>NC_087557.1:25268730-25576318 GCF_036250125.1 Pseudopipra pipra
TAGGGGTTTTTTCAGACATCTCAACACTGAAACCAGGGGGACCTTGCTTCCTATGTAACAGTCTTGCATGGGGGTATTGTGGGTCAGCTGGGACAAGTACTGGCTTGGGACTTCAGCATTTCAGCAGTGGTTCATCACTGTCCTTTGTGCACTGGCCAAACCAAGGCAAGTCACTTCAGCTCTTCCAGATTTTGTTTACTGAGGTACACTCTGAATTGGGATGGATGGTAGTTATATCCCCACTATGTGGGGAGACTGTGGGCAAGGAGATCACATCTTCAAATCACTTCCATCCAGATGTGTCTTTACAGTGCAGTGCCTGCCAAATTTGCTAAACTCTTGAGGGTACCATGCCTCTTCTCTCTTGGAAGCTTGTCGAAATATCCTATCCCTCAAAAAAGATACATTTGGGATGTCAATAATTGGAATATATTGTTCTTGGCCCACAGGGAGTCTGACACAGCAGCTCTACCTTAAATACAGCGATCAGCCTGCAAAAGCCAACAAAATCCCAGAGACCAAGTGATAACAACTGTTTCACTTTCTTAAATCTCCCAGTAATCTGGGGGATGAGTGAGCTTCGTAGCTGAGAATTGCTCTTAAGTACAGTTTACTGGGGTTTGTTTTTTAATACCCGCATTTATTACAATACTTTTTTCAGAGAAGTCTTTTCACAAGATTTGCCAAAGAACACAAAGGTTTGTCGTAACGGATCAAATCACTTATCCCTATAAATCCAGTGCCCTGTATCTGCCAGTGATGACTTGTCTCAGCTTGAGAATCAGCTTGTGTAGTACAGCTGGGTTCAGGCATGGCTGTACTCAGGGGCTGAAAGCCTCCATCCTTCCATCTCCCTCATGCTGACTGTGGTGGCCTGGTGTTAGCATCCCCTCCTTGATATTGTCAAGGCTGCATTGCCTCATGTTGGGAAAGGCTCCAAGGAAGCAGGGAGGCTCCAGAGAAGCATAGAGGCAGCTTTGTACTCAAAAGCTGTCCTGTGGCCAGGTAGGCAGGACGGGTCTTTCCTCACCCTGTGTAGTGCTTGAAACTTTGAGAGCATTTGATGTAGAGTTTTTTCTTACAGTGGGTCCAGTTGCTTTGGAGGTTGGAGTGATGGGAAGAAAAGACCAAAATCTGAGATGTGATGTGTGGATCACAACCATGCATAGTGACTGCCAACAGTAATAGGATAGGTCTTGTTCTCTGAGTAATCTAGAGTCAAAACAGAGACTGACTAAGAACTTCATCAGTGATCAAAGGCTTTGAGCTCTATTTCCATTTCTGTTGGTGTCACAGATGCTTCCTGCACTTTCCAGAGATGAAGCTGCGGCAACTAAAAGGAGGTGTCACACATAGGCTGAAGGGGCACCTCATGCTGCTGTTCCTAAGGTTGCAGAAAGCCTGAAAGGCCTTTCTTTGCCAGGATTAGACATTTGGCATGTTTCCCTTGCACGTTACAGGGCTATACCATTGTAGAAAATTAAGATTCCTATTGGAGCAAGGCGCTGTCTAAATTCATCTGTCCTGGGACAGTCAGCTCTGTGCAGGCCAGTGGGTGAAATACTGTTCTCAGGGAAGAAATCCAGCTGTTCTCTGCCCTGAATAGGCTACCTAACCTTGGGACAGTTGTGCTTGGTTTCCCTTTTCACTCTATCAGGCTTTAACCATGTGCCACAAGACAGTTGCGTGTTGAAGGAAGGAGCTCAGCTTGCCAGCATGGGGAGATGTGGGAGAAGAGGAAGAATTGAAAACCCTCATGTTTTGGATAGGAAAAAATATCCCAGTTGTGATCTACTGTTGCATGCATAGGTCAGGGAAGGATTACCCTGCAGTTAAGGAAGAGGATTGTATCAAGGGACAAGTTCTGTTCCCAGCTCAGCCACAGACTTCCTTTCGGGCCCTAACACTTAATTCTTTGTGACTTTGTTTACTCACCTGTCTGATGGGAATAATACCGCCTACATCAGAGGCAAGTTGTGCTACCCTATGTTGATGCACGTGGTGTTAGTTAGGAACATTAAAATGCTTTGTGATCCATGGATTTAAAAAAAAAATGCAGTGTAAATGATCGGGGCTGTTACTTGAGATTTTAGTTCCAGACACTGTGGCACAAATCAAAATATCTCCTTTTATTTCTTACTGTAGAGCATTATAAAACATCCGGTGGGCATAAGGTTGCACTTCAGAAAGCAAATGCAAGTTTTGGACAGTCCACCTAAAATCTAGTTTCATATTTAAGCTTTATATGTTCTAGTTCCTTTAGATATTTTTCATGTTACTTTTACTGACAAAATGCTCCTCTGAGTTTGTTAGTGTTAAGAGTTTGTTAGTGTTAGATATCCATTGTGCAGTATCATTTGCTGCAGTGTTTGATATTTCAAGTTTTAGATTACATCTCCCTTGGCTTTAGAGGACTAAACTATTCCTGCGCTCATTACTCAGATGAAATTTGGAAGGAGCTTCAGATCTTTTTTTAATTTAAAGTCTGTTTTTGTTACAGGCTTCACTTGCTCACTGAAAAGTCCTTTAAGGAAGACACCAAACAGGAGGGTGGAAGCCTCAGTTCAGTAATCCTTTCTGATCTCAAGCTATCTGACACCTGAGGTCAGCTACAGAATATGATTTTATTCAGGAGACTTCCTATAGTATAAAAGGGGTAAGGTTTATATAGTGTATAAAGGCATGTAAAAACCCCTTCAGAACAGATTGTCTGAGATCACTAGGAAGGCTGTAGCTTCCAGAAGGGCCACCAATTTCAACAGCCTCACAGGTTTATGGTGGAGAGCAAGCCTCTTGCTACCAATAGCAGCAGAGTGTTAAGTTGCAGCTCCATCAGCTAAAGCTCTTCATCAAGCTCTTCATTTTACTAGTAGGAAGAACTTTATTGTGTGATCAGATGACAGAGATGCCAAGCAGGCAGGCCAGCCTGTCTCCCAGGGCCACCACAAGGTCACCTCCCATGAGCCTGTGGTGGTTAGACAAGCCCAGAGCTGGGGAGAAAGAGTCATGGTCCAGCTGAGGTTGTCTTTAGCCAGTGTGAGTCCAGCAGCCCTGACAAAACTAGGCTGAGGCAAGTCCTGTGATGCCTCTCTAGTGTGCTGGAGAAGAGTCAGGTAGGGAATAATTACTAGGGAAGCCACGGGTGCTGTTGTCTCCCTCTCTGCTGGGATGTGGCCACAGCAGCAGACATCCCCTCTTCATCTCTTCAGTGCTCCACAGCTCCTAAGCCTAGGAGTTAATATCCTGCAAGGTGCCTTTCACTTGGGAAAGACACAACGGGGCCTTAATATGCTGAACATGTTGGGGAAAAGAAACAACTCTACAGGTTTGTGTAGAGAAACTCAAGACCAAGGATCAAGTCCCTTTCTCACCCCATTATTTCCTTTTCCAAAGAAAGCACATGGAGAATGCTTGAAAGCAAGGATCTGTGACTCAGTGTTAAGAGGCAGCCTTGTATTCCAAGAACAGGGGAAGTATAGCAAACATGTCACTTGGGAAGGGAAAGCCTTGAACATCCCTCTTTATTCCACATTAGTAACAAGCTGCTTGTTTGCCACAGAAAAGCCCAGTTCCATTTGGTTTGAGGTCAAGGCAAGTGACAACCTTGGCAAACTTCATCTGCATCTGGGTTCTCCCCAGCCCTCATTCAGCTCTAATCTTAAAACCCAGTAGGGAAGGAGCCTTGTATCTAGTGTTATGTGTAGGATAAAGAAGAAGGAGTCAAAGGGAGAGCTCCACAGACAGTCTCTTCTCCATGATGAAACACTGTCATGTCTTTTAAACATCCTGGTCTACCTAGACTTCTTTTTAGTGCTTTACAAATCCTTACTCTAGACTAGGACATTTAATTTTCATTCTTTTTTTGTCAGATATTTTCCTGGATGTGAAACCAGTATTTCTGTGTTGCCCATTCCCTTTTTCTTTAGCTAGTTTTTGGGTCTGTAAGCAGGACTCACAGCACCTTCCGCTTCAGCAGGGGTCCTTTTCTTGTCCTCACCAGGATATTCCTGGCATTTCATACCCCCGTTATCTGTTGTCCGTGCAAAATTAGTCAAGGCTACTTGCGCACTACCCTTGTATATAAGAGACACTTCCTCGGGAGTGGAGACAGGAAAACGGGGGAGGGACTTGAGATGGTGAGAGGGAGCAGGGGGTCCATCCCTGTGGTGCACGTCTGGATGCGGAGGGAAGAGGTGAGGGAAGGGGGGAGGCACAGTTTATTGTGCTAAAGGGAAACAGAGAGGACATTCTGCCGGTGCTTATTGACACAAGGCTCGGCGGTGACTCGGGGCTGACTCGGGGCTTCCCCGCCGGCTGTGAGTGACGGGCAAAACAGGCCGTCGCCTTGTTCACTGGGATCTTGTGCAGACAGACTTCTTGTGGAGGGATGGATCCTCCCTGGGGAGCTGGCGAGAGGACAGAAATACAGGATCCTTTGGCTGACAGTCTGCCTTCGGGGCACAGAGATTTTAGAAAGGATGCAGCTAGTAAATTAGGAGCATCTTCCCCAAGGAGCCACCTTTGAGTTCTCCTCAAAGCCAACCGCTCTGGTGCTCAAAAGTAAGAGTTATTTCTGTCTGGGCTGAGCATATGGGACACATCCAGCCTCAAGCTCATGTCCAGGACCAGTGTTAGTGTCCAGGCTGTCTGCCCTTTGCTGATGCTGTTCCTGGTTAGCAATGACAGGAGTAGATTTACAGGCAGAGTAGCTCAGGCACAAGGCAGAAAGTGGCTCATCCAAAATGTGCTGGTTTGGTCTGTGAGCTGATCCTGCACAGGCTGAGCCTGGTCAGGGGACCTGAACCTAAGCCATGGATGCAGCATGTCCTTGGTGCATGTTGTGCCCTGGAAATACAGCCAGAGAGTGCTGTTGTTCACTTAATTGTAATTTAGGTGAGGATTTGTATTTTTTTTTCCTCAGAAAAGCCCCCAGAAGAACCCTGTGTGCCCTGGCAATTTATCTTCCCCATCATGAACAATAAACATGCTGTTATAGATTGAGGAAGGGTTATGAAAATCTTACTGCAGTTGGCTTAGGCAGAGAAATCAAAGCACTACAGGAGTCAGTTCTTGCATTTTCATAGGAATTTCCCTCAAGTAAATGGCTTTTGCTGAACGGTTGGAAGACCAAACTGGACTGGTTTGGCTCTAGATGCACATATATCTTGACAGGAAGAAGGGAAAAGAGGGAGCATTTATATCTGAATGAGCAGGCATAAAATATTTAGTGAGGTGGAGAAGGATAGGGAGTTAAGGAAATCAAGATAAATAGGAAAAAATGTCGGAGAAAGCACTTGCTGTGGCACTTACTGGTGTTCAGGACTGTATTAATTACTGTTAAAAGGAGGTGATGGGGATGCAGGTGAATGGGATGTAGATCAGCTGGAATTTGCAGGAAAGGCTTTGCCATTAAGATTGTCGCTCTCCTGCCTTGGCAGGGATATTTGGAGTTGTGAGGACCTCTGATTACAGATCTTTGTGTATGGGAAGGTTTCTACATTTGGCTCAAAGGTCCATTAATCAACAAATCCAGTCCCTTGTTTATCACAAGTAATGGAGAATGGCAGCTCCTTATTCCAGTGGAGAAATCCATAGTGGTTGGATGGCTGAGCATATTTTCCAGAGGATTGGCCAGTCTTGGTTTGGAAGAGAGAAAAAGATGATCCACCTTTTGTCCTGGGAACTGAATGGTTAATTGCAACCTCCTTTCCAGATTTGCACCTATGGTGCTTGTTTGGATTTTGGAGGCATTAGAAGCTATGGGGTGGCTTCTTAAGGGGACCTCAGGGAGGCAAAGGAAGGTTGAGAGCAGCTGATAGCAGGAGGAGTTTTCTTGAAGGTGGAAAAATACAGGCATTTGGCTTTCAAGGAGAAACATCCCCTTGCTAGAGGTAAACTCGGGTGCTGCCATCCCTGTGAACTCCAGCTGTGTGAATTAGGACCAATAAATACGGTGCTCTGCCAAGGTCTGGGCTAATTGAGGGAATGCTCAGTGTTGTTTGCTGACCTTACTGAGGGAACACAAGTCCATTTAGAGAAGCAGAGTGCTGTAGGTATTTGAGATCTGGGGTAAATGAGGTTTTGCTGTAACCAACTTGGAGCCCCTAAGTGTGCTAAAATGTCACCCTGAAGCCACAGACATGTGGAGAAAACCCCATTGTATCAAAATTGCAGTTAGACAGGGCAGTCAGTGAAGGTCAGCGGAATACAAGGCAAATATTGTGTATAGGGGAAAAAACCACATATTTTCTGGCAGTATGAAACCAAGACGAGGGTGTTTGTTTATGGAGAGAGCCATTTGCAAACAGAGAAAGGCTGCCAGTGATAGGAGGAGCTTTTCTGATGCATAACAGGTGCTCCTCAGACCTGAGCGAAGAAAGCAGCAACTGGGAGGATGTTTTTATCTGCACATTGCGAACTAACAGAAGACAAACAAGTCTCCAGGTCTGTAGGAAGTATCAGGGAAACAGATTAGTGCACTGAAATAAGCCAAAGGTTTGAGCCATGGGATGTGGGGTATTTATCTGAGGCATCCAGGGGTCATGCAGTGGGAACACGTGTGCAGGGAGGTGTGTAATGCACACAGACCTGATCTTGAGCTGAAAAAAAGCTCAGGGAGGAAGTTTAGAAGGTCTTCTTTGGGTGTGAGCATCAGGGTCATGACTCTTCTAGCATTCTGTGTCCTACCCACCAAACAAATTTTGGCTAGTTGTGGGTGCTTTATGCTGCCTTGCTCCACAACTGTTTTTTCCCCCTGCATAGGGAATATCAGTATTTCTAAGTAACTTCCCTAATAAGAGCAGGAAATCAGAATACTTGCCAAGGATGTGGGAGATGCAGTAAAATGAAAATTTCAGGAGAGTTTTGAGTTAGAAAAGTTGCGCTCAGTGTATTCAACCTAAGTAAAACACTTAGATTTGACAGGATAACATTATTCTTCTACGGACAACAATTCCTAATGAAACATGGCAGTGTGCTGGGACTAGCAGATTTGGAACTATTTTAGTTCCAGTGCTGTGGATGGGAAAAAAATAAATTAGGAAAAAAAGAGAAAGGCAATTTGGAAATGTATGTTTTTCCTGCTTACTTATACTAGGTGAGAATTTGGCTCACGCATCAGGTCATGTCTGGTCTTATGGGGGTTTTAGAACTGAGACTCTCAGAGTACTGGACATTTTTGAATTGAGGCCACTTGTAGCCTAAACCTTGAATCCAGTAGTGCTTTGCAGCTGCAGATAAGGATGAGGTCATATACAGATTGTGGTCTCCACAATACATCATTACCAGGACAATCACATCTGCAAGGAGAACTCGTAGCATCATGCATTATTGAATTAGATCAGGTACTTGTATTTCTGAAGTAAGTCCAAGACAGTGTAATTTGCTTGCTTATTAGTTTCCAGGGTGAAGCTGCCAAGAGACCATTACCAGGAGTTACATGAATTGACAGGGAAGGCTCAGAGGACAGTTTGAACCCTGTGATGGACAGGCATAGATTTTGCAGTCAGTGGGCTATCAGTGTGGTTAAAAATGATGGTCTACAGACATCCCATTTCTGGTATATTTGCTATATCTTTCTCTTTCCTTAATGGCCTGATTTCCAAATGTGGCTATCTCTGATACTGACATTAGGGATCAAATCCAACCGGTTTAATTGGATGCTGTTCATTTAAGACAAACAGTCTTGGTCCTGAGAGAATATCATGTTCTAAAATTCCCAGTCAGCTTTTTGGTGTCACTGGGGTATGTCTTGTTCCAGGCAAACTCACTTTGTCCCTCTGCTTAATAGATGCAGCTCTTCTGCCTGTGTTCACCCTGACAGACACCGTATAGGCATATTGGCTCCACTGTGGGCTTCAGGAAACATGGAATGGCTTTTGGCGTGGTACACCCAGTCAGAGACTCACAGCCAGCGTTTGTTTTGGAGCTGGCTCATTTCTAGACAATTTGGAACATTTCTAGACAAAAGGAAGTGCAAGACCATGTCTGCTGGCAGATTCCATCTGGACATACCCAGAGACAATTGTATTTTTTATACTGTGACACTGCAGTCTGAAAAGTAGAGTTTGAGATTTATTCTTTATACCAGGCATGCGAGGGATAGCACACCAGAGCAAGGAGACTGAAAATTGGAAGACCAGGCTTAGGCAGTTGAAGCAAAACCTGCCAGAAACAGCCTGCTGACTGTTTCAGCTGTAATAGACAACTTGAATCCTTTTTAAAGAAGTCCTGAATTTTTTTTTTTAATGGCAATTCATGTCACTTCTTTCAGATGAGAACTTCTGAGGTATCCTAAAGGGAGCACTTCAAAATGGCTAGACTCTTTTCAGGAAAGTAGTCCTAAAAGCCATCCCATGGGCCCTAAATGAGTGGCTGGAGCTGCACAAATACATAGTTTTATAATCCACAAGGAGCTTTCTGGTCCAGCCTTTGCATAACTGATGAGCTTTACTTAGGAGTTTAGCTCATCGCTTCTTTTTTGAGATTTAGCAGAGTGTTTGGAAGGACTTCAGCCTTGATTTGAAAGACTTTGCTAGAAGGAGGATGTACCCCGGTTCCAGCAACGGCAGTGACGCATTTGATCTCCTCTGCTTCCTTCTCCTGGCAAGTTGCAGTTGTGACACTTGGTCTATCACCAGAGTCTCAAACTGTAGGTTTTTGGGATCTGTTTTGTGGCCTGGGGGAGGGGTGGCATATGGAACAAATGTTCTGCATTGGATTGCTCCCCTGAGCTTCAGTGCAGGCTCAAGCACACTAGCAGATCTAGACAAGGGAACATGGTATTTCTAAATTTTGAGATTCAAAAAATGATTATAGTCTGTTTTCCCACTGTAATGTTCAAGAATTCTTGAAACGAAAAAAATAAGTTCCTGTCTCTGCCACTTACCCAGAGCCTTAGAGATGCAATCAACCCAGCAGTCATCCCCTCGCCAGAAATAAAAATATCCATCGTGGGGTTTTATTTCCTTCTTCTGGAGACCTGGGATAAGCAACACATGATTTGGTGCTGCTGACATCTGGCAGCATCGTTCCTATTTACTGTAAACACGAGTCATCTCCCATGGAGTGTTTTATTGCTTGTGGTTTCCATCTTGTTGTATGCAGCAATTATGCACATGGCGCAATCTTTCCATGTCAATAAAAATCTTTCATTCTCAGCGAGGAGCATAAGAATGAACCCAGCAATTCTTAGGGGCTACTGTGCTGAGTTAAATGGGATGTGATGGGGAGGGGAGCATCAGGGGGTGGTTGCAGAGGGCAGGGTGGCTTTCAGGGTCACCTGGTGGGACTTGGGGGCAGCGATCAGAAAGTCGGTGTGAGCGTTCACTTTTCCAGCCTGCGGTTGAGAAAAGGCCTCACAGCTTTTGTTTGCTTTGTTGGCAAAACGTTGTGCAGCAGGATGCCTTGGGAGTGCTGCTGGAGACTTTCCTTCTTGCTAATTTCTGTTTCTGTCTTTATATTTTTTTTTCTGGTTATCCAGGAGCTTGGAGATGTTTTCGGTAAAGGATTCATGAGAGAATCTTCAAAGGGGACCACAGCCAGGGGAAAATCATAAGCATGACTGGAAAAGTAGTGTTTTAAATTAGTGTGAAAGCTTGAGGGAAGTCACTTAGGCCTAAATCCACAAGTTGATTTAAGCCTCTTATTGCTGCTTAGGTGCCCTGCGTTCCCTTTGGTGTTAGACATCTAAAGGTCTTTATGATAAAGCACTTCCCACTTCATCCTTCCCTCAGCTTGTTGGAAAACGGAGTCCAACGTTTGCCTGCTTTGGTGGGAGCAGGAGTGCATTTGTCTGGGGCTCCAGACAGCGGAGCTGGTCTTGGCAAGTCATCCAGCCTCTCTCTGCAGTCGCTGGGGAGGGACAAGCTCTCCTCCTGGGTGACTCATCTCCACAGAAGATAGATGTCTGAGATATGGGGCATGAATCGCTCCCTGGAGGTGCCAGCCTCTCTCCACTGGCTGTCAGTGGAGCTTAGCCAAAGAGTTTAGACTCGATGCCTAAGTTTTAGGCAGCTCATGGTATGGGAGGTGAATTTCACCCCCGGGAACTTTGGGTGGAATTTAGGCTGTCTGAAAATGACAGTTGTGCAAGCAATAATAAACAGGCTGTATAGTTCCATGTCTGGAATCTCCTTATAAACAGGGGCATGCAAATCAATTAGATAAAAATCTGAACATTTCTGAATCTCCTGCCCAAACTTGAACAGAATCTGCTTTTGGATTTGATGAAACATCCCTTCGCTCTCCAACCTATATATGTCTTATTCTGCCCCACAAACAACCTTCTCCTTGTTTCACATGGGGACGACAATGCAGTAGCCTTGGGATGCTCTCGGAGTGACCCATCTCTGGACACCCCTGACTTCACCGGGGTGGTTGAGAGCCAGTGCTGGGAATCTTCTGGGAAGAGCCCAAAGATGTGGCATGATTCCTGGCTCAGTGCTGCTGATCGAAGTGCTCCAGATAAGCTAAGATGTAGATAAGCACCACAACTCCCAAGAGCTTATCCAAACCAAACCTTTCAACATTTATCCACCCTGACTGTACATGACTTTGCCCTTAGCAACGGAGATTACACCCACTTTTTTCTTCACTACTGTCAGCAGAGGAGCAAGAACCTACTTGAACACAAGTAAAACACCTTAGGCTTTTAGGTTCCCACACCTTTCTTCCTTCTTTTTCAGAAACTGGTCTCATTAGGTATTCATTTCTCATTGTAGTCACTACCTGAGAAACCACAAATACAGGTAGGGGTGTTGGGCAGCTCCTTGTGAAGGGAAATGCTCCCTGACTCTACCAGAATGGGCCAGGGTATGTGGGTCTCACTGTCATCACCTGCCCTTGTCTAATGCACTTTGGTTCTATTAGCTGCCTACAAAGGGCAGGATTTTATTTATTTGTTGTTTATTATTTCCTTCTAAATTAAAATGTTTTGTTCCCCTCCCCTTCTTTTGAATCCCTGGAGAGAATAGATAGATGTCACCCCATCCATTGCTCCCTTTGGTGTCATAAAATCGCTCAGGTGCCTTGTGTCTATGTCTTGTCCATGCACTCAGGGGAAAACCAGTGTTTGACTTAGGAAAAATCCCCAGGAGTGACAGAAAGCACTCTTTTCCTTCCTTTTTTGTGTGCTTGCTAAGCAACATGGGGTATGGGCCACTCTTTCTGACCAGCAGGCATTATCACCTAACAAATTACCTGTTCTTACAGGGATTAGGGTTTCTTCTTTCTGCCTGTAGTGCATTGTATTATTTTTTTTTTTTTTTGTGGCTTTTGGTTTTTCAAATTAGAGATTTTAAGTTGTTATAGATTATGTGGAAGTGTTTTGTGGCTTGTGGTGTGTCAAGTTATGTAGAGTCAAATTTGGTGGACCTGTCTGAATAAATGTTGTTACACATTGACTGCGAGGGGCTGCATGTGATGAACCAGGAGATTTGTGTTCGAGTCCAGGGATTCTCCATTCATTTGGACACATACAAGTAAATGTTACTGCACTTTCTTTCAAAAACTGCCTTAATCTTTATATTTATGGGGAATTCAAACTGTCCAGAGGTGCTAACTCACCAGCCAGCCTCAGACATTCATGTTCTCTCATTCCTTATTCATAGATCAAGTAACTCGTTGGCAACATTATAAGAAGCTTCAGTTCTTACCTGGAAGGTCACCTCTGAAAAGAAGCCTTTCTTTTCTCACGTATCTTTCCCCTCAGCCTTTCCGTTAGGGAGAACTGGGCCAAGAACACAATTTTTTCTGCACAGCAAACTGAAATAAAAGTAGTTACACTCATAGAAAAATATAGTTTTATTTATTAAGAAGTAAAAAATATGTTGGATGTGTTCTGTGTATCCATTATATTGTAAATACTAAAAGGCTTCCATTCTACATCCTCCTCCCACCTTTTTTTTTTACGATAAATATTTTGGGTTTAACCCCTTTTTTGATGGATTGGACAATTCTGATGCAAACAATTTATTTTAATCCTATGAAGTGTTAATTTTTTACAAGCCCCTGACTTTTCATCAAGCAGAACCATAGAATCATTCAGGTTTGAAAAGACCTCTAAGATCATTCAGTCCAGCCATTAATCGTGCACTGCCAAGTCCACCACAACACATGTCCTAAATGCCACATTTACATGTCCTTTAAATACCTCCAGGGATGGTGACTCCACCACTTCCCTTGGCAGCCTGTTCCAATGCCTGACTGCCCTGTCAGTAAAGAAATTTTTCTTAATATCCAGTTTTGTTTAAAAACATTTCAATTATCCTTACTGTCAGAACTCCAGGCACAGATGCTAATTGATATAAATTGTGGCATGAACGTGTATGCACAGCAGCTTATTTCCTGGAATCCTTTGGGTGGGCATCAGATGGAAAAATAGTGGAGCAGTAGTGATGTGACCTGCATTTGACCACGGTACCTAGAACCAGTGGGTCCATATCCTGTGAGTTATTCAAATTTGGCCGTGTTTACTTTTAAAACATTGAACCGGTTTTCTGAGTAAGTGAAAACTCTCACTGGCACAATGTGCTGAAATATTAGAAGTATTGGAGTATTAGAGTCTTGGACATACACCTTAAAAGTAATGATGCAATTGTATTTTGTTTTGCTTTTCCTCAGGAATAAGACCAGGCACACCCAGAAAGGTTAGAGAGGGAAGGTACAAAGGACATTTGTAATGTCAGTATAAAAAATTTTTCTAGTTTTATCCAGGACCTAGGATTGGCTTGGAGGCACACTCTGGAGGTCACTAGTTGAACTTCTTGCTCAAAGCAAGGCTCACTTCAAAGTCTGGTCTGGTTGCTGTGGTCCAGTTGAAGTTTGGAAATTTCTAAGGAGAGATTCGACAAAGACCTTTCTGGACCCCTGTTCCAGTGCTGGACCACTCTCCCTGGGAACAGTTTTGTTTTATGATATCCAGTTGCAACCTACCTTATGCTGTTTGTGTCCACTGCCTTTTGTAATTTTTTCCAGGCACCTCTGAAAGGAGCTCAATTCCATCTTCTGTGTAACTCCTTTCTAGACAGTGGTTAGCTCTCTCACTTTGCCTTTGCTCCTGAGTACTCAACTAAGAAATATTTTAAAAAAAAAACCCCAAACACAACTTATTAAACCGTGCTGGCAGTTTTATCAGTAATTTCCAGGAGAGCAGAGGTAGCCCAATAGTAAATCCTTTCATGAGTCCTTTCCTTCGTGTTTTTAACGCACTTTCCAAACCAAAGAAAGATTAAATGCTCCCTAATACTCATCCTAACCAAACAGAAGTTCTGACCTCTCTAAGCTGAGACCTCTAAGGGCAATATTTGCAAAACAAAACTGTCTGACCAGAGGTGTGAGGTGTTGGTAAACGTTAGTGGTCAGCTGCTGTGCAGACATTGGCCACAGCTCTCTCTCAAACAGTTTTGGTTTCAGGAAACTTGCTTGACTTGCTGTCTTACAAATGACAACAAAATGACAGCTTTTGGTGGTCAGCCTTCTTCTGTGGACAAACTTACAGAAACCAAACACACATTTGGGTCTGTGTATGGAAAATACTTATGGCACTCAGGAGCTTGTGGGATTGCCTCAGGGAGGGGAACCTCACCAGCCCAGCCAGACACTTGCACAGATGGGGGAGGTTGGTGGGTGGGGATGTTTACCTGCTTGGCATGTGGCACTTCAGCATGGCTGCATTTTTATGTGTGTATTTTCTCCATGCAGACTTTACCTGTCTGCCCAGCGTGCTCAGGAGCAGTTCCTCTGCTGGTAGATGTGCCTGCAAGCCCCAAGGAAATCAGCTGGGAACTTGCCCTAATGTTTTCCATTGTCTTTCCATGGAGTAAGAGCAACTGTTTTCTAGGTATAAAATGATGAGCATTGAGGAGATACTTGCTGAGATACTCAGAAAAGCTAAAAATGTGTTCCACAAGTGCAGCTGGATGGTGGTCAGAAGGATCTATTTTTACTTGACTTGTGTTTGTGGAGAGGCATCCATGCACGACTTTCTGTTGTTCCTGGAGTCTTTCAAGCATATGGTAAATAGAGTTTCAATGGGTTGGAACCTATTGCTTCAGGAAATGTTGTTACAAATTGTTTTTCCACTGCAGTGAATTGAGGGTTTTTCATGTGTTCTGAAATCCAAGTGGTCTCCAGAAGGGAGTGGCCAAGAGTTTTCGAGGTGACATGAAACCCATTAGGCTTGCAGAGAAAAGTGGTAAAAACAACACAAAACATATCAGAGTGTAAAAAAGCAGGGGCTGTTACTCAGAATGCAGTGAAACCATGTTTCTCTAATTAGATTAGTTTACATCCTGTGGTATATAAAGAAATAAAAATTACTTAGATTGCAATAAGCCATGTTTTTCTAACTAAATAGATTGAATTACATTTTGTGGTAGGGGGGAAAATGTTGATTAAGAGACTGGCTTTTTTTTTTTTTTTTGTATTTCCACTTGCCATTCTGGATTTCTGATGCCTGTGTTGTTTAGTGATAATCTTTGGCTATAGCTGTCTTTGGGGCATCTTCTCTTTTGGCTAGCTCTTCTTCTTAGATGCTTATGAACAGAAATTGCCCATATGGGAAAGGCATATTTTCCTCTAGTCATCACTTTTCATCCGTGACAACTGTTCTCCATCTCTCTTGAACCTTGGCCTCACAGGATCCTTTCTATTATGTAGGGCATCTCTTGAACATGAGATCCTTTTCCCTCCACATCAAGTGTTCTCATCTGTTTTTCCTGGAAGAGCTTTGTTTTGAGCAGTTCTTTCACGCAGTGCACCCTTTATGATGTCAAGGTCTCATCAAGCCTTCCTCCCAAATTACAGAAAAACCCCACTAATGTATATGGGCAGAGGTCCAAGGGTTCCAGTGTGTTTTCCATTTATACCAGCTGGCAGATCACATTTAGTGAGTGAAAACATGAGAAATTGAGCTGAATACCCAGCACAGCAAACTGTCATAGGTAGGACTATTATGGTGGAAAAGAGGGATGGATTTGTTGCATTTGGGAGACATGCAGAGAACTTGAACAACAAGATTGTCTTACTTCATGGAGAACCTTTAAATCCATGGTGCTGGGGTAGGATTTTAAGGATGATTTTAAGGCAACAAACTGGGATTTAAATTTTTTTTGGTAAAAAATTGTATCTTCTTCTTCTGCTTGACTAAGATACCCTTTGGCTTTTGTGGCATCACACCTGTGACATAGGTTTGGAGGACAGCAGTCAGTGGACTGTTGGAGAATTATAATTTTGATTAGGATGATACTCTCTGTTAACTGAGCACTATAGAAATCCCTGCTTTTTCCTCCGAATTTGCTGATACTGCCTGTGACAGGATACTGGATTTAGAGGCACCACCATTGTGATATATCTCTCAATTCCTGCATTTCCACAGGTTAGGAAAAAAATCACAGTCCTCTCCTACAGTGTATGTAGACTAAGAAATAATTACCTTCTGGCAAATTGTGGTGCCTTCATATTGTTCTTTGTAGCTTGCTGAAATGCCCTCTTCTGTGAGTCAGCTTCATAGAGACAAGGTGTGCACTGCCCACCAGCATCTGTGGAACAGAGTTGGGTGGGTAGAGATGAGTCAAAATAATGAAACTCAGAAAAGTGGGTCCTCAGCTTGTATCCAAAATAGAAGAGCAGGCAGAGAAAACCTGGCACAGCAAGGTATCTCTGTGTAGATGAAGTAATTAAACAAAACAGAAGAATATATCTACCTTGAAAGCCTGTGAGAGTCAAATCGAAAGCAGATGGAAGGCATTTAGAAGAAACTCAGGCTGGCTGAATTGCATTCAGGCAGATAAAAGACTTTGCTAAAGAATATATCTTCCACTTAACACAGAGAGGAAGTCCTACAACTCATGTGGGCTTCAAGTGATGACATCTGGTTCAAGTATCATGGTCCTCTTCTGAGGAAACAGCACAAAGGCTTGTCACCACCCCGGTGAAACATTCAGAGGCTGCAACAGGGCTGAGTCTGTTCTCTTGGAGCAGAAAGCAGAGCCAAGTGCTCTACTGACAACAGACAGACAGGACTGATTTTTTCTTTAAGGAAAACAGGTCATAATTAGAAGCCTTGAACCCCTCACCCATAAAGGATTTGTCCTTATATCACACAGATACGGGCCAGGTATTTCAGCTTACTGAAACAGATCTGTCGTCTCTGAGTTCCATGAAGGAAGAATTGGCCTTGGATGTCTTTGTATCCCTGTTTCTTGGTGTGAAACTGCCTCCTTCATAAACACATGCAGCAAAATAAACCACATCTATGAGGAAATATTTTTCTTTTACGCACTGCTTTTGTGAGACTGTAAATAGTACGTGCCCTCTTGTTAGAGTTGAAGATTAACTCTTCTGAGCGTGTGAACCACTTTTGGGTTCACTGTGATTACCAGCAAGTCTCCTTGTTAACATAGCAAAGTTTGTGACAGTTAAAAGATGCTTGTGGATAACCACTTCCAGATTTGAAGTGGCACCTGCTGGTGTTGAAATTTGAGCCAAAATGTGACAAACGCCACAGTGTAGAATTGCAGTATGTGAGTCACAAGAAGAACCCATTGAAAAATCTCAACTCTCAAAGATAAAATGAACCCTCAAATTGCGTGTAATTAAGCCTCTTCCCCCATTATTCCTGACCCTAATTACCGAGGAAAAAATATTAAGTACAAGTAAGGCAGTTGAGGGTGTGTGTTAGTCACCCCAAAAAATAAATAGGGAAATTAATTAAAATAAAATGATTCAATATAAATTATTCTTGCAGCTACATTCATAATGATGTGAGAAATATTCCAAATACTATTAGAAAAGCACTCCCTCCGCCCCTAGTATTTCTGGCACCTCTAGAAACAGCAAGTGCTGAAACTCCCATGTGAGGGATGTTTCCTGTGAGCTGTACTGCCAGATTGTACCTGTATTTTTGGATAAGTATTTGAACATTTGCCTGCTTGTGGAAAAAGAGCCCTGAAGCCTGAACTTTTCTGAGGGTGGCTGTTACCAGGTGGATCCCCCATTTCTGTGCTGGGGCCAGCCACAGGTAGTTAATTGGAAGCAGTAAGAAGCGATGCCTAGAAAAGGTGAAACGTGAGCTAAGGCAGTTCCTCAGGATGGGGCCCGGGAGAACTGTGATGGGATAGTCACCAACCCTGCTTAACTCCTGGAGATCTGAAGAGCCATTGCATTGATTTCACCTCTGGCTTTTTTAAAGGGCAGTGGCTTCTTGCTGTCCCACTGGGCTTTCAGCTCCACAACATGGCCCATCACATCAAGTCCTTCTACTTGCTCATAGTAAAAACCAAACATGCCTCCTCCCCCTGTCCAAAAAAAATCAACCCCCTTCCCTCCCCCCCGCCCCCAGTTATTGTCAGGGTCTCCTAAGGTGCTCTGAGTGAGTGTGTCTGTCTGTCTGTTACACATGTGTTTAATTCACATATTTTCTACTGGAAGGGATGTGAAAGTGTGAGTTTAGAATTTGAAACAGAACGTTTGGGGTTATAAAAATTTAGCTTGGCTCAGAAAGGCTGTGTGTAAGCAGAGACTTAATTGACTTCTGCTGCCTCTGATGGGTCTCTGCCAGTCATTCAGGCTCGATCGACGGGCTGTCACGTAATTTCTGTATTTGGGGGAGTTGGACCAACGGTTCCACAAACTGGGCATTTATTTTAGGCATCCCAAAGGAATCCTGCAGGACCAGCTCCCACATCTATAGCCTCCCTTGGGACATTCTTTGTGAGAAATATATTCACCTGCTCTGCCTTTGTGACTTTGTTGCCAGTGTTAAATCTGCAGCTGTTGCCTTGCCTTGCCCCTTTTTCCTTTCGCTGGTGTGTCTTGAAATCTCCTTTCTGAAACTGCTAAATAAACACTTTACAGCAGAGGTAGAAGTTCCTGAAGAGTGAGCCTACTGAGAGCTGTAGAAGAAGAGGTTTACGGTGTTGCTGGAGGTGGAAAACATCGCCTGGTAACTTCACGTTGATTTAAACAACAAAAAGGAATCCAGCAGAAAAGCCTGATGAGTAATCTTTGTTCAATTCCTATGGGAAGTTTTATAATAGCCCAGAACTGTTTAGCAATACCTTTCCAGAGTTCTTTTCTATTTAAGGTGATCTTAACATCCTCAAACTCCTCAGACCCTGCAGTCCTGCATTAGTACTGTCCAACTCCTAAATCCCTCCCAGCAGTAAGAGCAGAAGCCAAGCTTGAGGTCTGGTCTGGCCTGTGTATCTGGAGAGGAATCCCTTCAAGGTTACTGAAGCAGTTTTGCCATTCACTGAAACATAGTGTTCATTTAAAAACAATGTTCCACCAAAACACTGAAGGGGAAGTTTTATTCTCTTTTCATTTGTTTAAGACCAGGGATTTGGCTTGGGAACTTTGTTTATTGAAATATCGAAGGAAAGTCTGTCTGGCCCCATCTTTGTAGTATCTGAACTCTTTCCAAGTGTTTGAGGGTGGGGTTGCACACTCAGTCTTCTCAGGCCCTTTCTAGTTTCTCACCCTAAAAGTGGCATGGCAGTATTTTTTTACTGTATTTTCACTGGCAAAATGGGGTGTGTTTTTACCCCGTGGTAACTCACACATTGTGGTTACGTGCAGTAAACAACCAGCAGTGTGTTGCAGAGTGTCACTCCCTGAGATCAGACAGGGGTGCTCGGAGAACTGAACTCACCATCTCACAGGGGAAGACGGCAAACAGCCTGGTCTTGGTGTTTAGGGGTTTTCAGAGATATGTAGTAGCTATTAAAAGTCTCAAAGTACCTTAATGCAGCATTACAGTCTGTTGAAGGGTGAAATTTTTATCACTGTTCTCCCGTATTGTGGGAAAAACCCTAATTCTTATACAGCATTTGAAGATAATGTATGAAAAATGTATCTTTTGCACATAAAGAAGCAATCAGAGGGAAGCAGAAGGGAAAACTTCTGTACTTAATCTTGAAAATGGCAAAAGTTGATGCCATCTTTTGTGGGAGTACAGATGACCAAAAAATGCTCATTTACTTATGGTAGAAGATAATATGTGAGTTTTATTTACTCTAAAATGTTGCTATTTAAATTCTTTAGGCTTTCAGTTTTATCTTTTCAGTTAAAAAGTGCCTTCTACTTTAATTTCTTTTATAAACTAGTTTAATTTCTAAAGGTGAAAACCTGAACTTTTTTTTTTAGAAGATTTGTTTTCCATTACTGATTTTAATTGTCACAGCATCTTTTTCACAGTTTATGAGTTTTTAGTGAGAAATACCATTTTTCATTGAAATACTTTGTGAAAATACGTTGCCTAGTTCCTTCTTGGCTCATCCGTGTTTGTTCCATTTAATTTAATGCGTAATTTAATGATCACAAGATTGCTAGATAGCTAAGATAAGTGGGATGTGATTTTTTTTTTAAAGCTACTAGAGGAATTTGTTACTCAACTTCCATGAAATTAATGAGAAAAATGTGGACTTTGAAAGGCACAAACACCATTTTCCTTGCACTTTATTTTGACACTTGTTGGGAGAGACATGTAGCCTTGATTTACTTCTGCTGGAAGGGTGCTCGTGTTGCACAAAGAGGGCTTCTTGTCCAAAATTAGACAAGAATATCCAAAACAACTGTAGGAAAAGAAAAATCTTGTTAATCAGGAAATGAGGAGACATTCACCTCTCATTTCACTAGTTAATAACGATATTTTAGGTGCATTCCAACAGGGAAATCCTCTCTTGCAAACATGAATTCAGGTGAGGTTCCTCAGGGTCCCATGACCCTCTCAGCAAACCTGAGTCCATTTGGACGCATGAATGCTGGAATGAGCTTGACCTGCAGATGGCCTGGAATGAGTTAACGTCTCCAGCTGGAAACCATGCAAAGTGTGATGGTTTCATATGGCTAGATATGACCCTAATCCCAGCAGGATTGCTGAGGCTGAAATCAGCAGCTGAAGATGTGAATGTTTCCTCCAAACCACCTTCCAATGCTTCCTGAAGCTCATCCATCATTGTTTAGGCATAACAACTCTTAATGGAGTAAATTAGTGACCTTAATGAAGACCAGAGGTTTAGTTTGATATCATTTGATACAATTTCAGTTGGTACAAGTCAGTTTGATTAATATGACAGAGTTAACCTCCCCTGGAGGTTGCAGTGATAAATCAGAGGAATGGGTGATCCCATATGTAGAGTTCCCCAGCTCAGGATTCTGGTGAGAATGGGTAGACCTGACATGCCCGTGGTGGAAGTCAGGAAGTGTGGATTTATAGTGTGTCGCATCACTGGATCCCTTCTGGTCCTGTGCATCATATTCATTGGATTATCTGTGCTGTCTGTGAATGGAACAAAAGCCCATCTGCATCTCCAAGTGGAGACAATGCTCAAAGTGTGACAGATCACTGAGGTAAGTGAAGCTGCAGGTGGCAAACATGCAGTGTAATGGCAGCAGGGCTAAGGCTATGTGGGAGCCAGCATAGGAAATGTGGGCTAAAAGCAACAGTCGTCAGGAAATGAATCTGGAAATTATTGTTGAAACAGCCCAGGGCAAAGCTGCGGAACAGAAATGCCTGCTGACCTCCTAGGGTAAATTGTAAGAGCTGGAATGAGTAAGTAGAAGAAAATACGTAGTCTGGAGATCAGAAACTTGTATTTGCTCTGCCTCATAATGAACAGAGAAGGGGACATCTGATTAAAATAGAAAGGTGATGAAAGAAATGCTAATAAAAGAGTAATTTTTTACAGAGTATGTAATTAAAAAGGGGAGCTCATTGCTTCAGGAGAGCTCATTGAGATCAGAAACTTAGCAGAAATTAAAAATAAACAAACACTGAACTCCAAAACTTGTGATATTTCCATGGATAAGAATATCCAGTTTTGTCAACAGTTCTGCTTCACTACATAAATTCATCTCTGACTCGTCAGGGTTAATATTAATACTCTGTTCCTCTGAGAAGGATACTTGAACTTACTGCTCACAGCTTTCTCTGGAAATGTTGGCATCACCAGGAGTCAGGCACAGAACAGGGGACTAGGCTGACTACTGATGTGCTGCAGGATCCCCAGGTGGTGTTTTTAAGGCGTCTGGCTCTCGGTCTGTCCTCGTCAGGAACATTGTTCCAACCGGGGACCACGGACAAACATTATTGCTTTTGGAAGTGGTTGTCTGGGATAATGAGGTGATAGACAGACTCCACGAGGAATGCTTTAAGGATGTTAATCTCACCTAGTGAGAAGGGACTGCAGAACTGTGGCACATATCACATAATTAAATAGCTCATTGCTACGGGATATTGTGGAGGCCAAGAATACAGATGGATTTAAAAGGGGAGTAGACACGTTCATGGAAGGTAAGTCCGTGAGTAGCTCCTGGTCCTGGTGTGACCTCCAGTTCAGGCAGTCCTTGAAGTGATGGTTTCCAGACACCAGGAGGATGTGCCATGAAAAGTGACCATTTTCCATGTGACATTTTCTTTCATTCGCTTTCCCTTTCAGTCAACATGGAAGACAGAATTGTTAACTAGATGGATGTGGACTCTGATTCTTCTTTTGGTTTTATCTTTATATACTTAAGAGGACTTAGAAATTCCTGAAGGGCAGATGACTCACATTGGCAAGGGGTTCAGAAATCGGAGGATAGTCTGAAAACCCTGGGAAGCTACATGGGAATAAGGCAGACATATTATGCTCAGAGTACTTAAGCATATGGAATAAGTTACTGGGGAATGGCAAGCAATGTAAAGACATTATACTAAGACTTTAAGATGATACTTTAAGGCGAAACATTCTAAGTTAACGGGACAACTCCATCTCTCTTTTGAGGAGGGGCTTGGGAAAAGAGCAGCCTTACGGAAAGGAGTAGGATTAAGAAGATTGCTGGGAAATGGCAGGCGGATCGTGCTGGATGCCCTTTCCCTGTTCCTAAAATTTCTACCGTCCTCCTGAGAGGAAGAGAAAACAAACCGAGGAATGGTAATGCTCGGGGTTACACAATCAGGTCGGAGGCTGCTGACCTTGCCGCTAATGGTTTATGGGCAGCCACAGGCGTCCGCCGCTGCCCCATGTTTTTGTTACACATGATCCAGCAGTTGCCAAGTGACTCGGTCCCAATATGCAGGAAATTACTTGAGAGCTATATTTAGCAAGATGAGCCCATATCTTGATTTGGCTGGAAGCTGAGGCAGATTGAATTAATCTAGGGGAAAGATGGAGCGTGTGGGGTCCCGGTGGAACGTTTTCCCCCAAGTTTCCTGGGGTCCTCTGAACCTCCCTGGGGTTTCTGTTGTGGACCAGGCTGAGGGTTGTCAGTGAAGGCTGAAGAAAAGGGGGTTTATGGGTTCTTAGTGTGGGATGTTGCGATACAGCCCAAGGTAGCTGGTCCCACCTCTGCCGCACAGCGAGGACAGCTGTGGTGTGAGTGAGTCCTCCTGAGGGATCACAGGGTGGGCTCCATCCCTCTGTGGTGGCCCTGAGGCTGCAGTCTCAGTCTCCGTCTCAGAGCCAGCTCCTCTGCCTAAAGCTGGACATGGTCCACCCATCAAGGACAACGCTTCCCAGCACTCTCCCACCTCAGGCTCCCTCACAAGCTCCTTGGCTCTCACACAGCTCTGGTTTCTCAGCCTCTTTCCCACCAGAAACTGGAATTAGGAGGCAAGATGAAGGATCCCCCTCTGGGTGGTCGCCACTCAGAAAAAGACAGCCAAAAGTCACGTTCTTCAAGAGCAGCCCTCGTCCCTCCTTGTCCCACCTGGCAGTTCATCAAGCTGATCCTCTGTCAGGGGACAAGCTGTGGCATTGGCCCAGCCCCAGGAGAGAAGA
Organism: Pseudopipra pipra; assembly: GCF_036250125.1. NCBI lineage: Eukaryota > Metazoa > Chordata > Aves > Passeriformes > Pipridae > Pseudopipra > Pseudopipra pipra. Next base: position 25,291,494 of record NC_087557.1, read on the forward strand.
GACCCACAAGGCTTGAAATCTGCACGTGGAGGATTTCTTGCTGTGTTCCCACCTCTGAAGCTGTGCAGGGAGGCTCTCCTTGCGGTTATCTGCCCTTCCTGCAGTTGTCTTATTGGAGAGGTAGGGGGAATTGTTTGCAACAAGCCTGATTCACAGCCCACAAAATCAGATTGGTTTTGGATCAGACCCCGCAAAGGGTTTGTATTGTATTTCAGCGCACAGAAACATAAAAGAGCAGAGTCTGGTTATTTGCTCAATAATTAGCAGCTTTGTCCCCTAAGGGGAGATGGATCAGTTCTGGGATGAGTCTGTAACCTAAGTGCCTGATTTTCCCCTGCAGCTACCGTGCAGGAGCCAGGTGTTGTGGGAAAGAGGGATTTTATCAGTGCTATGCACAATGAATGAGTATTTACTGTGCAGGAAGCTTTCAATGAGCTACACTGGTTACAGCTCATGTGAGGCAAGGAACGCAGTGTCTGGGCAAACATAGAGCCCTGAGATTATATTTAACATACTAAGGTGTTTTGCACAGCCTAAGTACACAGGGGAAGTGTGACAGGAAAGAAATGACATAATAAATACTCAGCGAGACACCTCCCCGAGAAAAATGCTAAAACAAAACTTTTAGCTTAAAGAGTTGGTTTGAAATGTCACCGTTTATTTCCCATCCTTTCGTATTTTCATTAGAGAGTGAGTTTGCTGCTGATCTAAAAACCAAAAAACAGTGTCCTGCAAATTGAATGGTCCACCCAGAAGGTGGGCAGTGAGGTTGCTGTGCCATGGGCATGGCTTCAGCAAAGCCCCCGAGGTCTTGCACAACATCCTTCACCGTGACGGATGACTGTGTTCCTGTCACTGTAGCCAGGCCTCCGGGAAGGAGGACAGTGTGAGGTTCCTCATGGTCAGCAGCTTCTCCCAGTTGGAGCAACTAAATGACAGTCTGACTTTGCTGGAGGTCTGAAGTCCTGTGAGCTGTTCAGAGATGGTTGTCTTCATTCAGTGTAGTATTTAAGAATGTGCTGAGTTCAAAGGGAAACCTGTATTGGGTGCTTTTGTAAATCAGCTACACTGCCTACTTTTATTCTTACCAATTTAATTGACAAGTTTCTTTATAAATAGTGTCCCAGCATTTGGGCTTCTGACATCTGCTTTTTCAAGTGGGCAGTGCAATGACTGAGTAGAGCAGTTGCATGAATTTATGTCTTGTAGGGGATTGTAGCATTCAGTGCAGTCAAGGCATTTTGAAATCTGGCAATGCTATAACATAGATGGCTATTGGCATGGCTCTGATGCCAGCTCACAGAGAGCCAGTCCCATCTCTCATTGTCAAAAACATACCCTTGGTTTCAGCATTCATCACCATTTGTCTCTCGTAATTGCATTTTCCTGAGTACCAGAAATTAAATCAGCAGTGACAGAATATTTATGGCTCAGAAATATTCTGGATGATTTCTAGAGAAGCTGTTTCCAGTTTGGTTATTTATGTCCTTTTATCATGGATTTCATAGTGGGACTGGGGAACTTAAACAGCAGAAACCATATGAAACATGCTGAATGATTTCATCCTCGAGCCAAACATATATTTACTGTAGGCAAAGAGATGCTGGTGTGAGCACATGTGCAGTTTAGGGCATCCAACCTGGGGCCAGTCCTTTACCTCCTACCATCAGTCTGCAGAGAGGTGCAGGCTGGTTGCTGAGCTCACCTGGCACATTTTCTTCATGTGGAGGTTGCCATCATCCCCCAGAGAGAGGCTGGGGCTGATTTGGGAAGAAAGGGTGGACTCACATGGGTGATCTGCTTTGATCTGCTCCCCGTCCCACTCATGCATGGGCATTGCAGATGAAGCTTGTCAAGGGCTCTGATTGCTCTCCCACTGGGAGCACCATAAAGCTGGGCTTTTCCTCGCTAGTCACAGTGTAAACTGAAATGTCTAAATTTTCAGTGAAAAAAGAGTGGGCAGAATGCATTCAGGAAATTGAGAAGTGAACTTGTCAGGTCTGTTTCCGTGACATCAAATTGTTTAAGGCTGACTCGCCTCTCGCAGTGTCCCACTCTCTTCTTGTCCATAAGACAGTTGTAATAAAGCACTTTGGCTCTGCTGAAATCAAAGATTTTGATAATTTTCCTTGCTAGAAATTTTGCCAATATCAACATACTTCTGTGAAATGTTCTTGTATCGGTATTTTCTCATATAAAACTGTTCCTTATGCAAAACTGACTATTCTCAGTGATAAAATCTTTTTATAGTTCCTATCCTGGTCTCAGCTTTAGCCTCCCTGTGATACTGTAAATTTTTATCACGTGCCATACATAAATAGTAATCATGTGCAGAAGGAGCCTTGATCTCACCAGGGTGTGTCACGATTTAGCCACGACGATGACGTATTGCCAGTTGAACTGATGACCCTGTTACTGATTGCCATTTTGCACATGGCTTAGATAGGATTAGAAATATGAGTGGCCAGTCTTCCTGAAGGATCTCCAAATTTTCTGCATGTCCACGAGCCACAGGACGTGCTGCATATCTGAGAGAGCTGAGGGAAGGAGTGGCTGCTGGGCTGGCTCAGCAGCAGGCAGAGGCAGTCCCAAGTGCCCTGGGATCCCACCATGGCTTGTACATGGTGGCCCTTGCTGCCATGCTGCATCCTTTAAGCATCCATTGCATGCCTTGAGCAGCCCTCATTCTTAAAGGCTTTTGGGAGGTGTGGGTTAGGGGCTGTCTGTGGTTCAGGACCTCAGGCAGGGTACAGCTGTGAAGACTGACTGTGGCTTCTTCCTGCTCCCATCTATAAAGTCCAAAATAAATCACAGCATCAGTGCTGACAATCCTTTTCAGATTTTCTTCTGGATAGCTGTTACGGCTGGAGCTGACTTTCAAAAGGCCCAAATTGCTCTTTTCGAAATACTGTAAAGAAATCTTGTGCAGCAAACAGTGCACATAAAATGAAAAATAAAAAGGAGGACCTTTGTCTGCCTTTAATAGTCTGAGTGTTTCCTCAGGCATTGCAGGCAGCCTGCCCTTCCTGTTGGGAAGGCTGGCTGCAGCAAGGCAGATAACAGCCTATCTTTTTATAGGATGCTGCAGACCATAGGTGGAGAGCCTGGTTCAAAGTGCAGGTCATGGAGCTCCTATAAATTGTTCCTGACATCCCCGATAAAACTCATGCTCTCCCTTCCTCCCCACGTCGTCTTTGAGCAAGGGGAAAGGGCTGCTAGTAAAGATACTATTTTTCCACTTCAGTCAATACTTTGATGTTTAAAGCTGTTTAACATTCATTAAAACTGCTCTTCAAATGTAATTGCAAGAATTACAATTCCGTTTTTACGACTGTCTGTAAGCGTTATGGGACAGGCAGTTAAAACCATCTCCGTGATGGAGAGATGGTACATCCAGCACAGAGCTCTCCCCCCAGAGAAGGGCAGGATCAGACCTGGGGTCCCCCTGCCCACAGACAGACGTGAGATGTGTGGGAGCAGATAGATTGCTTCCTGGGAAAAGTAGTTTTTGAGTTAGTTGAGAGTGTTTGGAAATCTGTGCTGAGTGGTGACATCCCTGCCCTCCCCTCGCACGCTCCACTCCTGGGCAAAGGTCTGTTTTGATTTTTTTGGAAAGAAACATTTAGATTTCCTATTTCAACATAAAATTAATTTTGAAATTAGTTGAAAAGTTGTATATACCTACTTGCCTTTAAAAGGGTTTTGTTTAAGGGATGGAAAATCTTTGAGAGGTGAAGTGAGACACAAGTTTGAGAATTCTGAAACAAAAACTTTTACCTGACTACAACTAAGAAGATTTGAAGGAAAAACTAAAAGTCTTCTCAAGGCAACCTAAAGCAATATTTCTTATTATTGCAGACAATGAGTTAAAAAAAAAAAAAGTCAACTATTCACCCACCTTGGGATTACTGCTGCAATTACAGATCTGTTCCTTGCAGAACATCTCCGAAGATCCTTTCATGTCTCACTATGACAATGCATCTGAACATTTGACAATGTTTTAAAGTTTTCATCAGAATGTGCTCACAGGGAAGTGCTAATAGCTCTGTTTTTTCAATGGGAAAATGATGAGAGACTGCTTTATCTCATATAATTTTAGTTATCTGACAATTAAACATCTTGTCTAAGCTGCTTGTCTAAAGTCGCATTGTAGTTGATTTTCTCCCACTGTTAGATCTTCTCATAGGGACTGTGGAATGTGGGCAGGGAGTCTGTTTCTGCCTTTAGGAAATTTCTAAGTCGTATTATCAGGGGAGGAAGAAAAGAAAAGAATTTATTTATTTATTTCTTCTTTGGAAGCATAGTGCTCCAAGTGTCTTCTGAGATGTGAATTTGGACTCCATGTTGCAGCTGTGATAAATGCTGCTCCTCTGGCCATCTGCTGTTAGTGGATGTGTGGTTAGTGAGGCTGGGGAGCCATGAGGAAGGGAAGGCAACCAGTTACTGTCTTCATGAATCTGTGCCTGTGAGACATTTGCTAAGGAGACCAATAAGCCAGAGAGGCTCAGATGGACCTTCCCCTATGACTACACCTAAGAGAGAGGTTGCTTACAGATGCAAAAGCCTTGAAACATTTAAACTTGGCAATTAGAGCAGGTGACAAGATCTTTCAGGAGACTGTTTCCACCTGTGATGTTAAGCTCCATTGGGATTTCTTTGCAGTCTGACTCCATGCTTCAAGGACTGTCATTCAGCTCCAAATGCACTCCAGGAGCTACAAAAGAGCCACTGTCCTCTGCTTAATCCGTGGATTGTATGTCTCTGTTGGTGCCTGGCTGAAGTATAGTACACACAGCCCTAATAGAGGCAATTAATGTCAATCAAATGATACCTCCTCCCACACAACATTTGAACTAATACAACCATCTTAATTGCCCAGTTTCTTTGCTTTCAAAAGTATGTTATGCCTAATTATTCCTGTTCTAAGACTCAAAGTCTGTTGTAGCAATGCTGTTTCTACCAAAAATAATTTTCAGCAACAATTCTCTCTCTCCCTGCTCCCTTTCAGTCCTGTAACTTTTGCTCCCTTCATCCCCAAGCTGTGCACAGACCAGTTGGCTCCAGCCAGTACTAATTTCCTCAGCTGTCCTGGTGAAGCACTCACATAAAGGCTCCAGCGTTTGACAGGGTGGTATTGTTCTGGTTGTGTTAGCAAAGCTTCTGAATTGTACAACAGAGTTTGGAAATGCTCTTCTTAACTCAGGGAGACGTCCCGAGAAAGGAAAAATGAATTGGCACACAAGGAGAGTCACATTAAAGCTCAGACAAAATGTTTCTTTTTAAAGAGCTTTAAAATAGTCCCTAATGTAAAAGCTTAGCAGCTGCAGCAACACAGAGCCTGAATAATTTCCATGTATTTGCTGCAGCAACGCGGAGCCGGAATAATTTCCATGTATTTATGTATGTGTGTGCTCACATGTGTGTGCATTTCTTTCCCAATCCGTTTGCAGCAGCGCTGTGATAAGCAGCACAACGTCACGTGCTCTCAGGTCCAACACTGATTTATTTGCCACTCAGGTGTGAAGAACGACCCGTTGGGTTATGTCAGTCTGAAGTGGGCCATCTGATTTCGATTCCAGCTCCCAACAATTAATGCCTTACACACAATTTTCAGCACAATACCCAGCTTATGGCCTATTATGTTTATCATCAGACCATGAAGTATTAGTTACAACAAGCCAAAATATGTCAGATACCCCTGGCTTTCTCTGGCGTTCTTGAGAGTGAGTTGAAAAGAAAATGTTTCTTCTACGAGCAGGAAACTGAAGCTTTGAAACCCTTGAATGCACATGGTCAGCCTGTGAAATCCGGCTTCGATTCTCCTTGCCAAAGTGGTTGTAATGGATTTCAGAAAGAAATCAGATTTCCAGCAATGATTTAGAAGAAGAATGGTGTGTTCAGTGCAATGGATGGAAACAGGCAGTCGTCTAGGTGTATGATAGGAATGTAAGATAGGAATACAAGGGAATTGATGAATTCTTTTGGGCATGAGAATGCACAAGTTTCTAGGCAGGACATAGGTTTACAGTATTCAGTGAAAAAGCTTAAATTTACACATTAAGAAAAATATATAGGGAGTGCATGCTGGCACCGTGGCCCAGGTGGGATAGGGAGAGAGCATCATGGTAGGGAGAGCTGAGAAGAAGGATATGGACTCATGCAACATCTTGGTCAAAACCCATACCAGATGTTTACATTCTGACAAAGTGAATTTTCCTGGATATATACTTTTTATCCTACACTTGCTTTTGGAATTTCTGGGAACTCATGAACTAAAAAGTGCTGATTTATGTGTCTACAAGATTCATGCTCTCTGAACTTCTTATGTACATCGTTCTGTCAAGCTACAACATTTTAGTGCAGTTTTTTCCCATGTTTTGTACCTGGAAATGCAGAAGTATCTTAGAAGTTCTTACCCTGTGCTTGTATTGACAGTGTGTAAGTGATCCTATGGTTATAAGGGAAAAATTGAAGTGTGGGTAAGTCGGTTGGCACGTTTATAGGATTTTTGTGGAATAGATGGAAAGCAGGTGGGTTATGGGGTCCTGCAAGCTCATGGTGTAGAAACAGTCCATTGTATCTCTTGAAGCAAGTCTGGAGGGTCAGACACCTGTCCTTCCATTTGTCTGCTGGTCTGTCAGCATGGTCCTGCTGTCTGTCCTTAAACAGCTGGATGCTCCCAGGTGAAAGTGCTTACTGCACTCCTTGTGCATTCGTGACTCTTGGGTGAGATATTGTACCTATAAGAACTGTTTGCCTGAGTTTCCCCTGCATAGGGAGGAGCCCAAACATAACAGTTCTCACATAAAGATCTTAATCTCTCTATATTTCAAAATATTAGTTAAGGAGTTGCTTTGAGGAATGGTTTTGGTTTCTGTTTGTTTGTTGTATTTTTTTTTTTTTTTTCTGAAAGGAGGCTAAAGATGTAAATCATTTGATGTATCCTGTTCTGGGTGGAACTAGGTATACTTAAGTTCAGGCTTTTACTAGCTAACTAATATCTAAGGACGTTTTCTGCTTGTTTTCTCCGAAAACCTCGTTGAACTGACAAGAAATACATTGTCCATATGGGGTGAAGAATGGCATTTAAGTATCATGTGTTGAAATCCCACTCACTTTTACACATTATGCGTCAAAGCCCTGCTTCCTGGATACAAAAGTAGTTGTGTTTCCAGCAGAAGGTTTACATAGTTTAGCATGAACTAAAAGCACCAGGGTATGAAGCCAGTCATGTATATAAACCACTGAACAATTTCAGTGCAAAGCTGCACAAAATGTCTATTAAATTTAACAGTACTGTTAAAAATCCACATTTAAGCTTTCATTGTTTCTAGGAATGAGGCTTTGAAACATGGAAGCATCAGTTAAAAAATCCCCAACAGTAAACAACCAAAACCTGACCTTTGCTTGGTCCGTGATTTCATAGCAAAGACGAAACATCCAGGTCCCAATGCTTCCCAATTGGTCTTGCTCCAATCCTGAGCTGACTTTTAAGTTTTCTGCAGTGTAAATGTTCCCTTTATGAGGTGGGCTCTAGCCAGTGCCCATGGAAGCCTCTCCTAAGGAGGTGTTATTTTAATATATGAAGGGCAGTCATTTCATTCCATAAAGATAGCTTGTTCCATGGAGGAAATAAACATCACACTTGACAGATGCAGGGACGCTCCAAGATCCTCAGCTCCTGTGGGGGCAGTGGAAGGCCTATAAAGCTTTTCTGTGTTTCCTGCATTATGGTGCATGGGGCTTTAGATGTCTTCCCTGAAAACCAATTCTGTGGTATAACTGTAGCCACCTAATAATTTTATTTTACTTTTAAATACCGCGCGTGAATGCCATAGAATGCAGGGAGAAGCATGGTATTATGTGGAAGGGTGCTGATAGCAAATGGAGAAGGGTCCCAAGGTAAGTACATAACCTTCTCTGTGTTCAGCTGTAGTGAACTTGCTGGGAACTGGCATCAGGCAAGGTGTGAGTGGTTCAAAGCCAGCCTACACATGGCCAGTTTGTGGGAATAGCATGTCTGTTTGCATAACAGAGTGCAGGCTAATGGACTTCTGCAACCCTTGTTTCACTCAGCAATTCATCTCACCATCTGTCCCAAACACGTAGGAGTCCGAGATCGTGGACTGCCAAAAAAAAATTAATATTTTAAATTCCCTCATGTTGAAGATGTTGTGTTCCCACCCTGTAGTGGGTGACTGCCCCTTTTCAAGATGGGCACAATCTGTGTCTTTGATTGAATTCCTTTCGGATGTTGTGTGTACTCTGGGCTAATTGACGACTATTTCTAGCACAAGGTCTAGAGGCCAAAACTCTGGCTTAGCAGCTGGAGTGAAGAGTTCAGATGAAAGGGATGAGAAACCTCCTGCCTTATCTATTAATCCAGTGCTGTATTTGTTATCCAGAAATTATGGGGAGCTGGCTGCCAAGCTGAGGTGAAGCTTATCCAGAGTTATTCCGACCACATTTCTCAACGTCATGTTTGTTGTGCTTGGAAGGGACTGGATCGCTCTGTCGTCTCTCTCTCTCACTCCCTCTTGCTGAGCATAGTAGCTATACTATATTCTTACTGGAGAGCTGTGGCACTTAATGGTGAACCAAAGTTGCTTCGTTTTTCCCTCATTTGATGAATGAAGCCGGGGTTAAGGCTGGTATTGGGAGTGGAAGTAAGGAGAGAAGGAAAATTCACCTTGAGAAAACCCAGTTTTCCTTAATGAGTGAAAGATGTTGTGCTGAGGACAACATGTATTGCAGGAACTTTGTTGGCCAAAAGAAGGAAGAATGTTCTGTCTGTCTCTCAGTGCTTACAACCTTTCTTCTGAGTATATCGGAGAGAAGAAAATTGAAAGAAAGCTTAGGGAAATTCCCTCTCTGTCATTCCAGTAACCTATGTAATGCCATTCTGTCACCTAGCATCACTGCTGATCGAATGGATGCAGAAAGGAGAGGTTGTGCTGAAATCCATAGTGCTTTCTAAATAAGGATTGTAGTATAGGAAAACATAATTTAATTTCCAGGATAAAACCCCCCAGAAATCGAAGAATTTGCTTTTTCATGTACAACGTATAACTTCTCTTGTAATTGAAATAATTTCGTAATCAGTACATGCTGTTGGCACTACTTTAGCATTGTAGTGACAGTTCTGTGATGAAACAATTTGTTATTTTTTTCAGGCTTTTTTCCCCCCTGATTCATCATATATTATGCACCAGCCACAGTTCTTACCAGTAAAGGTTTCTGTGGAAGTGGCCTGTCAGAACACTCTTGTATGATGCTGATCCATCAGTGTAAGGGAATTTCTCATGGAAGAAGTAAATACCACGAAATTAGTCATACAGCATTTCAACATTTCAATTAAACTTCAGTTTCTTTTTTCAAAAGCTAGCAGAAATGGCAGCATCTACTGTATAGTTTTTCCTTGCAAATTTTTATTTCCTCTTTGGATTTTGCTTTTCAGAAGTTCATATTTTTATCTAAATTAGTTCAAGCTGTCACCAAGCATTTTGGGCTTTTTTTCCCCCCAAGAAAACAATGCTTAATTCACTGCTTTGCATTTTTTTTATAGATGTTGCATGTATTTATTGCATTATTTATTTCAGCAGCAGCCAGACAATACTATCGCAAAGGAGTTTTGTCGTGATGGAGGACCTTTTATGGGTTTGGGAAAAATCTTGGGGGAAGCCAACCCATGTGATTTGGCAAATCCATTCCTTTTGCTTTTGTCCTCCTTGGACCAGATGGGTTTCTTACTCACTGCTTCCAGTGGGACTTCTTGTGGGGTAAAATGCTATATAACATTAGTGGAGTTATGACAATCTATCTGGCTCTCCCTGTGCAAAGAGATATTGAAAGCCCACTCCTCCAGGGGCTAAGAAAATTAGAGAATCTGCTAAATAACAACTTGGAAATGCTTTTTCCCATATACATGTGGTTGTTTTGAATGAGGAGTGGAGTTTCTTGGACTAACTCCCGGCTCAGTGGCTGGTTAAGTCCTACACAACCAAAATTGGTCAAGTCTCAGCCATCCCAGTCTGGACCCTTGGTTGTCATTTATAACTGTGAAAAGTAAGGGCAAGGTGGCTGCAGGAAGCTCTGATTTTGTGCTGGTGGTGTATTTTGACCACTCTGTGTTTATTTTGCTCCAACATAAGCAACAACACAAAATGTAGGGCACAGTGAAGCAACGCCTGGGAATGTTGCCACTGATGTAAATGGTGTTGGTCTCTAATCCTTTTCCAGCAAAGGCGAGATGATGCATCAGCAAAATGGCCTCCCACACTGGGAGAGACACCAGGACCATTCACAGCTGCTGAGACAGTGAAACAGTATTTTGGGGAGGAAAAAAAAAGAAAAAAACCCTCATTCCTTAATATACGGTCTTATAGGGAAAATATTTATCCAGCCATCTAAAGGCAGGAGTAATCGCTGCAGTTTTCCCTTCACTCAGAGACTGGAGATTTTTCCTGACTGAAAAAAAAAAAGAAAAAGAAAAAGAAGAAGTCCAATTTTGTGTATGTGAAGAAATCAAAGCATTGCCCTTGAAATGGGTTTTTCAGCTGTCCCCTGGGAATTCTGGGGTTAGTTTTCACCACGTGAGGTTCTGAAGTGCATACTCAAAGGTTCAAACACAGTAAAATTGGCTATCACTGCCAGCTCTGTTGGGTGGGAGAAAGAAGTTCCTTTATAGAAAAAAGGGGGGGGGAAAGGAAAGACTCTTTTTCTTCTTCTTCTTCTCCTTCTTCTTCTTCTTCCAAGGGACTTTATGAGAATGAGCTGTAAGAAGTCTTGACTTTTATTATATCCTGTAATCAAATTTGAGCATCTTATTTGCTTCTTTTCTCCGAGACCACCCTGGCGGTAACAGTCCACACACACACAATTTTGGTATGCATAAACCCATAAATTTCATAACAAAATATAGGAGCTGAGGTTGTAGGAGGACTGCAAGGCAGAAGGTGCTGAAATGTAAAGTCTGTGTGTGTTTGAAGGGATGTCATTTATTACATACTTCTGCCTTAAAAAAAAAACAACAACCCTTACTGTTACCACACAGACTGCATAAATATATATTGCCTAATGCAGGATGGTGTGGTGTAAAGATTTTATTGGCATGCAGTAGCTTAGCTTGAGTAGCAAAGGCCTGAGCAAGCCCTGTATCACCTCAGATGCGTGCCAAGAAAACATGTCCTTGGCATGAGCAATGGGAACATCCCCGGTGAGGCTGCATAGGTGCAAATCTAATGAGGATAATAACCCACATGCTCCAGGGCACCAACCCATTACTGGCTGCCTGGGATTAGGGAGGAATTTCTCCTTTGGTTGTGTTATTCTAAAGCCATTTATTGTGGGCTCCACACACTTCTCTCTGAAGCCTCTGCCACTGGCCACTGCAGGAAGAGGAGGATGAATTTGATTGACTACCTGGAAGGGCCTGATCTGGGAACTCACGCGCTCTTCTGCGAATTCTGTAATGATACCTGTTTTATGTGGTTTGGAAAACGTTCTGCTGGGGCACTTTGTGCACATCTCTCTGTAATGCCAGCTCCTGTAAAGCTTCTTTCATAAGTGCGTGGAATGATTTAGGTTGGCAGGGCGCTCTGCAGATCAGTCCAACACCCCACTCCGGGCAGGGCTGACTTCAAAGTCGGTCAGGTTGTGCAAGGGACTTGCCCAGTTCAGCTCTGAAAATCTGCAGTGGTAGAAAATTTGCTGCTTCTCTGTCCATTCCTCTGTGGAGAATTTCCAGCAACTCCAGTGAGAGTGACACATCTGGATACATCTTCCTTGAGCTGTAGAAAGGTGGAGTCTCTCTAGTCACGGTAATCTTTTCTTTCTCCTATAATCAAGGACAGAAACACACGTCTCGTGGTGGAGTTTCTTTCATCCAAAGATGGGTGACTGAGACCACCCTTGGTCTGAATCATTTCTGGCAAGGTCTGTCTTGCTCCAGTGAACCTGTGAGGAACACAGATGTCCCCCTTACATTTAATACCTAAGTCCTCAGCAGCAGTAGTTACCTGGAATGAGTCTCAGCCAAAATACAAAGTCATCCAAGGTGAAGGGAACAGTGAGTTTATGTAATACAGTGTTTTGAGCTGACAATGAAAAAAAAAACCCCAGAACACTAGAGAAAGCAGTTCCTTTGATTTTTAGTGATGTAGAACTACTATTCTGAGCAACGAGACCTTAAAGGCAGCAAGTTTCTTGATACAGCTTTTTATCTAAAATCAGTGAAGATTTATCCTCTTGAAGAATGGGTTTGGATTTCAACAATTTAGCTGATATTTGAACTCTGAAAGTTTGATGGTCTATTCTTATTACAGCTGGTAGGAAAAAATCAGACTGTTACTCTTTCTTTGGGAGAGAGAAACACATTTCGAATAAGACCTTGTGAAAAAATATATCTGCATTTTAAGTGGCAAGGAAAAAACAGTGGGAGGAAAAAGTAGGAAATTCCATCTGATAGAAAAGAAAGCAAAAAAATTACAAAAAAATTTAAAAGATTCTGGCAAAAACACATTGGCAGCTCCTAAAATTCCACTGACTTCTAAACTTGCCTGACGAAATCTGCTTCCCTGGAACTGGATCTGGAAAATCACTGGACATGGTGCTCTCCAAACAGAGAACAAAACCACAGGTGCTGTCACTTGGGGAAAAGAGTCCCCAAGATTTTGGGATGACATTATTCCCATACATTTCTCTAACAGATTTCTATTAATTTCTTTTTCTACTTTATGAACAGAGGCTTAATGCTTGTCATACAGTGTTGTATATCTCAAACAGTTCCAGTGAATTTCTTGAGAGTGAGTAAGTTTTTCTATTCCAGCCTAAAGAGAAAAACAAAAAGTCAAGGAGAGTTGAAAAGTCACTTTTTTCCCCATCTCAGAAACTTCCATGGCTTTCATTAGCAAATCCGATTGAAGTCCTTCCTGCAAGGCAAATCCTTTGCACACCCTCTTATTTTTAGGATGCCAAGGGAATAAATGGAGTGATGGAATCTGGAAAGATCTCACTGCAATTTTGAAAAGTAACTTTCTCCTTCCTTTACCCCCACGTACTGCCACAGCAGGGGAAAATTATGGGAGTAAGAAAAATAAAGCCTCCACAATGTTGAAGCTTGCTGCTCTGTCAAGTAAAATTTTCTATATTTTTCCGTGAATTATGAAAAAAAAAATGGTTAAAAAAAAAGCATTCATGTGTGTGTTGCCCAGTGTGCCAAACTAGTGTGGGCAACACACACTAAGAGTCCACAGAGCTGCTGCATTCCTCACTTTGTGCACATGGGCAGTGCTGGATGGGAAGGGAGGGGAAGGAAAGGGAAGGAAAGCTTGGAGGAGCAACAGCTTTGGCTTCCCTGGCCTGGGCACAGGCCAGCATAGCTGTGGCTGGTGCTCTGGAGGTGGGAGAGCCAGGACCCAGCCAAGGGGCCTGCCCTCTCTCCCCAAAGCCAGAGAGAGACCTTGAAAATGGCAAAACTAAACACGCTTTTGGTTGCTTTTTTTATTGTGGGAAAGGGTCTGCTCCTGGAAAGTGGGGGGGAAAAGTTTGCTTGTCTTCAAAATCCTGAAAAGGAAGATGTTTCAGAAAAAAGGAAAAAAAAAAAAAAGAAGAGGGTAATGTTTCAATTTGGGTACATTCATATAATATCCCCTTTGGAGCTGTAGTTTGGTTAACCTCTGTGGGTCGAGCTCCCGGCTACAGAAACCTCTCCTCAGGCTCGATGGCCAGAGAACCTCGTGGAACAACCACCACCCTGGTGCTTTGTGGAAGATTTAAGCAGGGAATTTAATCTCTGGAGAAAAAGGGAACAGGACACACCCTAGCAACCATTGCCCCAAGATTTTTTTTTATTTTTTTTTTTTAATTTTTCATTGTAAATTTTGCAGGAAGACATTTTCATTTCCAGTTAACTCTATGTGCAGTTAAACTTCTCTTCCTCTCATTGATCCCCAGGCAACTACAGCTCATGTGTTTTCCCTGTTGTTCATGAAATACATGATTAAGGTCAATGGGGGTGTGTTGGTTTCTGATGGGAAGAGTCTTCCATCCCGAGCTTGCAAATTGTCCCTCAAGTCTCCAGCTTGTCCTGAAGGAGGTGGCTCCTGCAGAGTGTCTCCTAATGCTGCTGGTGAACAAAACACCTTCGTGTGATCCTTTGAGAGGCAGCAGCCTGTCGGTGAATCTCACTCTCATTATGTGATGTGTCCCAGGTCACATCAGTGAGTGCCACAGTAGACCTGGGTTGTGTTTGCAGTCATGCCACTGGTGTACTTTGGTGGCCCTGGGTAAATCACCTCTCCTCTGCAATGGGGAAAAAAAAACAACTTCCTTTGTAAGGGAGGTCTACTGAGGAAAATATACTATGAAAGTTAGGAAATGATAATAAAATAATTGCAGTAGAAGTTTAGGTTGGACCTCTCAAAGGGGAGTTTTAGGAGTTTTAGTTGGGGAGTGAATACAAAATTTTAACACTGTGTGGTTTAAATATACAGCCCTGTGAGTATTCAAGCTACTAATGAGTGGTGTTATCTTTTCAGCCTCTTTCCTCTGCCCTGTCTGTCAGTTATCTGGGGCCTCTCATAGAGCAGCACACAGTGGTAATCTCTTGCAGATGCTCCCAGTATCTGTCTATATCTTGGCCAGATCACGAGTGAAAAGGGGATCATCAAAATCAGAATAAAACAACACAGCAGCCAGCCAGCACGAAGTGATGGGAGTGTGTGGGTGAGAGGAGCTGAGTTTCTGCTGTTGCTGTTGTGGTTTGTTTTTAAACATAGAGGGCATGTCACTGTTTCTCAGCTGCCATTTGCTAAGTCAAAGCGATCTCTGGCTCCAGAAAAGCTGTGACGTAAACAGAACAGAAAGGAAATATTCTGTCAATTGCTGAAACTGGCCATATGTTGCAATCAGATTGCAGGAATTAGAAAAACAAGAACAAGGAAACTTTGTGAAGAGCATCAAAGGCAGCGTTGGCTCACACTTTGAAGAGCACAAACATGGCCCATTGTTTGTTGATTTTCTTCCAGTCTGTGTGCTTGAAGCCCTTGAGCTCGTGGGCATGTTAAGGATGTATTGATATTGGAAGGCAAAACCCACATCCCATGGGTGCAACGAGCCTGTTAGGCAGCTGGGATGTCAGAAATATTTTATAGGGACATCCTGAGTACCCGGAACACAGAATCAGAGCTGATATTCAGAGCTGTTTGGCTATTATAGATTGTTAAACTCTCTCCCCTGGGCACGGGGTATCTACATACAACCATCCAGGACTGTGTTTGCAGGTGCTGAGCAGAATCCTTATCACTTCTTTTGTTCTGTATCAAGTTGTTGTTCTTTGGAGGTTTGACCCACTGTAACCAAGTTTCTACTGGAAGTTATTTTTGGCTGGATTCTCAGTGCTGGTAAGGGTTGATTTTGTTCTTCAGCCACACTGTTTCTTTAGTGATTTTTAGCAGTTTTTTCTACTGCACTTGGTTATTTCTCTTCATGGAAGATGTAGGAGTTAGTGCTCTTACTCTCCCATCATTCTGATGGAAATGGGCCTAGGGAGAGCCCTGCTGTGACAGGCAGATCCAAAGGAAGCACAGTTAGATAGGGCTATAAAGAGCATTGAATGAGGAGTTCAGGTTGCCTGGGGAAAAAAACTTGCACAAAAAAAAAATTCCTGTATGATTTGTTAAAAACTGGCAAAGCATTGCCAGAACACGGTCAAGGTCCTATGATGGGATGTGTCTGACAGTGTTGACTGTTGTCTGGAGGCTGATGGAACATCTGTGGAAGTGCATTAGAAATCCAAGTCCAACATGCACTTCATCTCTCTTCCTACCTAATAATCCATGTGTACTGTTTCAGACATTCCCATTTTCCAAAAATGATCTGCTACAAAATGCTCCTTCTTTGTCCCTTTCTGGAGCTTGGATTTCTCTCCCAAACCCGCTGTGCTACCTACCCATAATGGATGAGACAAGCTGTTCATCCCAATGTCAAGCATGCTCCAAGGGACCTTTAGTCCTGAACTATCCTTTTTCACACCAGGAACAAACCAACCTCCCCTTGATTTTTCACGGAATGATTGGGATCTTGACATACGCAACTTCTCTTTTCCATGATGACACTGACACAGCTCTTGAGTCTGTGTTCATGATTTGAGGCACACAAGCAGCTCTCCTGTGTCTTCTCTGAAGACTGGATTTTGTCTTTTGTGTTTGTGGACACAATCTCAAATTAATGGCCATGACTGAAAGCACTGACCGTCTGTATTTCCTGAAGTTACAACAAAGGAAACAATGGTCAAGGTGGGGAAAAGGAATGAAAGGGCACTCATTGCTTTCAATAATTTTTAAGGAATCATCAGTTTTACTTAAGACTAACAATAGAGATTTGTATCTAATAAAAGTGGCATTAGTGCAGAGCTAGATAATAAACATAATCACATCTAATTTCAGTATAATTATTGTGTTTTAATTAGAAACATCATTATTATAATTAGAACATGTATAAAATTAGCACAAAGGTATTTTTAGGGTAGGATCTGTTGGTTAATTTGATGTGGTCAGTAAAGCTGTTGTCATTCTGCATTTCAGGTGGCTTCTGGTGGGTAGTTCATGCACTTGCATGGCAGAGGACCTGGTGGAGGTTGGCAGTGGAAATGATACAGCTGTAGTTCTCTGCTGGGAAGTCTTTGCTGGTGGAGAGTGTGTTGTCGGGCCAATAATTTTCATGGGAGGATACTCAAGTGTATAAATTAGCCCTGTGTGGATTAGCAGGATTTTCCTGCCCACATCCAGCAGACAGCACATTTTGGGAATGGCCATTGTTGTACTTCTCTGGATAAAAACTGTCCTGGATCCTGTAGTCTTTGGTGGGACTGTGTGAGTTTTCGCCAGCCAGAGGTGTGGTGACCTTCTGCATTGCGTCTGGACATTTGTTATTGGAGAGGTTAAAGCTGCATGAGGGCTATTTAATTACAGGCCTGCAATGGTTTCTGCATGCTTTCCCTGGAATTCATTGTGCGTTCAGGAAGGTGTGTAAATCAAACAACCAGCACATCAGGCAGGGGGTGGGGGCTGAGCAGGAGGAGTTATTGGATGCCCTCATAAAACTTTAAAAGGCTTGAATGTCAAGTTTAAACTCTTGGGGCCTTAAAACTTGAGTCTCAAGGCACTTCTACCTGCTGTTTCATCACATAAGCTTTTCACTGTTCATGAGCTGCAAACCCAAGATGATTATGACTTCTATTTCCCTGCAGTGTATTTAATTTTCCTTTACTGTTGTCATCATACCCATGTCTGAACCACCTTTCATCTCCTCCTACCACTCATCATCCTTTCAGTCGGAGCCAGTGATGCATAGGCTTTTTAAATAGAGTGTTCCTTGTAGGCTCTTATATCAAAATCTGTTTAACCTCTGGTGCTTTCAAGCTTAAGGCAAAATCACTGCATATTAGCAGTTCTAATGCGTAACTGCACTCAACAGGAGAGTTAGCAAATCTGCAGAGTGATACGGCGGCGCGGGGGGATCAGCCTGCTGCCAGCTGCGTCCGGCTGCTCCGCTTCCCGCTCCTGCCGCAGCCCTGGGTGCCCCACGCCGGCCCCAGGCAGCACAGACACCTCCTGCACCACTCTGGCTGATCCATCCTTATAGTGGAAGGACTAGAGATGGTCCTGAACTCACCTGGCAGAGCCAGGAAGGCACTGGGCTCTTCCTGCCTGTCGCCACATACGGATTTCCCAGACATTTCCTTGCAATGGTTTTGTCGAGGGGAAACACCAAGTGTGTCAACCTCTGCTGTCCCAGGGAGCCCCTTTTGCATCCTGTCTCCTTTATCTCTGTGTGAGCTGTCTGTCCCCGGGGTAATCTGAGACACTTGGGCCTCTGCTCTGCTGTAGTATTTCAGAGCAGACGCTCTGCATGCCTCGTCAAAAATACTTTACATGATACCCTAAGTGACGTGGAGGTTTACAGTCAGATAAAAATAGTGGCACCTACAGCAGAGAAATTAAGCTGACAGCTCAGTGGCTCAAATTTGAATTTAGTTTTAGTTGAAGTTTAGGACCACGTGCAGTTGAATCTCCCCTTTGATAAGGGTTGGCTGGAGCAAAGCAACAGCAAGTAACAGTTCCTGAGGCCTGTGCCAGAAACCAGCCCAGGAACGCTGGGTCGTGTTGTCATTTCTGTTTGGCGGCTGGAGTTTCCTCGTATTCGTTCCTTCATCACCCCACAAACCAAACCCTTTAGCAGCAGCTGTAGCAAAGATGATAGAAAGTGCGCCTGGGGAGGAGAGCCTGAATTGAACTCTTGGCTCCCCAGTGAGCTTCCACATTTTTGGGGTCAAAGCAACAACAACTGTGACAACAGAAGAACTTGTAGATAATGGTTCAGTGTAATAATTTCCCCATAAAACATTCACTTAAGGCAAGATGCTTCAGTTAACACATAAATCCAGGGAGGATCTTATCACTTGCTGATCATCCTGCAAGAGAGAGAAAAATTCTGTGCTACACAGGGCTCATTTCCCAGGGTGTACGAGCCTCTTGGCTCAGTTTGAGGCATCTTGCCTATTTCCATCCCAGATATTTGTTCTATCAGTTCAGTTTTGTAACAATGTAGGAATAATTCACTAGATTTTCTTTCTTGCAGAGTATCAAAATGCTTTGCTAATGAGAAATGGGCAAATGAATCTAAGGAAATAACTCCACTTTCCCTGAGTATTTCCTCATGCCTGGGACCAAACCCAAAGCCAAGCTGAGCCTTACTACTAGGATGGGTTTGTGCTTTTCCAGAGTTGTTTTTGATTGCTTCTCACATCCCATCCCAGCTTTGGAGTTCGGGTTTGGATAGAAGCAGCAGTGCTGAAAGGTTATGAAATGGTTGTTTCCATCGTGTCTCTGGCCCAGTCAGCCACAGAAATAGTTTGAAGTTTTGGTGGAGCCTTGAAAATTAATTTTCAGCCACGAACTTTGGGGAAATCTATGGATGGCCTGAGAGAGGCTGCGTTCTGGGGCTCTAAAAGCTGGCTAGCAAGATTACTGCTTTAGAGATGCAGACTCTAAATGGGAGGTAAAGGAGATATATCTTCAGTTGGTTATATTTCAGCACCACTGCTAAGGTGCAAGGCGTAAAAGGTTGAATAAAGACTCCCCTTTTATCTCATCTTTGTGATGAGAAAACAGCGGGTGCTTTGGTTTAGCAAAACCTCATCAGTTGTTATGATTTGGTTTTGCAAACCTCAAACCAGGGAGGTTGGAGTCTGGCTTCCATTATATTCTAACCAGAAAGTTCATGCAGAAGAGCTGTTCTGCTCAAAACTCTCCCGAATTTGTCCTAAATTCAGTTTAATCACAGCAAAACTCAAGCTCTTAGTCCTTCAGTGTCAGTCTGTCACTGTTGTTAATGTGTTACAATACACTGTGTAGGGTTTGATAGACAAATGATCTCTGAGAGGGTATTTATCATGCATGCACACAAACACACACAAATGTGTATCTATACATATATATATATATATTGCAGTATTACAAGGTTCTTTTTCATTTGACCACAGCGGTTTCTACTCAGCCACAGCAATCTCATGCATATACTAGCCAGCTCCTATTTTCATTTGTGCTGGGGTGAAATCAAGATCTGTTTGGCATGCTTCAAATGAAGGCAAACAGCGTGCCAACACCATGCCACCAAGGGAGAGAGCTCTGTGCGGGATTTTGTCTCCTGTGTCTTCACGGTGACAGCTTGGTGAGCTGCAGCCTGAAGTGGACCGGAAAGAGCAAAATGAACGTGGTGATTTTGTGCTGGATGTGCTGGATGGGAACAATACTGAGAAACTGAAGATCAGCCCTTATAAATACACTTACAGTGTATGCATAGAACTAAATCAATAGCAGGCATAACTCTTTTAATAGTCACTTGACTTTAACTGACATATCATTATAATTGGCAATTATCTTAATTGATATACATGGCATAAATACTGTGCTCTGGAAAGCTTCCAGTCCTTCTTTATTAGAGTATTAAGCCACAACACATGCAGATTACATGGAAATACCACTGAAGCATTTGTTAAAAGAAATTCCTTTCTTATGTCTCTTTCTTGTATTTTTATATACATGCATATATATGTAAATATGCAGAAAAAAAGTCATGAGGACATACTTGAGTATTGTCAATACAGTTTTTTAAACAATTTCAAGTGATTCCAGTAAAGAGTTTCTACAAGTTTCACACTCTGCTTTTGTGGAAATCAGCTTTCAAGTCAGTCAGGCTAGAGATTAGATCCAAAGATTTAAAACTCCTATAGATCAAAAGCAGATGCTCTTAGAAGACATTTCAGCCAAGACAAGCTGTCTGGGGACATTGTTACAGAGGGAGAAGACAATTTATCATTAAAACATGAAAGCCTCTGTTCAATAATAACCAGATGTATTTAAAAAAAAAAAGAAGGAAAGGAAAAGAAAAGGAGAGAGAAAGAAAAAAAATAGGGGTGTCAAGGTCTTGATTCATTTGTCTCCCACTAGAAATCATCTTTATCCCATACTTAGGAAACAAGAGGAGATTCTTTGATGCCAAGACATAATATAAGAAAAATCGAAACACTTCACATTGTAAATCCTTGGCCATTGTCAAGGAAATTTTAATTATATAAAAATCTGTGATGCCTTTGGTAAAGATAAGGAGCAATCAAGTTAAAGAGCAGTTTCCGTGACTTAAAGTACAAAGAGAGGGAAGATCTGACAGGAGCATTTCAGACCCTTCTGTCTTTGTTTGTACCAGTTTTCACTTTTTCCCATCTTCATTCTGACCTAACTCAACTTGGCGACACTGCTTGCCTCGACCCTAAAACCTCCCCTCCAAACATTTGCAGGCATCATTTAAGCCTTCTCCATAGAGCAGAGGGATTGCTGTGAGCCACAGGAGTGTAGGGACATCAGGGCACAGTGGGATGGGATGTTGTTGGGATGAGTTGCCTCCTCATACACAGGATACCAGTAGGAGAGACAGGAAGTGAAATTTTTAAGATCTGTTTTTCCTTGTCTCATACTCTAACCACTAGAGAGCATCCCTTCCCAGTGAAATGTATGGCTCTGGAACACAGGAAATGCATCTGCTGCCAGCATATGGGGAGTAGGAAGTCCTCCTCACTATTCTTCTTTTACAGGCCATGCTATAAAAGAGTGGGTGTGATTAACAGCAGTCGTTATAATATATTTAAAATCATTTCCAGGTCTGTGGTTAGACATTTCAGGCTGAAATTCCCTAGGGAACGAGTACATTTAAGGACTTGGGGCGAGAGATGTGAGGTGAGGACACGAATTCTTTGCCATTGCCACGAAGTGGGCTACAGAGCAATCTGCCTGAGCTCCCCAGTTGTCCCACAAAATGAGACACAAACATCATTGCTTTTCTCATAGGAATGTGGGAGTGAAAGACAGACAACATGAGAGATGGGAGGGAACGCACTGAAAAATGTTTTGATTGATGTTGCTGGAAATTGTTAATTCTTTGACAAAGCTGCTTTTGGGAGAAGGATGTTGGTTTTGATAAAGCTCTGGGAAAACTACTCTGGTTCAGGATAAAATTTTTGATGAGTCGGAAAGAGAGACCTCTCCATCCTGCACAAGTTTAGAGTGGAACACAAAACTTGTAGGGCTCTTTTGATACCTCCTTTGAGCCAGGCAGACTTGAACTAAGGTCTCTTATTTGCTGGGTATCCTGAAGGATGGGCTCCCCTACCTGTGAAGAAAACGCTTGTCCTCACCCTGAGGAATCTTCTCAATAAAACTTTTGTCAAAACCAATAAAGAGAGAGGGTGCCAGATTCAGTAAAATGTGAACCTCCTGTTGCCTGTCATACTGAGTATCTCTCATGTGAGGCCGTGTCATCATTTGCTTTCTGTCTAAACTTGTGCCTGCAGTGTCCTTTATAGAGGATTTGGAAGAAAGAACCAACTGATCAGATAGGCAAAGGTGATGGTTGGCCCCTCAAGAGGACAGGGAAGACAATTTAGAGAGCATCTCCTAGATCTGTGATCAGAAACTCTGGAGACATAGGACACGGATGTTTTGTCTTTCTGTGGCTCTTTGGGCACGGAGAACAAGTCAGGTCACTGTCACAGAGGTCTCTTGTCTCTCGGTGACTTCTGGGTTCTAGTCAAGCCCTGCTGCAAGGGTGCAAAACCAGAAGATTTTGTCAGGGGGAAAACATTTTCCAAGGAAACTATAAGGAAACAGCGGCAAGGTCTGGAAAGCATATCAGCACGCCTGCCCTTTTGGAGCTGGAAGGCTTTAGCAAACTAATTCCATTCCTTTTTCTTTGAATAAGAAAAGAAAGGCTTTGCCATCTTCTAGTCCAGCAAGAACAGTTATGGTAGAAAGTACTGAGCTCTCTGGAAAACTCAACTTGGGTGAGCTGGAGAACTGTCACCATGGAAAAAGTGAAATTAATTATATTTTCATTTCTCCTCTGTGTGCCAAGCAACATTCATTTCAAACAAATCTGTTTACTGTGCTAAGCTGATGTGAAGGATCAAGAAAGCATGAGATGGATGCTGGCTTTTGGCTATTCTTTTGGTGTCTCTGGAGCCACATGATGCAGTTTGGAGACCTGTGCAGACCTACAGACCCACTGGGGATGAAGGCCCCTTAGTGGCACATTTGCAAGTTGCAACATGCAGCTGTTGGCTGAAGGTGTGGCAATTTCTGCTGTTTCAAGTGGGCTTCATCTCCTTTTCTTCGTTTGGGAAGAAATCTCTTTGCATCTGGCTTGGAAGGAAAATGTTTATAAGCAGAAGGGACTGAAGCAGAGAAATTGGGTCCAGGGCCAGGCTAACAGCACTGCTGTCATCAAAGAGCTGAGTACTGTCATTCTTGTTCTGACTCACAGCAGAAGATCTGACTTAATTGGATCCAGACTGGGTCTGCACGTAGATTTGGAAACCCCAAAATTTTGGAAGTTCACATCTGGGGTTCTCACTGTAGGTTTAAAGGCAGGAAAAATTGAAGAGAATGGGCTATTCAGCAACAGGGGCAAGACAAGGTGAAGGGAAATGCGACTTACAAGGGGAGGGACAGGTAGAAACATTTATCCTTTCATTGGCCAATGTTATTTCACTTGTACCTGTATGTTCCACATGTCTACAACCTCGCCTGTGATCCTTGGTCCCTAGTGCTTGGGATTTGGAAGGTGGAGATCCACTAGCACGTGGGTGCTGATGGCCACCACACTGACACTGTGGCTGCTGTCGCTGTGCCTGAACAGAAGCTCGTTTGGGGCACAACAAGTGGTTCATGTGGCCACAGACACCATTTACACAGTGTGGGAGATCACACACATAAAAGTCTAGTGCAGAAGTGCACAAGCACAGGCTCATGCAGCCCTCGGGCCTTTTCTGTTAACAATCAGACCCATAAAGCACATAAAAATAAACCTATTTTTACAGCTCTGCACTGCTGTTCAACCAAGCATTTCAAGAAGCAAACAAAAGCACCCACTGCTCTGGAAACACAGACTTCATTCCTATCCAGGAGCACAAATTGTACTCAGGAGGGAGTTGTGAAACCCTGTTTAAGTTCAGATTTGTATTCCATTTTGCATACCTTTGATTCACCCTTCTGTAGGAGGTGCTTTTAATTTCTAGCCTTTGATAGCTGTATACTTTTGTGGACAAACAATTTCCCAACAGTTTTTCCATGGGGTTGTGAGAGCATGAGGCAGAAACAAGTGAGGTTTTTGTCTCCCCTTTGTCAGATGTATATAGATACAAGAGGAAAGTGTGTTGAAGTGCAGAGCATCTTCTTGCCAGGTGTTTCATGGATGCCTAGGTGGTGAGTTAAAGAGGGCCTGAGAAGACGCTCCCTGTCCTCAGCCACTCTTGGGCAGGGCTGTGCTGCAGAGCAGCTGAACCTCCTCACATCAGAACCATCCTCATCACTCAGACAAGGGCAGGATTTCCTATCAAGCACCAAAACAGCTCCTGTCTAGAGAGCTCCCATTTGCATTCAGGGCAGCCTGGTAGTGTAGAGTTCAGGACTCAAAAGCTTTTGAATGGAGAGGCATCTGCTGTGAGAGAGGCATCCTCTGAGAAAAATCCCAACCAAACAAAAAAATGATGATCTGTCTTCAAAACAATGTCTTACAGCATCCCAAAGAAAAGAGTCCTCATTTTGGTTGGAGATCCAAACCCAAAACAAAGGAGCGTTTATAATAATTGATTGTAAATGCAGAATTGTTGGTTCTCCTTCTAATTTTTCTTTTCTTTTCCTGCAATTCTTTCAAATAACATCTCAAATCCTTTTGCATTTGTCAAGCTAAGTGAGCCACTCATTTTTCCCAATCCTTGCTTGCCTGCAAGGCCTTTAAATATTGCAACACTTGACATAAAGCAAAGATTTTTGCTGATAAGCGTGCGTAATGGTTCAAAACTGTTCCAGCGAGCAAATCTGGTTTCTCAAAGGTAAACGGTACAAAAAGCTGGCCTTTGATTAAATATTCCAATCATTACATCCTAATGGTGCATGAAGCTGTGATTTATCAGCCAAAACAATGTGCTGGAAAATGAACATAATTCATTAAGCCTGAACCAAACTCCGCTTGAGCTTTCCACTCACAATAATTCTTGGCCGAGAGCAATTGGTGTCGTGCAGCAGAGGCCTGTTTGTGGGAGACTTCTCATTTTTTATGCTGCTGTGCTCTCGAGACACGAACTCTGCCACCTGAGCTGTACTTTGTGGAAAGCCACCACCTGAGCATCCATCCAGCACCACCAGCCTGAGCTGCTTGTGAGGGAACGGGGGACCAGGGGGGGATTGCTGTTGTCGCATACCTGTTTTAAACAGCAGAGCGCAATTTCAGGGGCTCCTTTGGCCTCAGTGAGGTCTTCCAACAATGAGCAAAGCTGACAAAGAGTTGTTTAAACTCATACTGACTGCAGGCAGACAGCTAAGAATTACTTCTTGGCGTTGGCATAGCACGGCATCCCCCTTCCTTGCTGCTGGTTCCTACCTTGGCACTGGGAAACTGCGGGAGGATGGACTGGTAGCTGATCCCCTCTCCTTGGCCTCCTGCCTCCGCCCTGTGGGAACAGTGCTGGGCGCCAATGAGATGTAATTACTCCTCAGGCTGCAACTTGTTTATTTTCAGGCTTGCTGATGTGAACTGGGGACACGGGCTGATCTGAAGTGGTTTTGTGCTCTTTGCTACCTCCACTGAAGGGTGTTTGAGAGTGCTGGAGCACAGGGCTGGAGATGGTGTGCCTGCTGCTAGCAACACGTGTTGTCTGTTTTGATAACATCCTGGGGCTGGTTATCATGTAATAACAAGGAGTTAGGGCTGTTTATTAAAAAAAGATGTCTGTTTTGTTACTGTGTCTTTGCTATAAAAGCAGTTGGAGGAAGGAGAGGAGAAGATGCCAAATTGATTGTTGATGTAGCTGCAGAGGGGGTTCATCATTATAGAGATATTTGTTCCATTAGATTCAACTCTTAATGTAAATCAGGATCAGGAAGCAGTTTACTCTGTTCCCCATAGTCTCAAAACCTCAAAACCACCATGATTAAGTTCCTTCTCACCCACTTTGCACATCCAGCTGAACACTGAAGACGTAAACCAAAAGAATTTCCTGCCCTTCACGTCACTTTATTTCACACACATGCTAGAGAAATAACAAAATTATTTATAAAGTTTAACCCAAACCAAATCATCAAGCCCATGAAGCTTTAGAAGGAGACAAGGGGAGAGGGAGGATGGTATTTTGGGCCAGAGAGGTGTACACAGGCATGTGGAATTTGCGCCCTGGCTGATTATGTGGTCACAAGGCTCGTGCAGCAGCAGCAGTGCCAGGACTCACTGGCTGCACCACTGCCTCAGATGACAGCAGGGTTGTCAGCACTCCCAAGGAAGCCAGAAGTCCAGATATGATGGCAAAGGGGCAAGGATGCCAAGCACCGTTCAGGAAGGTTGCCCAGGACAGTGTATTGCTGCAGGATTCCGTACTCTCTGCCCATGTTGCTGCAGCTCGGGGTGTCCGAACCACCCTGGGCACCTGCCAGTGACTGTGTGTGCTCCACCCTGCACTCGGGGCCCCAGCCAGCACTGAGCCAACAAATGTGGCCTTGGGGTGTCACGTCTGCTGTAGCTTTTCTGCTCTGGAGACTCCGGAGCTGGCCCAGAGGGGCCTCTTTGTCGAAGCTTGGTGTTTTATGTTGGGGATGATGGATAGCTCTGCTTGTAGAAATAGGTTTACACCTGCGGTTAGCTGGCAGCGAGCACACGGCCCTTCTGGGAAGCTGACGTGCCACTGCTGCATTAGTGGTGTGATTGACTAATTTGCTTCTCCTTTGATCTAGCAGAAAGCACTTGACACTTTTGGAATAGGAAAGAAGGGAAAACCCCTCTCACCTCGGTAGCATTGGTTGCCCTGTGTAAGCAGAGTGCTGTGGGCTGTGCTGGCATCACGCTGCTGGTGCGGGCAAAGGGAGTTAAAGAACAGGACTGAGTCCGGCCTCTTGGACACGGATCAGCACGTGGCCTCTGCAGCTGAAGAAAAAGGTGGGGTGCTAATCCAGAGAGTGAGAGGGATGAGTTCTTGGTTGCAGTTTGGTTCTGGAAAATGGAAGGATTTTGGGTGCAATGCAGGCACACAAGCAAATCGCCAGGTGACTGCGGAGTTCATGGTGTGGTAGATTTGAGAAGCACAAAAGGCGGGGAGTGAGTTTTCCTCACTGAAACCTAAAGGTGTGATGGATGTCCTGGTAGCTCTGTTGTGTGGACACCGGTGTCCCTGCTCTTTCTGTGTTCCCTCTGCCACTGTTCCTCTTGGAGCTCAAGTCAGATGCCAAGATAAGAGCTGTGGTCATACTATATGGCTGCTGGTTTTGGGGACAAAACCTTTATAAGTGGACAGAGTGCTACAGACATTGAGTCAAGGAAAGGAATGAATGCAAGGAAAAAGTGGTGATTAAACATCTAGGAGTTTTTCCAAGGTCTGCCACAGACTCCATGTGACATTTGGAAATTCCTGCATCGTCTTGGCCCACCTTCATACAATGGACCACAAATAATCCTCTTGATACACTTCACACTTTTGCAAAAGAATAAAATAATTCCAAAAGTCCATATGCTTGGTAACCCCTCAGACACACTTTGATTTATTGGAGGACACAAATTTTAACCTTGAGCTTCTTTCTCAATATTCATTCATTACTTTTTCCATTATAGTTTATATTCCCTGTTGCTAAAACTAACAAAATGTTCATGTTAACAGAAAGTCTTGTCCCTGCTGGGCCCCAAATTAAACATTCCTGGGAAGGCAGGAGGCAGTTGCTTTATTCTGCGTTGCGAATTAGCATGTTTGCATAACTTAATGGTCAGTGCATCAGACAGGAATTCCAGAAAAGATCAATCTTCAGGGCTGTGTTTGACTTCATGGGCCGAGCATCCTCCTCTGTGTATGGCATCACTGTGTAGGCTGCTGAAATGGCCTTCTGGTGTGGGGCTATCCATCATGGGCTTTGTGTCTGGTTTCTGTGAGGAAACCACAGAGAATGAAAATGTGTCAAAGAGGCTCCTGAAAGGCAGACTTATCACTTCTCCAAGCAGAGAGCAGGCAGCAGCACATCCCGTTGAGAAAACCAGCTCCAGCTTACGAAGAAGAGTACTGAATTCTTCCACCTTCAGTGGACACACCTTGAAAAACCATCTTTACCTCCAGCTGTAGCTCTCTTAGTGCCGTGAAACCCTATTTGAGGGAACTGGGGAAACTCCACTCCAGTGCTGCCGCATGTGTTGTCTCAGCTGCAGTGTATGAGCTGCTCTGGAGGAGGAAACCACCCATGAGCACATTATTTCCTGTCCTGTGCTCTGCAGAATTTTCTTCTTTAAAAAAAACAACTCAGGATTCTTCCCAAATGTACATTTTTTGTGTGTGCTCAGAGTGTTTCCCTTGCCAAGTTGAGGCCTGATCCAGGCTCAGTAAGATAAAGGGAAAAAACTGCCCTAGACCTCCACAAGGGTAAAGGTCTAAAGGTGTGGATTTGAAAGAATGGGAGGGGAGGTTACTGTGCTTGTAGAGATTACGTTGAGTAGGATGTAGCATCACCTAAAAAGTAGCCTCACCATTTCTAGGGTCTGGAGTGGTGCTACCAAGCTCACAAGGTGATGATTGAAATCATGGCTGGGTATCTTGCTATTACCCTTTGTTTGTGTTAACAAATTCCTGAGGCAATCACAGGCCCGGATCCAAATGGCTTAGATGCCATACAAGCTAAAATCCCCCAAATAAGCCCTGCCTAGGGAGAGCACATTCTCTGAGCAAGGTTTGACCATCCTTGTCGCCCATGAGCTCTGTCTTACCCTTCGTGGTGTTTCACTGAAGTGAAAATTTACAGGGAAAATTTGGGTTAGTAATTAAACTATGAACGCTCTTGGGATCCTTAGAAGGTATTCCCACTGATGGAGCCCACCCTTTGTGTTACCATCTAGACCCACACAAAAATTCAGGACATGGTTTCTCAAAACATTTTATGGCAATCTGGGAATACAGAAGGATGGATTCCGAAAAGCTGATAGAACAGTTATTGAATGGTCTCTTTCCTTCCTTCCTAACAGAGTTCTTTCAAAATTTTGGTTTTTTAAAAATTCCTAGAACTGATTAAACAAACATTTTTTTACACCAGAAATATTTACCCTCATTTCTTAGAACTGACAACACCTGTTTTTAAAATATGCAACAACCTGCAGGATGTTAATATTTTAAGCATTTTTGCTAGTTCTGCTTCTTGGAAAATTGGCAGCCCTTTTGCATATTTATCTTATCGCCCATGTGTTATTTCTCTTACCAAGTCTAGAAAAGCTATTTCTATTCTAGCTCAGTTTCATTCTACTGCCACTCAATACTTCCTTCCAGCTGGTACCCTCTTGCTTTTATCATGCTGTGTTCAGTCCCCTCACAGTCAACCAAGTTAAAATACCAGGCATTTATCACTCTCTGGTAGTATTTTCTTACTGTTTTTTGCTTTTTTGGGTCTTTCCTTTCGAAGACACAGTGGTGGGCTTCCCAGACAGTCAGTACACATTCTTTTATTGTTCAAATCCACTTAAAGTCATTGTAATATTCTTGAAGATTTTTCCTTAATGTAAAGCAAAAAAAATTTTGAAAACATATTGAAATATACAGATAGGCAGTGGTTGTGCAAAACTTGTCTTATCCAAAATCTAGTATTGGAGCTGATAGTCTAAGTCAACAAAATCCTCAAATATGTGGAATGTGTCTTCAAAAACCAGATACCTCAATTTCTGAAATTTGCTGCACAGGACTGAATTTTTTCTTAGTATATGATCATCTTTTTTCATTTTATGTATTTAGGAAATATGAATCCAGTATATGTTATCAATTCATAAGAGCTCTGCAAGTTCTCCTTTCTA
Organism: Pseudopipra pipra; assembly: GCF_036250125.1. Classification (NCBI taxonomy): domain Eukaryota; kingdom Metazoa; phylum Chordata; class Aves; order Passeriformes; family Pipridae; genus Pseudopipra; species Pseudopipra pipra. The sequence goes on from NC_087557.1 coordinate 25,320,906, forward strand.
AGAAATTCCCTCTTTTGCTAAAAGAAATTGTTTAGTTTGGAAGGATAACCACTAAGTCCTCTCTGACATCTTGCAAATTATGAAGTGGTTTTGGATGTCTGCTTTTTAAATGAGTGTATTTGATGTAATAAATGCCCAGACGTAACTGCTGTCTAAGCTGGTCAAATTATTCATTAGTCTTAAATTGGTCAAATTATTCATTGCAAAAAATCTTGTTTTGTAGCAACATTAATTCTCCTCATAACTGTTCAGTGGACAATTTATGGGAGTACAGGCTGTGCCACAGGTTAATTTATAAACTGCTGGGACATGCTTTTCATTATTTATTAATTTGTGATTAGTTACTTGAATATCTGTGGTTGACTCTGGGTTTTTTTGATTGGACAGCAGAAGTGTGATGAATAGAAGAATAATGACTTGTAAATTCGGTTTTGTGGTGCAGCAGCATCCATCACAAATGAGTGATTTGTGAATGAGAAGGTGAGTTCTCACCCCAAAAGACTTCCAGCAGAACATCCCCCAAGATGATGAGTCCATGCAGAAAAGGACCAGGAAAGTAGACTTTGCCTCTGTAGTGCTTTTGGTGCCCTGACAGGCAAACTTCTCTCTAGTTTTATTTCAGGTGAAGGAGAGTTTAAGATGGAGTCACCAAAGGCAATGTGGTGAAGGAGAGAACAGGAGAGACAGAGAGTGACTTTCTCTGATAACATAGCCAAGGGTGTGGAATTAGAAAAAAAGGGCATCACTGGGACTCAGGCATGAGATGTAGAAAGATGGGGTTTTAAATGTCTGGATGGAAACAAAGGCCATGTCATACACATGCTTTGCTGGGAAAATGTAGAAGATTTTGTCCTGAGCTGGAGGTGAAAACCTGCAGAAAGGACCAACAGATGAGGACACTTATGCAGGCTCTGGACCTGAGGGACGTGCAGGAGAATTACTCTTACCAGGAGGGCCAAGGACGTCTCCCTGAAGGGTGGTGTGGTGGAACTGGTGTTTGCAGGTTGAAAAACATCAGTTGCAGGTGTCTTAAATATTAATAGAGAGTGCAGGCTGTTGTTCAGGAGTTCGGTGAGGGTGGTGCTATAGGGTCAGTTTGGTTTTAGGTCAGTGCTCAGCTTGTGGGATGTATAATGCACAGGTGTGTGAAGTTAAATATTGTGAAGGTTTCCTGTCTTTGTACCTTTCTTTCATCTTGCATGTAAGGATGTGTGATCAGGTTAGATACAGACCTTGCAGTGTCTGTAATGGAAATACACATGTTTATCCTAGAAAATATGACTATTAGGAAGCAACAGTTGGATTCTTTAGTTGGGAGATACACATCCAAAGTAGAGCAGACAGCAAAATATTCTCAGTATCCGCTGGTTGGCCTGTAATGCAGGAGAAGGTTCAAGCCATTCAATAGTATCTGTCATGAAACTGCTATTTATTCATCTTTATTATATAAAGTTCCATGTGTTTTTACTATTCTATGAATATTCTGGTCTGGCAAAGTTCTTACAGATCCCTAAAAAGGTGACTGTTTTTAGAATTATGTGTTGTTTCTGGTTTCTTTTTTTTTTCTTTAATTTTATTTTATTTTTCAATGGCTAGAAATCAATTGATCTTTCTGTAACTGGCAAGCTGGAGTAAGGCATACTTAACAAAAGCTATATCCCATGGAATTTTTGGCTTGCTTTCTTAAACTGTGGCAGGACATCCTGATGCTATGAAATTACATGGAAAAAAAAAGGCCTTGGAAGAAAAGACTGGGATTAGTAGCTTTGTTACTGAATAGATTTGATGAGTTCCTTCTTTGATAGGAACATTATGATGTTGAAAAGTAACAAAATCTTTGAAGAGCTCTGGTGGATTTCGAAATGGAAATGGAATGCAAAACTATGGAACGTTTTAAAGAATAAGCACTTCGTGTTTATTAAGTCCCCTCCATGACTTACAGGTACTGAGCTTGTCTTTGCAGCAGAAACATCTGGCTTCTTTGCTGTCTTTATTAAAGTATTCCAGTGATTCAGGGGAAAAAAATAGCGCTGAGAGAAATGAGAGGTAAAGGGACAAAGATACATTTGTGGAGAGGGACGTTGAATAATGCAGTAATTTCCCTTTTGTTGCACCCCAAATATTGTACGGAGTGAGACTGACACAAGGGAAAGGGAGAGAGCAGACATCTGGACCATCACTTTTTCAGATCACCAGAAATTTGTGACATGTTACTTGGAAAAGATGTAATCAAGATTTATTTATTTTTTGAATGCTCTGCTCTTTTGTATTGTTTTAGCACACATGGCATTCATATAAATCAATTATAGTAATAATAGTCTATGAACACATTCTCATCCCCAGCCTGCTGAAGTCTATGGGAGGGCTTTCCATTGACTTCACTGGGCACTGAGTCAGTCTCACTGAGGGCCTTTGATCAGCCAGTAACAGCCATTAAATTCCCCCACGTCCCTCTGTGAGGGAGAGGTGGCAGTTTTCCTTGCACATTTTGAAGGGTGTGGGTGGGTCACTGGTGCTGCAGAAGCTCAAGCTTGTTGGTTTCCTCTCCTCTACCACGGACCTCTCCTGGTTCCTGGTGAAAGGGAGGATCGTGGCAGATTTATGTTGCTGTGCTTAACAGGTTCATTTAACTGCTGGAAAGCTGAGAGTCATGAAAGTCTGGGGGTGTGTGTAGTCATGCTGCACAAAGGAGTGAGAGATACTGGAGTATGTACTGGCACCTGATCATAGACTCATTAGGGTTTGAAAAGACCTCCAAGATCATCAAATCCACCCATTAACCTAATCCTGCCAGGTCCACCACTTAACCATGTCACTAAGCACCACATCCACGTGTTTTTGGAACACTTTCAGGGACGGTGACTCCACCACTGCCCTGGGCAGCCTGTTCCAGTGCCTTTCGGTGAATAAGTTTTTCCTAATGCCCAATCTAAACCTTCCCTTGAGGTCATTTCCTCTTGTCCTATTGCTTGTTATCTGGGAGAAGAGACCAACCCCCACCTCAGCACAACCTCCTTTCAGGAAGCTGTAGAAAATTATAAGGTCCCCCTTGAGTCTCCCTTTCTCCAGACTAAAAAAACCTCAGTTCCCTCAGCTGCTTCTCATAAGACTTGTGCTCCAGTCTTATGGAGCTCTGCTGGAGAAGCCCAGCAGACCACTGGATGCAGCTGTAAAGGACCCACGAGCCACCAATATGCTGAACTGTGGTAGCCATGTTCCCACCAGGAAGGCCTGACCACCTGAAGTGGTTTTGAACCAACCCAGCCCACTTCCCAATGCGCTGAGAGTTTACACAAGCCCGCTATGGCAGCTCAGCTGACAGCCCACAATTGCTTTAGGTATGAAAAACCATTTGTTTCTGAATGTGGGACCATGTGTAAGACAAACATGGGGACTGGGAAAGCGGCGTAGCAAAAGTGACATTATCCACTTGGTTTTAGCCAATAGGAAGAGCAATCAGCTCATCTTCAGTTCAGCTACAGCCTCTATAACTCACTCACTGTCATTTTCCCAATAAATATTTTCTGGATGTAGAACTAGGAAAAGAGTCTATTGTTTAAGTCAAACAATTCCACACCACATTAAAGAGAGTGATTTTGTATTTATTATCTGCTGATGAAAAGAAAAAGATGTCTCCCCAAGAAAAATACTATTACATTAGAATAAGAAATGATGGCAAAGGAATCAATCACATTTCCTATGTGCAATATAGCAGAAAAGAGTCCTCGCTTCCCACTGGCTCTCCATCATCAGTGAAATCCAAACTGCTTGGAATTACTTTTAAGCGTATGCATTCATAAGTAAAGAGAGAAGGAATAATTAATTTGATTTTGAGCAATTGTCTTCCAAATAATTTCCATTCCACAGCACTGGTTGTGGTTATTTGGTAAAAGAGAACAACAACAACAACAACAACAAAAAAAAGAGCCAAACCCTGTCCAGGCTCTGGGACTTTGGGTTCATTTTCTTAAGGGTGAAGTTATTTTGTTCTCTGTATCTTGAGCTTGGAACAAACAAACCCAGACATATTTAATGTAAAAGATATTGCACTAGTATGCTGTTGATATGCCAGAAAAGCCCTAATCCAATGCCTGTTAACATTGGTTAGTGAGACACTGTTGACTCCAGTGGGCTTTGGAGCAGACCCAGAGACAGTTTCATGTACTAGCTAATAATCCTTCTACAGGGTGGAACCTGATTCCTGGCATTCGGCAGGAATCTCCTAATTTATTTCATTAGGCTTTGAATCAGACAGATGTGGTGATACTCATCTGTGTTAACAATCTCAGGATTGGTATCTCATCATTTAGGCTCACTTCTTTTCAGAGGGCAACACAGACACTGTCAGAGAGCAGCTCCCGTCTCTCTTGGCTCTCTAGGAGGGAAGGAGCCAAACTGGAGAGATGAGACCACTAATGATCAGAGAGCTGAGTTCAGATAAAATCAGTCCCACTTCTGTTGTTGCCTGTGCAACCAACTTAGGGTATTCTTAGTGCTTGAAAGGCTCAGATGAATTTCTTGGCACTTGAAGGTCACAGAGAATCAAACCCAGAACTTTAGTTTGAATAATTTCAAGCATAATAGAAAAAAAAATTATGAATGCAGCACTTCCTCTGTTCATCCAAAAAGCAATTAGGCCCAAACACATAAGGAGGAGGACAGGACATAGACAAATCTTTAGCATTTACAAATAGTCTGAAAGTACTGCCATCTTGAGAATTACTTTAACAGCAGTATCAAGTTTGCAATGAGATCAGGACTCACTGCAGAGGATATAATGGCATGTCCTCTAAAGGGCTTGGACACTGCTAGATAAAGAACTAGTAGGAGGAGAAACCAAAGTTTGGGACTTGCAGAAGTTTGCTGTGTTAGTGAGTGGGAGAGCCCAGACTAGAACCCCTCATTCCTTTCTCCTTGTTTGCCTCTCTTTTCACCCACTTCAGGGACAAGTCAAGAGTGGAGATTTCAATCCCAACTAAAATTATTGCCTGGAATAGTTACACAGCTTTAAGGAGAAATTTAAACTTGTGTTTGCAGTAGACACTTGTGCTATTGGTGAAGGAATGACACATTCTGCTACTCATTCTGTTCTCTTGAAATCCCTTGGTTGGTTTTCCCAGCATGTGGCTTCTCCTTGGGCTAGAGCCATCGCTGCTGGGACTGTGGGCTCACCTTATCTCACCGGATAATCAGCCTCAGGCATGGTGAGTCCTTTCCTGGGGGATTGCTAGAGAGAATACAGGGTGCCAGAGGATCAGACAGTGAGGTTTGTGAGGAGGGTTTTCTCCCTCTAAGTCAGCACTGAGCCACTAAGTCAGCCCAGTTTTTGGGGGTGGCGTGTTCCCTCTGCAGTCATGAGTAATCTGCTGTTTCTGCTTAATATCAAAAGGATGCAGTGAATTGAAACCAAATCAAAAAACAAACCCAAAAGGCAGGCCTTTTCCTTAAATAAATGTTTGGTTTACTGATGCGTATCTTAGATGGGCAAGGGAAGCCACGATGAAATACAGTGAAATATGTATGCTGAGGTGAAGGCTGGTGAAGGTCTGCTCAATCTCTTTGCTCCAAGCCCCAGGAATATTCAGAGAAAGCAAAACCGGATTGAAAAATAATGTAAAGTTGCCTTTTGCACGTAAGATGTCATCATTAAGCAGTAGAGCCCATTGCTGTAGGAGGGTACCTGGGACATGAAATGGTCTAGGCTGACAAGGGGACTGCAGAAATCAGCATGGCCACACCAGGCTGCACCCAGGGGGTGTCACTGGGGTGCTGCTCAGAGCTGTCTGTGTTTGCAGCCAAGGTATTCAAGAGCCTTGAGCATGATTTTTGGAGAGGAGTGAGGGATGCAGGCTGCTCCAGACTGGGGAAGAGGAGGTGCAGGAGGTCGAGTAGCCTCCTGGGGCTATTTAAAGGGCATTCACAAAGATGTCAGTCGTCGTTGAACCAAGGAAAGCCACACAATAGAACAGTGAGCCGTGAGCAACAGCAAATTGCAGCTTGGGAGGTTTAAATTAGACATAAGGAAAAATTTTTGGTGAGGAGGGTGGAGCACACTGGAAGCACTTCTGGTTACCCAGGCTGCCGTGGTATCTCTGTCCTTGGAGGCTTTCAAGACTTGGCTAGACAAAGTGTTGGCTGACCTGACCTACTGTCAGCAATAGTCTTGCTGTGAGTGGAAGGTTGGACTGAAGACTTTTAGAGATCACTTCCAACCAGCATTTCTGTGATCTTATGATATCCAGTGTGGAATTTCCTTAAAATTATGTCATTAAAAATTGAGTCCCTGGAACTTGCCAGTCTCCATTACAAATCCCTTGTCCTGATTTCCCTTCTTGCTGGTGTCTTTTTTCATCCACAGTGCCAAATCACATCATACCCCCTCGCAGGGTATGTCAGCCAGTGCACCGACGTGGAGATTATCTTGCTGAAAAAATATTTGCAAAACAAAAGGCATGGTTTTGCTTTTTGTGGTGATTGCATCGCCTTCTGCAAGTCCATTTGTCTGGCTGATAGCCTGAAAGAGCTTTTTTAGCCCCCCATTGCATTGCTTATGCCAGCTTTACTTCTAGTGAAGTTTTGAAGTACTTCCTGGATTTTCATGTGAATCCTTGGTTACCAGCTTCATCCAAAAAAAAAAAGGCTGCTCCAGCTTTAACCACTTGGAAAACAGAACAGGTTAACTAATACCAATCTGTTATCGAGTCTTGTGGCAGGAAGACCAGTGAAATCACGAGAAAAGAAGGAAGATTTGAGGCTGCACAGGTCTGGCTGCCATCTCTCATTACTATTGCCATGGAGATGGAGCCACAGTAGGCCCCCATCCAAAGCTGAGCCAGACATATTTTACATAATAAGAAGGTATTTTGAAATGTTTAAGCAGATAAGTGAAAAGCAAGTGGCAAACTTCTTTTATTTTTATTTTTTTTTTTTTGTCACTGGCTATTTGCTTTCTGGGCTAGAATAATTTATTGTTCCTTTTCTGTCCAATAGGAGAGATAAATAAGGGTGAATTTTTTTAGTGAGGGAAACGTACATTTGGAAACATCATTTTAGAATCAAAATGAGATTTCCATAAAACCTTTCTGAGTGAAGCTGTAGCAGTATGTCTTGATCCCTCAATAGGAAAGGAAAAACAGCCAGAAATTTCAGGACTAAATTGCCCTGTAGTTCATCGTCTTTCTTTGTAAATTTTTTGTTTATAGAAAAAGTGAATTTATTGAGGATGGAAAAATACCAGATTGACAGCTCTGGAAAATAAAAGCCTCTCTTAATCCAGTGTGCCGATGTGGCACAGTCAGGATTAGTGCAGAATGCCTCTCTGAGATCCAAAGGAATCACTGCAAGTAGTTTGGCAGGGACAGGCCTTCTGCCCCAGTCCTTATCCAAGGGGGTTTCAGAGAGCACAAGTGACCACCAGTGCTGAAGTGCTTAGAAGTCAGTTGTGTGTTTGCATTTTCTCTGTGCCACTCTTGTTGCCAAGCTGCCCTGCTGAGGGGAGCAAAGAGCGAGGGAGAGGGAAAAAAGGCCAAAACGGGGAGGTTTATGGTTGTTAAGAAGTCATTTAAGTCACCTGTCAGAAATCCACCGTGACAGAAGTGGGTGGAGATCCAGAGTGAAACTGCCTTGCGAGGGTTGGCACTGGTTCTGGTTTCTGTAGAGGCGATCCTGCCGTGAGCAGAAGGAAGCTGAGTTTTGCCCTGAAAGCCTGAGAGTTTGGAAATTTTCACTTCCAAGCTCTGGGGCTGCACCGCCAGGCCCTGGGTCTCACCACCTCTCCAGTTAAGAGCTGGTTAGTGCTGACTGACACAGGTACAAGGTTTCACTGTTCGGTAGCAAGGCAGCATAGCCTGATGTGTGAGTGTATCTGGAGACTTACCACACACCCAGAAGGCACCAAGTCAGTGCCTGGCCTGAGGGGTGGGTATTAATGCATTCTTCAGACACCACATGCCCTGATGCTGTGCCTGTGCCATCGCTTTGGGTCCAGCATGAACCAGGTGATGTCTTTGCACCTGTACAGGCATGGATGTGGTGCGTGGGCCACAGGGAGTCCGGGAATTCATGCTGTTAAGAGCAGAGCATCCTTGCTCTTGCCCAGGTTTTCCTCTTCACATAACAGCCCTGTAGCCTGAGGAGAGCTATAGGCAGAGGTGAATTGGATTTGGTGTATTCAGTCTTTATTTTGCATACTTCAGGGGCACTCTGTTGTGTGTGGGGAAGGTTGTTTGGTTTTATTTTGCATTTTTTCTCTGAAGTGTATGACTTTTTCATCAGGGTGAAAATCTGTCAAATGGCCATTTCAGACTTCCTAGAAATTATGAGGTTCTGGAATCTATTAAAGCATAAATGTCAAAAGAAAATTACTGCACAGTTTGTCTGGCCTTTCTTGTTTTACTCCTTGATGTTAACTTTCCTTGTTTGCTGATGTATGCTTTTTGTGCAGGGGTTACAGAAAAAAGTCTTGAAAAAGATGCTGCAGTTATTAACTACTTTTGCATGTCTGCAGTCTGCAGGCTCTGTATGTGTATATATGGTTTTCCATCAAGATAAACCTGCTTAGAAAAATGTTGTGGTTTAAAAAAAAAGGGGAAAGAGAGACTGATGCCAGAAAACCAGACCTAAATAATTCTCTTTTTTTTCCCTGTGAATATTTCTGAATTATACTTGTAATGCACCATAACAACAAACAACATGTTTTCCTAAGTGTAAGTAGATTTGCTGTTGAGGAAGTCTGTGCCAAAGCTGTTTTTGAGCAAGCAGATGTCGAGGGCCTAAACAAAGCCTGAAGTGTGCACAGGCATTATGAATTGCACTTGTAGGAGGGACAGACTGAGGACAGAGAGCTTGTTAAATTTTTAAATTTTATTAGATTGTCTGTGAAAAGATGCCGTTTTTTGCATCTTTTGATGATGTGGTGTGAGATTGATTAGGACATGAGCTTTCAAAGCTCACCCTATACTCCTTCATTTTCTTTGAGATCACTTTGTACTTTCAAAATACAATTAAAATAAAATTCAAAGAAGGGTCAGATCCTCTGTTGGTTGGCATAACTCCCAAGCCATTTCTGCTAGCCCTGAGGACACTGGATGGAGACTTGGTCCAGAGTAGGTGCCATCAGTGGCTGAGGGATATCCCAAGGAGAAGGGGACGAGAGGTACTAGGAGCAAGTGCTAGCAGGTGGCCTGTATCCCTTCTTCCCAAATGCTGGAAATCACTTCCATGCCTATAGGAGTCATCAGGAGTTACTGGTAAACCCAATACTGGGAAAGCAATCTCAACAGGCAGAATAAAAGACATCCCAGAGTTCGACTGCATTGTGAGCTTTTCTTCCTCCAGTTTCTTTCTGCGTAGATGTGTTTAGTTTATTACATATTTCAGTGTAGCACTGGGAAAAGGTGTGGGAGAGTCTGGAGGTTCCAAGGATTTAAGAACTGGAAACCTACAATTAATTTCTGTTAAGGAATTGCAATGGATTTAGATGCTTTAAGCAGCGAAGAATGAGCTAAGGGCCTTGCGCTGTTTGGCAGGGTTGGAGTGAGTCCAGGCACAGTTTGCTTCTGGGAGGGAGGTTATGACAATCCCATGTCTGGAAGGACAGGACGGCTTCTCGGCTGGGTTTAGCAAAGCCTGGGGGCCTGATGCACATTTACACGAGGGCTCCCTCGCACTGTGGTGGAGGCGTTGATTGCTGTCAGCCGGCCGCGGTGCCGTGAGTGAAAATCAGACGTGTTTTACAGGGAACACTGGGAAGGTTGGCAGGAGCCCCTTTTTCCATGTTTGCAAATAACCCCAATGTGAAATTCAGCAGCTTTGTGGCTGTTGGACGGGGCCGCAGAGAGTCTTGTTAGGGCACATGTGTTTCCAAACTTCACCGATGCCGAAACACCTCCCGGTAGCCGCCGTATCAAAGAATAAGGCATTAATTTTCCCGAGCACATGCTGTAGCACTGAGCTGCAGCAGAAGGGGAGTTTATGGAGTTCAGTCTGATCGGCATAAGTCTGCGCAAGGGATCACTAAAACCCAGTGAAATCACACTGTGGTCCTTAGAAAGTGAGCTTGGTGGGGCTGCAGCAGTACCACATCCCGGTGATTCCCTTGGTAGGGCAGCCATCAGGAGAAAACACCTCTTGTTGTCTGAAACACTGTCCAGAACTTGTCATGTGTTTTATTATTACCTCGCCAATTATGTCATAGGATACGCTTAATAAAATACTTGGGGGAAAAGGTTTAGCAATTCCAATATATGTGCAACACCTCCATTGTACTGTGTCTCTTGCTGGTTTGTGATCCGCCAGCATTTGGTGTGATTAGTCTTGGCCATAAAAGCCTTGAAGGCCATGCAGCTGATCCCAGAGCCTGGCTACAGATATGCATGAGAGGGTTTAAAAAAAAGTGTTATTTTCATTTACTTTAGCTTTATGACTCTTAAGCAGAGACTGAGATTCTCTGAGCATCTCTGAGTCTAGTTAGCTGCACAGACTATCACAGGGGTGATGGCAGATATAATGCTTGATTGCTTTCCTTTCTGGAAAATCTTTATGTTTAAAATGCATAATAGTTTTTCCCTAGGATCTTTGAAGTTCCAGAGAAGGTTAATATTAGTCCCAAAGTTGGAACTAGAATTTAGTTTTTTTTAATACTGCTTTCCATGAGTTGAGTTAGCTGAAATTAAAGCTTGTTGTGTTGCTACAAGCACTGAAAATCAAATAATTTAGGGATGAAATCCAAAGGGAAAGTTTTTTCATATCCTGGGTGAATTTAATCAAGGACAGATTTATTTGAAACATGATTTTCAGAATGCAGGATTTTCTTTGGCTTCTGACAAAAACTGTGATTGTAGACTATTTTGAAAACTCAGCATGTTATTAAGATGGGTCAGCCTAAGAAATAAAAATGTAAAATGATTTATTCTGAAACCTTTGTATTAAAATGTTTTAAATAATTTATTCTTCCCATTGAAACGCTTCAGCAAATATTTTAAATTTATTTTATTTTTAAGGTTTTAATATTTTTTATGTTATTGATATAATTTTAATAATTTAAATAGAGGTCATGAAAATATATCAGTACAACATACATAGGCCATGTTCACATTTTCTCAAACTTCTAGACAGCAGACAAAGCACAAAATTGTTTGTTGTTTACTATAAACTATATAAAAGCTTAGACTGAGAGATTGCATTTGTGAAAACCTCTGTCAAGATGCTACTTGTAATTTTTCCTTAGAATGACAAAATTCATTGAGTAGATTTGGGCAGGAGAAGACATAAATTAGGCTTTAATAAAATCCATGTACCTCTGAAAGCTCAGAGACTATGAAGTTGAAACCAACCATACTATCTACTTATTGTGTACACTTATTGCAGCTGAGGTGGGGCAAGCTGAGGTCTTTCCCCTCATAAAAGTGATCAAAGGCAAGGCATAAATAAGCTGAAATTATGACTGCCCAGCCCAATGCAGAAGGAAATGTTCCTGAGGTATTCTACCATCTGAAGTTGGCTGGAAAGGGACATGAGTTTTTTCTCACAAGCTCTCAAGAGCAATTAGCAAGAAGATGACAAATCCATGCTATGGCTGGAAGGGACAACTTCAGCCTCTGTGAGACCAAGCCGTGGAATTTTATGGGTGACTGTAGAGCTCTGCAGGGCACCACCAGGTCCAGGATGTCACAGTGAAGGACAGTGACACACTGGAGAAGGCAGGCTAGGAGCATGTAATGACAATAGCAGTCCTAGTTCTAACTTTGTGAGAGGAAACAAGGAGATTACCTCAGAAAATAAATATGACTTAAGCTATTCACTTAAGAAAGGAAAGTGAATGCCTAGGCATCATGCCTAAATGGAAGAGATTTATCCTTCTCTTAGAACTGTGCTGATTCTGCCAGAAGTTCTGCATTACTGCATGAGGTTCTCCTTTGGGACTGCACCACCATCTGGTTCAGCCTATTGTTCTAAGGGCTTCTAAGACCACGTTTGTGTCTGACCTACAGATACATGTACAGTTTATTTACATGGATACACACGTGCACGTGCTGTTTATGCAGAAGTGCTGAGGTTTATGACATGTCAGCAATGCCCTACAGGCTGTAGTGAGTGTTCACAGGGCTTCCAACCCAAGGCGCAATGGTTGGAAGCCTTATAAACTAAATCCCCAGTCAATATATGTTTTATTACACTCTCGAAGAATGCATTTTGCTCTCCAAATCTGATTCACTTTCACTTACTGTCTGTTGAAGCATCTCTTTTCTATAATTCAGGGGGACTTACAAGACCCATGGCCAGTAGAAGGACTCTAATGAAATCCATCTTGGATAGAGAGGCAGAGGCAGCTGCTATGGTCTTTTTCCCAGTATACAGGCAAGAGTGGGTATAGCAGGAGATCTGTACCTGAAACAAGCCACCATGGGAGCCGCAGGCCCTTGTGTGGGAAAACAAATTTGGTAGAGGTGAACTTGTCTGGAGCACTGAAAGGTGCTGAGAGGGTGATGTGTGCTGGTGGGAATGGCACTGAATCTCAAGATGAATCTCATCACTGTGTCAGGATCACACAGTGCTGTCCTTGGTAATAAATGTTAAAGCCAGGGAAGTCGGGAGTATTGAAGCCTCTCCAGGATAACTGCACATGTTCATAGTCAATGGAAATGGTGTAAAAACTCCTGAAGCCCAGTGGGCAAACGAGTGGTGCTGGGACAGTACGGCTGCTGCTGGAGACAGATTTTGTTCTTACGCACACCAGTGACTCTAATGAAGTTTCAACCCATCTTCCAACTGAGACATCCTGGCCATACTTAACCAAAGCACAAGAAAACCCCATCTATTTGATTAGCTTTCCCTGGGTCTCATTCTATGGGCTTTAGGGTTCACTGGTGCAGTGACTCTGCAGGAGGTGAGGATGTTCAGCACCTCCCTAAACTGAGACTTTAGCCAGGAAATCCAAGGGACTTTTCTCTCCTGACATGTGAGTGCTTTCAGCTACTCATACTTGCTCTTTAATTATTTAAAGCTTAACTGGAGTCAAGGAGTTGCTACTCCACAAGACAAAGTGCCAGTATTTGGATCTTGGCTGGGGACATAGTTGCTTATAGAGGATTTATCCCTCCAGGTACAGAGTTGTTGGGGTGGCCCTTTGGAGGTTTAGACAATGTGTGCCCATATCCAGTGCATCCTTCAGACATGCAGGCAGACTTTTCTTTCAGCTTGAAACCGGTGGAATATGAACATCATCAAGAGCCAGGGTGTATGAACATCACCTCCAGCCAGGATGGGAGTGTGCTAATGATCTGTGTGTGCACATGTGCTGCTGTCTGGGAAAGCATCGCTCCATCCGCAGATGGCTGTGAGGGGAGTAACCACAGCACTGCAGAGATCCTCTTAACGCTGTGGGCTGGGGCTTTACAAGCAAAATAAAACCCCAATGAAAACAAACAGCTCTCAGGCTAATGATCTGCTGCTCCTGTTTTGTGAATGGGGATGTGGGAGAAGGATGCTGGGGAAAGGCAGGGTGGATATGGAGCTGTTTAGCGTGCTCAGTAGCTGGGGCTCTCTTTCCTATCGTGGTTCAGTCAAGCACAACCTCAGGTTTCAACAGCTGGCTAGCCACATCCATTCCAGAGTTTATTTTACTATGTTTTATTTTTATTGTTATTGTTGTTTTGTAACTAGGAGGGCTGCAGTGGTTTCCAGTGTGCTACATCTCTGCAGACCTCATGAGCCTCTCCTGTATGATGTGTGAAAGAAGGAAAAAGACATGTTTTAAACAAAAACAAAATAAAAAAAAAATAGAGTGCTGATATTTGCTGAGGAATGCTCCCCACAATGCTGAAGTTGCATAAGTGCCGCCCTTTGTTTCAATCAAAAATCTGCTTTTTGGGTTGAAACAAGGCCACCACTAACAAGTCCAGGCAAGAAATTTCCTAATGATTTGAAGAGAAGTCAGGATTTTGATGGAGCGTTTGATTCTGGGTATGGTTCATATGGCTGAAGAAACAGAAATGCAGTCCCTCCACATCAGCCAATACATACACAAGTGCCACGGTGCAGACGCAGCCAGGCACCCTTGCCACACAGCTAATGGGTTTGAAGGGGAACCCTATTCCTCTGTGAGCAGGGGAAATGATGAAGTGACAGGTAAAGGAACTCAAAGGGAATGACACCAGGTATTTTGCAGCATTTGGGATGAATTCTATGGTGAAATGGATTGATTACAGGCGCTGTTATTGGGCCATACAAGTCCTCGATGGCAGTGAACCAGCCCAGACTGAGTTTGGCTTAGATAGTGCATTATAGAATCCTCTGAAGTTTGCATGGACTGTGTTTTCTATCTGATTTTCCCCCCTCTTTTAATTCCTTCATTTCCTTGGTCAGTTCCTGAAAGATTCCTATTTTCCTCTTTTAACATTTGTCACCCTGAAAACCAGCTTGTGAGCAATGAGCAGCCTGTACCAGTGAGTGATGATTTTCCTGCTGTATTCCTGTGTCTCAGATCACCCTTCTGACGTTCCAGGAGAGAACCAGATGAAACTACCAGAAAACACAAGTGCTATGTCACATTCATTATTCAGCCTCAGTCTTCTCTAGCTGTGGGTCCATCCTGCACCCACCCTGCCCCATCAGCAAACCATACCCTTCATTTACCCAGAGCTGCTTCCCAGAAATAGTGATGTTGCCACTATCATGGTGTTAGTCCATAAGAACTGGTTCAGATCCCACCCAGCCATCAGACAGGAGCTGGCAGTAGATATTCAGTGTGAAAGTGCAGTGACCTTTTCCCACGTGTTTCTGACTGGTTTGGGGCAGAAAGGCATTTTGAGAACTTCCTGAGTTGGAGACTACATCTGCAACAGATAGGTCAGACCACTCCCAACAGTACAAAATATTAGACAACTTCATCCTGAGGAGTCTCTGAGTAGCCCAGGTCGGCTTTCCCAGCAGCTGCTAGTCAAATCACACCACCTGAAAGCAATGAAACCCAAAAGGAAAGAATGGGGAGAGAGCAGAAAACCACTATACACCGCTTTCATAAGCACCTCACCTTTTCTTCCTGTAGCAATAGTTCTTTCTGTCCCAGGTAATTGAATTTGACACATTTTAGCCATGCTAACCTTTGCCTTTCAGCACATCTCTCATATTGTGGTCAATTATTTTTTAGCAAGGCGAATACCGTCTGCAGTTACGCTGGTGAAAATAAAATCACATGGGCCATCAGTTCCCCTGCTTCAGGCATAAGCTCAGAAGGGGTGAGGTCAGGAAGGAATCACACAACTCATAGCAGATGGAGGCTTTGACACCTTCTCCTCTAGCATCTGGAAGCAGCAGCTGCTGGAAGCAGAATAATAACCCTACTGGACCAAATCCTACTATGATCAAGAGCAAGTCTTTATGAGCCTTTTCCACTCCTGAGTATTGTACTTACCACTCTGTGTTTCTGCCTTGTGAAACTAAGCCTACATGACTGGCACTGATGATTTTTATTCTTGGCTGTGTGGGCAGTTGCAGCAAGAGTTGGTCACACAGGAAATGTGTGGCACAGCCAGAAGTAAGAACCCAGCAGCCTTACCCAGTTGTAGGCAGAAGAGCCAAGCCCAGCTTTCTGTGTCACACACACAAACAGACACACACAAAGCCATTTTAATGAGAGCATCACAGGGGGGTTTGCATGGGTAGCAGATGAATGATGCAGTGTGTGTCCCAGTGCACAGATTCCCTGGACCATGAAGCCAGAGACTGAGGATTTCCTATTGCTTGTGATTTGCCCACACAAGTTGTGGGTGGCCCATCCCTGGAAGTGCTCAAGGCCAGGTTGGATGGGGCTTTAAGCAACCTGGGCTAGTGGAAAGTGTCCCTGTCCATGGCAGGGGGTGTTGAAACTTAGATGATCTTTAAGGTCCCCTCCAACTCAAACCATAGATTTTATAATTCTAAACTTTATGCAAATTCCTGCCTCAGTTTCCCCACCTAATATAAAGCTTGATGGGTTTTCCTTCCTGTTGCTCTGTAAATTGAGATCTTCTGTTGAAAACTACTGAATACTGTTATGTTAGAACTTTCTTTAAGGGTGGCATAGTGCGATTTGCTTGGTTTGTTGCAAGGAAGGAAACATGCCTTTTCCTCTCCCGACTTCGTGTCCTGACAGGTTGTGCCATGGCCATAGCACCCTCAGCCACACCAGAAGCTTTTCCTCAGGGATAAAGCCAGGTGGACTGGTGAGGTTCTACCTGCCTGTAATGACTGCCCTCGGATGACACTGGCAGATTTCCTTCCCTTAATCACGTAGAAGGGATTTGACAGTCTGTATTACAGATTTACAAGAACACAAGCTTGCAGGGAATTTTATGGATGAAATAAATTCTTTAAAGGAATGCCAAGACTCTAGGACACTTGAGATTTGGGGTTTGAGTGTGTATATATTTGTTTGTATATATTTATATGGTTTTCTGTTTCCGCATGTCTCCCTCTGTGGAATAGTAATGATCCTGCAGATTCCCTGCTCTCCTGACCACCATGAAATGTTGATACATTAAGCTGCCTGAGCAAGATGCTGGTGCCCTCCATCTTCTCCTCTGGGGAGCCTGAACTTAATGGGGCAGCCAGCTGGTGTGCTGGTGTGAAGCCATTGCTTCCCCACGGAGAGAAGGTTACGGGCCTAACGAGCATCCAGCAGCAGAACGCGGATCTAAGAGCTTCTGGGTGGTAATATTAACACCTCAGTAATGGCTTAGAGGAAAGCCCTAAGTCCTCTTGGACCTGGCTTCTGCCTGGTCGAGAAACCGCGGAGCTCAGATGAACGTTGTTCCAGCTGGAACGGAGCCTCTGAAATGCTCCGTCCTGGAGAGTGGGACAGGCAAAGGAGGGAAGGGAAAACAAACAGGGAAGGCAAGATGGAAATAACATAAGACTCGGAGAGAGGCATGAACCTCTTGCTCTCTGGATGCTGCTGAGCCATCCCTTTCACCTTGAGCTGTTCTCAGGAGGAAATGAGAGGGAATCCAAAGGCGTGCTTGTGTCTTCACAAAATTTCCCAAAGGGCATCTCTTCAGTTGCAGACACAAAGACACACACACACATTTCCAGATCCCTGTCTTGCACGCTTCACGTGTTCAGGGATGTCTTGCAGGGCTGTGCTGTCAGCATTTCCAGCAAAGTCAGTTAATATTCCTGTGCTTGCCAAGCAGTGTGTGGATATAGCTTGGAGAACACGTTTTTGTTTAAGCAGCAAAAGAAGCGAATAGGTTTCCTTTTCCTTCCCTCCTCCTGTCTGCAATTCAAGTGGACTCCTAGTCCTCGGGTATTATTCCTGGCTGAGAGGGAAAGTTTATGAGTCCCTTGTTACTGCTCTTGGCAGCTCATCACACTGTTCCTGTAATTCTGCAGCACAGGACTGGCCAGGGAGCAAAGCGCAAAAGAGGATGGGAATTTGGGAGAATGAAGAAATGCTTCAGGTCAGGAGCAGTATACCATGAGGGGAGAAGGAAACATGTAGGTGTGGTGTACTGATAAACTCCTTCAAGCCTCCAGTTCATGCCCTGAGCTGGGGAGAGAGGCACAGAGCAGGGAGAAGACAGCAATCGCTTCATGGAGCATTTTAACCTGATAAAACTCTCTTAAACCTATTTCTGAGTATATCCATTTCCGAATCTGGAAGTCCCTGGAAAAAAAACAAAAGCCAAACAAGACAGGAGGCTTATTGTTGTCCCTTGTACAGGACTTAAAGTGCTAGGCCTTAGGCACAGCCAAGGAGAGTCGGGTTTGACCTTGGTAAGGTATTTTGTAGCAGTAGGGTGGGGATGGATTGGGCAAGACATGGAGCTTCCACCGGGCGAGATTTTTCAGAGGAGATTAGGCAGGCATCTGTCAAGAACTGGCTTATTTTCTGTGATTCCATATTAGATGTAAAGATACCTCTGCATTACAAATCCCAAGAGACTAAACCTTGTGCTGCCAACAGACATCATGGTGATGGCTCCCACAGCAGCAGAGGACTGCGGAGGTGATACACATCTGGATAACCCTGAGGGACTGTTCTCTGCCATCCTGGGGGGTTTCTCTGGGGTGGGGTAGAGGGAGGTCACCATATCCACACTGTGCATGCCAGTCAGACATGGGTTTTCTTTACCCAGCTTGCAGTGCTGATCTAGGCTGCTCAAACTCTCCTCTTCCACTGTTACAAGCTTTTGGTGTTTCTACGGAATCTCTGGAGCAAAAATAGCCTCTAGTCATTTGTGTGCCTGTGTATGGGGGAGGAAATTCTTCCTGATCCTGAACACACCTAAAGTCCTGAAACAGAAGAATTTGTTATATCCGTTCCTTGCAAGCAGGGCCAGGATTAAGACAGAGTGTGTCAGAATGAGTCCAAATAACCCCATTCTCCTCAGCCCCATGAAAGGTGAGAAGGAAAACATGGACACTCATTTCAGTTGCAAGAGGGGCCATGATGATCATCCAGCCCTATGCATGGAAACTGGTTTAAGATGTGCTTTCTCGAGAGGGTATCTGCTCCCTAGATTTATTTTTTGATGATAAATACACAAGACAGTAACTCCCTAACCATTCAGTTTAGCTGTATGTTTCATGAGTAATGCAGACTTGAGACATTTTCTCCCAAAGTGTTTGCCAGTGTAGTCTATGAGTCATCCTGTCTTTAACTGGCATAATTCAAAATCAGTCCTGTGATTGCCACTGTGAGGAATCTGGCCCAGCTTTGGTGCCTGTCATGTACATCAGGTTTGTACTTTGGATAACACAAATGGGAACAGAATTATGCAATGCAGTCACTACATTTTGGAAGTGTTGCCAGCAGAAGTCTTAAAGCTTCAGCTCTCTAGCCCCCAGACCTCTCTTCTGTGTCTGTGGGAAGGATGCCTGACACCCTGAACGTCTGTTTTATAAGGGAGGTTTGCCCAGGAATAATCCTGTGAACTTGTGTGGCTTTCATGGTAATTAATTTTAATACAAGTACCCCTGTGTATTTGCTGAGCTGTAAAAATATGGTCAGATCAAAAGCATTAGCTTTTGCTTTTTGGATGAGTGCTGAAGCCAGCACATGTTGGGTGTGCTCTGTGCAATATTTGCCCCTTGAATAAGAAACATCATGAATTTTGAGTAGTAAAAGTAACAGCTTCTCCCCTCCAAATTTTAGTCCCATGTATATGGAGTAATTTCAGTAGTGCTCATGAACCAGTGATTCGACATGAAGGGTTAATCCTCCATCCCTCCCTCTTTCTGGTGGAAGCTTTACCTCCTGGTCCATGTTCACCTTCCTGGGCAGGACTGTGACATACAGGACTGGCAGCAGATCTCCATTACTGCACCTGGGCTCCTGCTTTCTTTAGCCAACAGACTAATTATTTTTACATAATCGCTATTAAAGGTATTAAAGATCTTGCTATTAAGCATGGATAATATATAATTATACACTTAGGATAATAATGACAGTAATAAAAGACACTATAACTTTGCTTTCTCCCCTCCCACACCTGGGCAAGAGAAATGAGGCAGGTCCCAGATGAGAGAGGAGGGAAAGAACAGAGAAAGTCTCTCTCCCTCTTTCTCTGCAGACACCTCAGGCTGAGCTTGGATTTTCCAGCCTAAATCCCATTAAGCCCCTGATCCCTGTACCAGCAATGACACTGTATCCCAGGGCAGTGGAATAGAGGCTGGGAGCTTCAGGCTCAGAGTATTAAATCAAAGCTTTCTCCCTGGATGTAGGTAATCCAAATGGGCACCATTCCCTTTTGTTCACCAACAGGCCTGAGGGGCTGACACTCAATTATTTTATTGGACTGAGAGTACAAAAAGACTTTAAAGAGAACTAATAATAAGCATATTAATAACACATCTGGAGACTGCGTCATAAATTAAGAAACTGAATGCCTATGGAGTGGGGCTCTTGACCATGTGAAAATTTCTCTGTTGCCTTTCTTCATTGGAGGATAGTTTATGCATTTGAAATAAAAATTAAAATGCTTCCTGCTAGGAGAGGGGAGTGTAGAAACCACAGGCATCCCAGCAACTTATCCTTCCCTTCTCTGCAGCAATGGGTGGTTGTCTCTTAAAACCCTCAAATCTCACTTAGGGGTGGGAGGAGGACTTGAAGCCATCCCTGGAGAAGACACATCCATTCTACTGCCCCCACTCAGGAGGTTGCTTGAGGGCATTTCCAAATGAAGAGCAAAATCCTGCATTGCTGGAGCTCCATAAGAAGCCAGGGGCGTTGTGCCTGGATCGTCTGCTGTTCCTACACATGGCAGTGTGCCTCACCTCCCAGAGGAAGGTCACTCCAGCAGCTACATCACACAAGGCTGTTTAGATTCAGGCCACTTGGGGAAGATAGTGATGTTAGGCTGAATTTGAAAATGTCTGAAGTTAATGCTTCAGGAAATTTTATTGTTCCAAAGAGGAGGCTTAGACCCAGGGGGAGATGTCACCATAACATGGATGGGAGTGGGATGGGATTGACATTTCAGGCTCCTTTGCACTGGTAGCCAGTCTTGCAAAAATTTCTTGAGAACTGTAGTGGGGTTTCTGACGAAAGACTGGCATATTCCACGTCTCCAAAAATCTTTCCATCCCACAAGGTACCGGTAGCCAACACCACTTCCCGACTCCTAATGGATCACTGGGTGGGAAGGATGTCTGTCCAGACAGCAGTACTGCACGTGGGTGTATTTGATGTGCTGCCACCAAGTGCCTTCTGATCAGAAGCCAGCTGGGGATCTATAGAGTAGTGTTGGCTTTCCTTTCTAGTGCATCATTAACAAAAGGTCTGGCTATTGCTAGAGCTGGACCTTGCCTCCAGTTGGATGTGGGAGAAAGTAAAAACACAGGTGATGATGGTGGCAAGACAGAAGTTATTTCAGGACAGACTTCTCTTGGAGCAGCTTGTCCCTCTGAATTGTGTAGTTGAGGGGGGAGGGAGCTTGGGCTTGAGTCTCGCTCGGGCTGCAGCTGGACTGGCTGGAGATGATCTATGTGTAAGGCAAAGGTGGAAATCCCCTCAGTGTCACAGCTCAGTTCAGCTTGGAAGGCATGTTCTTCTGCATGAGCCCTGCCCTGCTGTCCTGCTTCCCCATGCCCTGCTGTGCTTCAGTACAAATCTCGATGGCTTCAGTCAATGGACCTCCAGGAAAAGGAGGAGGAAAGGTTTCTGCTGGGGAGATCCCATCTTATGCTCAAGAAGATCCTTCCTTTTCATTAGGAAGAGACTAACAAGGTTGAATAAAGAAGGTGGGAGGTGTGGGAGAACATTACCTGAGGCAGGGCTGGCTGGGGCTCCGCAGAAGTGGTTTCTGGTGCTGGCCAGGTGTGGGCACATTGCCTTGACCTCCCGTGCCTCAGCTTCCCCATCTCTAAAGTAACCATGTGCATGCTCACTGACACTGTGCTGGGGCCCCACATGTCATGGCATTCAGGACCTCTCAGCTCCCCTGCAGTCCAAACCATTGTTGACCCTGGGCAGCAGGGGCAAGGGGGTGGATCTCATAAAGCTCGGTGTTGACTTAACACTCCTTGGTTCAGCTGTCAGATGGAGATCAGCAGCAATACAGATGAATAAAGGTATGGATGGCAGTTTTCCTCCATGGGAACAACTTTGGGCTAGGAGACAAAGCATGGAGAGGAGAGGGTACAGCGGATGTGATGAGTGTTCCTGCAGGTGGAGAGAAGAGGACACGTTTTTGCTGCTCTGTTCTGTGCTGGCTGTCTTGGGGAGGGCAAATTGGTGCCCCTGGTGCCATTTTCAGCAGAGCTGGCTTGTTTCTCTTCCATAATGGGAGACAAACCATTGCAAAGCACACATTTGCCAGGGTGGCACCCTCTGGTCAGAGGAAGAACCATCTGTGCTGGAAGCACTTTCCTCATCTCTGGATGCTTTTGTTGTCCTTAAGCACAGGTGACACCTGGGACTAGGCAGGGTGGCATCACTTGGAAGAGAAAGTCCTTCCTCCCTGAAATCTGATAATGTGTTACCAGCCTCACTCACAGAAAACCTTCAACATTGCCAGGAGACTGGAGACATCAGGCACAGGTCATCTACAGAGATAGAAAATGGAAATACAGGTGGTTAAGGGCTTTTATTTTTTCCTATCCGTGTACTGTTTTTCTGAAGCGTCTGCTCTGACCTGGGAGCACTGAGCGGTGTTCACAGCAGCCCTTTCTGGTCACTGGTCTCTGAGCATGGCGCTGAGCAAACACAGAAATCACTGGTGGTGCTGGATGACCCTCGCTCCAATTGACCTGCCGGCTCGAGATGTCCGTGGTAAAAGTCTGCTATGTGTTAGCAAGTGACTGTTCAAACACAGATGCTGCCTGTGTCAAGGAGGCTTTTTCTCAGAAAGTACAGACAAATATTGATCCTCTATTGAGCCTGGAGAGCAGGCTGGAGCAGCGCAGTGATGTGTGATCGGAGCTGAAAGAGGTCCCACAGCACAGGAATTGAGGATAGTAAAGGGCCTCTTATTTGCTGATCAGGCAAAGCTTGACGTGTGTCTAATCCCCCTGGCCAATGTGGTCACGGGGGTTTAGCTTTAACCAAGTTCTAATTAAAAGTGTTTACAGATGAGCGCTTTATTTACCCGGCATTAATTATAAAGGGCTTTACTCTAGTGGGGAGCAAAGGAGTTTCCTGTCTGCTGTGGCAAACCCCTTGCTGGGAGCTCGCTTTCCCCAGAAGGTCCATAATAAAGTTATTATAACGTGAGTCTTTGTGATGAGATCCTGAGCAGATGGGGGCAGGAGAGCTAGGAGCATTTCCACCACACATGCACCCGCCCTCACAAGTTTAGGAGTCCTCTGTTTCCATGTTTTCTGCCTGGACAATTGCCAGTCACCACCCAAGGTCTTGTGGGTCCAGAAGTCATTAGTTTAAACCCCGATGTAATCAGGTATTAAGTTATACATATGTAAAATGAAAGCAGGAGGATATTGCCTGGTTTAAGATGCTCTCTGTGGCTGGAAAAGGGCTGGAAGTGCAGAGGGAACGTGGGATCACGGCTCTGCAGGACTGTGGGTGTCCGTAATAAACAGCCGCGTGTCTCCCAGCAGCTCAAACAGAGCCAAACATTAAATATGATTTCATGTTTATCTGCATTTTTTTTCTTTTTACAAAATGAAGTTTTTTTCCTCCACACCATGCCCATTTTGACAAGATTTCCCAGAACAAAAAAAGTCAGTTGGGAAATTTTCATTGCAGAGCAATTGTGACCTTTGGTTCTGAAAAAGAAAAGTTTGTTTAAAAATAGGAAGTTTAACAAATTATTCCTTTTTCTTTATTTTCTATATATTTTTGTCTATATTTTTTCTGTATTTCTCTACTAGTAATATTTTACTGCGTGTTGTAACAGCCTGTAATTCTATACACATTTGTAACAAAAAAGCTTCCAGAACTGCTGTTCTTGAGAAGTTTTGGTTCCTGGGAATGCAGGCTGCGAGATGTTGACATTTCCCACACAATTTGCTGTTCTGGCAGTTCTAGTGATAGCCACCACTGCGTGCAGATCTGCTAATGGGGTATGTGGGAATAAGGCAATAAGGTGGTAAGAGCCAGCTTCAGCCTCCTCCTATTTTCACAGTGATGTTCGCTGGTTCATTAAATAAGGAAGATTGTTGGACTTTGTCCCTATGTCAGACTTTTGCAGCTAGTTAAAATTAATTCTTTAACTTGTAAAAAAAATTATTTCTTCAAAATTCAAAATAGAAACTCCAAATACTGTAGCCAGGGGTGGACATACACCAAAAAAAAAAAAAAAAAAAAAAGAAAAAAAAAAAGACTTATTCTGTGCATTGCTTGTATACATAAATATTGAATTCAACTTTGTTTTTAAAAAAGCTGCCATGACCTAATGCCCAGATAATAAAATAGTTAGTAATTCCCTTGTGAGTGTAGTGTTGTGATTCAGATGGCTTTTCCTTAAAGCACTGAGGAGCTTGAGAGAGAGACATTCTGGTGAAGAAGTGTATTCGATCATGCACAGCGCACACGTTTTAGGAGCAGTCTGTAAATCAGACATCTTCTGCCTTGCATTTCTTTCATATCCTATAGAGGATTTTTGTTCTTGCCATGATCCAGTGCACAGCCTTGCAGTGGTTATGTTTAAGCTCTCTCAGTCTTGCTGCAAAATATCATCCGTGGTAATAGTATGGGAAAAAGAAGGGGGGGGTCCAGGAGCCATCGTGAAGAACCTCATAAATCTGATTATTTGGGCTCTCTATCCACCAGCTGCATTTGCTGCGCTGTGGACCAGCTCCTCCTCTCCCAGGAGGGATGCTTTTAGCAACAGTGCCAGCCTGGGTTCTTCCTTGCTTGCACACATCTCCCCATGGTGCCTGGGCACACCTGCAGAGGGATGCTGGCTGGTGGTGACAGCTCACTGTGCCTGAGATGGGGGGCTTTGTCCAGACTTTACCTGGCTGTGGGTTTGCATAAGGCAGTATTATTCAGCTTGGCAGTTGCTCAGCATCCTTAGGGTGAAGCTGTGTTCTAGGCTGGTGCCCTGTCTGCAATGAATATGCCTGTGAAAGGCCAATTAATGCCAAATTATACTTGGGGGAAATCTTTACCTTCAGCTATGATATTGTAAATTATCGAATGCTGCAGAGAAAATTACCACACAGTCCTTCTAAAAATACCTGCCTCTGTCATAGTCATACAGAGCTTCAAAGGGGACTGCGAGATTAATTTCCATTAAATATGCAATTTCCTTATTAAAAAAAGGAATTTAAGTAGTGCTGTAAAAGCTAAGGTAAAAATAAAGGGGAATCATATGAATTCAGGGCATGTGCTAACTGCAAGATTTGCTGGACTTGAACTGTTCTAAAATGAGCAAGTGAAGGTGAGATTAGGGGCCAGTGATGGCAGGTGAGACCTTTGTTTGCCCTGGCTGTGGTGCACATGAAAAATACCTCCAGTATTCCTGGCAGCAGCAGACGGGTTCCAGGATGGGTTTGGGAGCGGAGTGGTTACCAGTGGGACTGTGCTGAGCATTAACTCAGAATGGCAGGGGAGCTGTTGTGCCTGACAGATTGCCCTCAGTGGGTCCAAACCAACAAACAGCTCCCCATCCCATGCCAAAGGCAGGCTGGCTTGCTGAGTGAGCTTCTTGGAGCCTCTGGCCGTGGCAAGCAAGGCTGTGAGTGGATGAGCAGAGGTGGTAAGAAGCACCTTTCCTTTAGGCAAATCTTTGATGTGGTGTTAGCAACACAGGATGCTTTATTTTTACCTCTGTAGTATCCAGGCATCTGGGCTTCTTTAAATGTGAGTGGGGCCTCAAGTCCCTGCAGAGAGCAAAAAATCCCCCAACTCTAATCCCACTTACCTTCAGCGGCTTTTTTGTAATTTTAATCTGACATGGAGGCCCATTAGCCCATGCAGGCCTGTGGGTCTTAAAGTCTTTCCACACCAATTTACAGGCTGTAAGTAATGGTTTTGTCAGTCCTCAGCTACAGGACCTCAGTGAAAAATCATTTCACATACAGGTCCATCGTATACTCCGAGTGCTGTCTGAGGCTGGCAGGGTTTCCTCGACTGCCCTGCGCTGCCTCCCCTCCTCCCTCTCACTCAGTACGTGATTTCATTTAAACCCACGGTGAAAGATGTGAAAGCAGATACACACAGCAAGATGTAAAACCCTCCGATCTGTCAGCGTGCCTCGGGGAAAAAAAAACCACCAAACCCCTGATGGGCAGGAGTGTTGTAACCTGAGAATCGGGAGATTCGGTATCTTCAGAATTAGGGGCTAGCTTTGGTAGGCAGAGAGAAGTTTGGACAGTCACCCAAGGTTTTATTAACAGAAACTCTCTCTGGCGATGGCAGCATTGAGATCTTGGCCCCAAACAAGGACCAGGCTCCTTCATTCTGCAAAACCAACTGGAAATTTGAAGAGGTTCATAATGCTTTACATTTTGACGGCACTTCTTCAATTGAGACACCATCTAGGCATTAAAAGCTGAAACCTCTGACATTCTTCCTCTGAGTAGAACTACATGGCAAATGGATTTTCCAATTTGCTGAGGTTTTGGGAAGCAAGCAAAAGAAATTTTGTTCTGTGTTGGAACAGAAAAAGCAGAATTGTTTTTGGGTCATTTGAAACATTTACAATATATTCAAAGCACTTCATTCAGATTTCAACCCTTTATAATTTAATAGAAAGTAGAGTCTATTTTAAAGAAAGTAATTTTGCAGGAAGAAACCAAACTTCTCAGTGGACGTATGGAAACAGACCATTTGAATCTTAAAAAAAATATTTCCCTGAATTTTTCCAGTTAAGAAATATTTTCATACTGACTGTGATTTTATTTTTAAACTGTTTTATTATAACGGGAGTTTTTCTAAAGAAGACTAGAAATCCAGTGGATACTTTGTGTCAGCTCTGTCTGTTTCTTGCCTTCTTAGGCAGTTCCCCTTCTTATTGGATGTAACTCACAGCCGTGGCCAAGTGTAATCCCATGGTTTTCTTTTTTTCCCAGGGGAGCATCCTGCAGCCACCACAGTTAAGTGGATTTCCCTAGCTGTCCCTTTTCCCAGGGGACAGTTTCAGGCATCAGCCTGTGACTGTTGAAATTCCCTTGTTGGCTTCAGAATATTTTATGATGAAAGTAAAATGAAAACTGATGCATTTTCATGGAAATTTTCCAATTTTAACCAATTGGTATTTTCTAACAAAGAACGTTTTGTTGAAAACATTCCTGTCCTGTTTTCCTGCCTCCTATCTCAATTAGATCATTAAAAAACAGAGACACAAGCAACACGTGCATAACCGGATAACAGCATTTCAATAGTCTAGTGAGGGGGATGAAATCTGTAAAAGATTAGGAGAAAACAGGGAGATGGCTGTTATTTTTGAATTAGGCAGGGGGACACGTTCACAGCCCTGAAGATACAAGGTCTGCTCTTTCCCAAGTGTGTGTTTCTGTGAGGGCTGCCACGTTCCATCAGAGAAATCACCCAGGTCGATGAAATTTATGAAGTTGCCCAGCGATGGGTCTGCACTGCAAGTAAAGGCAAATTAGCTGGCAGCGTGTTAGCACATATTTCACTTGTGTCACAGTGTAATAATGAACCTTGTATCAAAGTCTGCAACACCATCTGAGTTTTATATGCCCCATTTCCTACATGTTTTGAACAGTGGAACCAATTTATAATGTAATGATTTTTCCATACATAATTTCTTTCTTATGATTTCCATAACTCGGAGTTTTTACTGTGAGCGAGGCTGAAGGCAGCCCCGTAAAGGATATGAAAAGAGGGCTTGCTAAAGTGTCTCATAAAAAAATAGCTGGAGCGATTTACTGGTGATTCTCTATGGGTTTGATTGTGCCTTGAATTTTGGGCCATGCCAGGAACCAGCAACCTGCGTCTCCAGCCGCCTTCACACCGTGAGCCCTTTCACGCCAGGCGTGCGGCGTTGCTGTTTGCGGGCAGGAGACGGGGAAGTGGGGACTGGTGGGTCTGGAGGAAAGGGGGAGCTTGGCTACCTCTGCTCATTCACTGGCCAACGGGGAGGAATAGAAATTTACTCCTGGTTTAAGCCAATCTGAGGGTGTGTTGATGAAGTGGTTGGAAAAGCTCAGTGCGGAACCAGGAGCGCGAGTACGTGCCCTGCTCTTCAGCTGGACTCCATCTCCTGTCAGAGATAAAAATAAGCTGTAAAAGCAGCTGAGTCTTAAAAGGGGGTTGGAGATGTGGTTTGCTGTGTTGTTTTGCTGGGTGCTGGTAATACAGGAGCCAGATTATCATGATGGAAAAGTGGCTGGGGTGGGTGAGAAGTGAGTTTACCTGCTCCTCTTCTCTCTGCTTGGCATCACTTTGTGAGCATCTTGGAGTCAGTGGACACAGACCCACCAGTTTTAGACAGGTGAGACAATTTATAAAAGCTCACCTGGTGGTCAGAGGGCATTTGACTTTTGATCTATATAGGGAAAAAAAACAGAGAAGAAGGGGAACCCCCCTCCGACCAGTTTTTGTTTCAGCCATTTCAAGACAAAATCCTTTCAGTTTTTGTTTCCACTATAGGTGGGATTTTAACTTAAGCAAGTTTAGAAAAGTAGAACTTTCAACACTGAATGACTTCATTTTAGGCTTGAAAAAAAAAGGGTAGTTTGACCCAAGTGAAAATTTTGCTTATGTTTTAATTTCATTGCAGGTGCTTGATTAGCTGATGCAGGTCTTTTGTCTGGTCTCTCCATCCTTGCACAGAAGGCTGCTGAGGTGGAAGGGGGGAGAGGTGGATGGGGAATAGGGAACACCTGGCCTGAGAAACACCAGTTTTATAAAACTGTGCCATTACATTCTTTGATCTGTGTCCTTCATATCTTTGCAGAATTGCTTCCACCAAGGTCAGCCTGAGAGTTTACTTTTCTTCTCTTTCTCTTTATTTATTTATTTGATAAGCTTCCCTACATGGAGTTAGACTGAAAAAAAGTTTGAAGGGCATCATTTATTTGTCTGTACAACTCCCCAGATCCCAGTGACTACATATCAAAATTGTGCCCTGTCAGTACTGCAATCTGATCATGTCACAGGTAGAAGTTAAGAAACTGTCCATTTAACATGTGAGATGATTCAAGTTTTGCCCACACTAACAAACATCACAGAAACCAAATTAACTGTGTGGCAGACAAGAAGGCTGTTTATTCAGTGAGTGGGGAATTATGCCATATTTTGGGCATGGACATGGTAAAACAAGGATAGTGATCTGCTCTGGAAGCTACTGGAGCTCCAGTCTGGCCCAAGGGGATCTGAAGCCCCTACAGACCCCATGTGATGGGTGAGTAAAAGCACAGCTGCCTTAGAGAAAATACAGGGTTTAAGTAATGCCCTGTGCTCTGTTTAGAAATTGGTGTGAACAGTGTGCCCGTCTAAATCGGGAATGCCTCCTAAGTGAAACATCTGCTGGATGCTAATGATGTTCTTTTCCTGGAAATATATTACTTTTTATCTGGAGAAATCTGTATTGTGGGTTCACGCCACGTGACTTCTGTCTCAGCTGGATAAATAGCGTGAATCACTCTCCCCATTCAAAGCCTCTCAGCTGCTCATGCTAAATACCCATTTAATCTGACTTTATATGTTAATAAATCACTCAGGATAATTAAGCATTAGCTCCACATGCCGGCAGAGCGCTAGGAAGGCAAATGGGTTGGTGCAGTCCTGTGCCTTAGAAACGCTTTCACACCAGAACTGCCTTTCCCGGGATGCCTGGAGCCCGGCACTGCTGTGTTTGCTGGGGCTAAGCTGGGATCACGTTTAAGCTGAGGACTGGAGGCTGAGTGAGGATGTATCCCCTGGGGTCAGCAATAGCTGTGGCTGTTTGCAGGATGAAGAGCATGTCCCTTGGTGTGCTGAAGGAGGGAAAGCCCTGGGCTCAAGGTTTGCCCAGAGGTGCTGGAAGCCTTGCTGTAGCTCAGGCTTAAGGGTGGGCAGAAAGGGGACTGCATCTCACTTGACTTCAGCCATCGAGGAGCTCATACAGTTGCAATGGCTTCCTCAGTGGGCAGAGAGGAGGAGGTGTGCATAGTCCACATATCCAAGGCATGTTAAGGCTACATTTGCTTTTTGCTGAACAGAGGTGAGGTCTGGATAATCCCATGTGTCCATGTTGTGTTTATGCAGAGCCAAGCTGGGGTCATCTGTCTGTGATTCAGAAGCCCCCCAGCCTGGCACTGTAGGAGTGCTCGGGAGCTGACTGTGCAGGTTTATGTGTTTCATAGCTATCCCAGTCCCAAGTCAAGATGCAGATGCAGAGCCACAGGGAAACTCTGTAGCGCACAGACAGGTTTTTTGGGTTACCTGAGCTGCCCTGATGTGCAGATTTGCCTTTTGTACTTTAGGGAGCTAGTGTGAGTATG
Source organism: Pseudopipra pipra (assembly GCF_036250125.1). NCBI lineage: Eukaryota > Metazoa > Chordata > Aves > Passeriformes > Pipridae > Pseudopipra > Pseudopipra pipra. The sequence continues at coordinate 25,350,744 of NC_087557.1, forward strand.
TGTTTCCCAGACAAGCCCTGCATACCTTGAGTTCTGCCTGTAGCTGCCACCTTAGTGTCAAACATGACGTGACAGTCAGTGGCTTGTCACCTCCTCTCACCCTGCATCTTTGGCAACAGGTTTTTGAACAAAAGCATAACCTGGCCTTGAACTCTGCCTTCTCCTTTAGTGTGATGTGATGTGATGGTCTGTACTATTTAGCATTGGGCAATTAATGTTTCATCTTTCAGAGATGCTGCACATTCTCCTTCACCCTGAGTCTCTGAAGACTCGAGCTGTAACTGTGGCCACAGCAGCTTGTGCTTCTTGATCAGTGTCTGCCTCTTACCTCCAGCCCCAAAAGCTGCGGGTGCAAAGTCATAGGTCACTTTTCAGTGTGAAACATTTTTCTTTGATATCATAACCCCCTCGCTCCTACCCCACACTCTTTGGCTTTTCTGTGAGCAGAGATTTATACATAGGAAATGGAGAATATGACATTTTGTTTGTGCCTCTTGTGTATGTGTAATATCTTTAATATGAAACTAGTTGCCACTTAATTATACAGGCTAAAGACCTCCATTCAGTGTGTTGTATACAATTTATGAGTCTCAGGTCTCCCAGACACACATTACAGCCGTGTGGCAACACCCAGGTGACTAACATTCCTTTTTAATTTAATTTCCTTACATAAATAGCTTCATTAAGGATCAGTTATTTGGGCAGAGAAAATACTATTTGAATAGGTTGGACTAAGCCTTTGAATTTAGGACTGTGCTACTGTTACTGCTGAGAGTAGCACCAGACCTCAGTGTCACCCTCCTGTTCGACCATTTGCTTTCACCTTTAGACCGGGAATCTTTCTGGCAAAGAGTGGACTTATTTCAGAGGTAATTCAGTGTGCAAGGTAGGATTGGAGGTTTTACAGGAGCAATATTGATGTTCTCAGTCTCCTAGTCGAGATCAACCCTTTTGCTGAGATTTCCAATTCGTTAAATTTAATCTCTTTAATAAAAATAAGTTCCCTGGCTTGCAAAGTTCATTTGCACAGCACCTAGAAAATCACTTCCCATCTTTGAATTTCTAGTTTCACATCTGGAAACAAGTGAAAATCAATTTCTGAAGTCCTTGGGAAGCTCCTCTAGGTCACGTCAAGGCACTGCTGTGCTTTTCCCTAATCATGGGGTGCAGATGCCTTAGGGCTCACAGGACTCAGGTCCCAGCCTTCAGGCATTGATAAGGAGGGAGAAGCACTGGAAATGTTGTGAACAGGGAGATATCTTTTCATTCCCTGCACCCAGATTTGCAAAGCTTGCACTGCATTGCTGCTCTCAAAATACCTGCTCAGTCTGCAAAGGCAGATTAGGCCTAACTGATCATGGAAAAATTGTCTTCAGCCTCTCATATTAGGGAGTTTTTCCCTGATACAGCATTAACTTCCCTCTTTCACATGGGCAGAAATATAATTCACATATCAAGTTAACATAAAGATCACTTTCTGAGATGGCCAAGATTTTTCCCCCCAGAACTGCCACCACGTTGCCAGCCTCCAGGCTCCCTGCTTCTGCCAAAGCTGCAAAACACTGCCAGAAAGGTGAATAATGCTAATGGCTTTGGCATTTCCAGGCTATCTCCACAAGATGCTGTCAGAAGTATATTCTGGGAACGCGGGATAATGCAAGGAAAGTTGGACATCTACACAGCTCTGCTCACTTACATGACACAGTGTAAATGTTTGCAAGTGGTATAAACACCCTTTGTCCAGGATATAAGCCAAATCCGAACTGTCTGCAGGTAGGACAGAGCACTCTCAGCAGACAAACTGTTACATCAATATCTATTATGTAGAAGCATCTGATTTTTATTACTCTCTGACTTAGGATATCAGGCTCCCAGGACCATCACCCTGAATGTGTGTGCACAAGGCATAGGAATCACTGCTTCTTAAAACACTGGCCAAATGTAAATCTTACCGAACCCTGTCAAGATGGGTGGTCTTGCTTGTTGGACACAGGCTTTCACTTTTCAGCAGGGAAAGGGTTGAGTGATGATTATCTCTCACTTTTTCCCATTCCGTTTCTTTTCATGATAAATAGAAAGAGCCTTGCTTGAAGTGATTGCTTTTTAATGATGCATGTCAGACGTGAAAGCAGTATTGCTCCTGTTTGAAAAGGGCATGTAATGTAACAAGCTGGCTGAGTTTCATTCCCAAATCACCACCCTTCCCTCTATCAGCATAGAAATAAATGAGTTCTCATTGCCTGTGGTGGCTGTGGGGGTCTTACCTTGCCTGGATATTACCTCCTTGTTCTCTGTGGGGGAAAAGGGTTATAAAATAGCAGACACCCCCCCCCAACATTTTTTTTCCCGATTGCCAGACGACCTCCAAGTAGAAAATATGTGTGATCCCCGAATACATGTCCAAGTAATTACATTTCTGTGAGGCTCATAACGCCATTAATAACTGCGCTTGCCCCCCCGTGGGGTCCCAGCTCTAGTCTGGATATTGCTGACCTAAAGAATGGGTTGAGCAGCGTGGAGAAGAAAATCCTAGAGGCAGCTGAGCCTGTGAAGAAGTTCTGAGTAGGTGTTTGGTGTTGTCTCAAGGTTGTTCACGTGCACACCACTGACTGAGAGCCTGTTACTGCTCGTTGGTGTTGTCAGTCTGTGGTAAGTGTGGATTAAAATGGGTTAGTAGGAGCTGCTGTGGAGGACTGTGCAGTGCTGGAGCTGAGGGGAGGAGGTGAAGGCTACCTGAGGAAGTTAATGCCAGGTATGGATGGTGAGCATATTTGTTCTTTTCTTCAGTAGTTGCCCTGTGCTGCAGGTGGAAGATAAGCTTGGGCTGGATTTGAACCATGAGCTATTTGGAGAGCAGGTCATGGAAGATACCTGGTCAAAGAGGCCAAAAAGTGCTGTATCCCTTCATCCCTTGCATTCAGTGCACAGCCTCCCAGAAACCAGGATGCTTTCCAGTGCATTATCCAGTCCAATTTGAAATGACCCAAGCAGTGAACCAGCAATTCCCCTGGCGGCTTGTTAGGATGTTTTCTCCTCCTACCCAACTCATATTTCCCATTTCTTTATTTCAGCTCATTATTTCCTTTTGCCTGGCTGAGGGCAAATGTGCTTCACCACTAAACAGCCCACAGCAATCAGGGCTTCAGTCATGTACCATTAATCCCTGGAGCACAGCATTACTTGTTCCCTGTGCTGCACGCTCCGGGAGAGAGTGAATGATTGACACTGGTCATAAATGTTTGTAGTGTTAATTCTTTAATATCTTGCTAATTTTAATTTGCTCTGTTCGGGTTGGGAGGGGTGTGATAACAGTTGCTGAACAGAATACCGCTGCTTATCACTGCTGGAAACATGCTTCTCCTATCATAGTTTGCACAGCCCCAAGGCATGGAACAAAAATGAGGGCTATTTTCGTATAAATAAACACCAAATTGCACAGGGTTCTGCATCTTTGGTGGCCAAGAAAAGGGATCTGTGTGCTGGAATCTGCTCTATGAAGTAGGCATAACCTTTCTCATGCCCCTTATTATATGCAAAGGTTTTGCCTGGTTACTTAAACCCAGCCTCATTTTTAGAAAGCCTTTATGTGCTGAAACCTTTTTGCGTTTCAGGCTCAGCCTTTGCCAAGCACTTGGGTTGGTAGACCATGTGAAGGCTGCATTATGTGAGATGGTGCCTGTACTCATTTTTGCTCTGCTGGAATCCTGTATTCAGCCAAAGCAGGTGTCTACATTGGATTCATCTTCTCCCTCAAAATAAATCGAACCCTGATTGCACAAAACCACCTTTTTGGTTAATGTATGATGTCCTGCACTTGTGAGAGAGAGCGGAATGGGCTACATGGTTCAGGTGGAGATTGAGCTGGAGCTGATGAACTGGTGGAAGCTGGAGCAATCCCATCCCAGCTTTTGGCTTGGATTTGTATGCCTGAGCTGCATCGTTTGGTCATGGCATTTCTTAGCAGATGGCCCTGTGATGTTGAATTTTCATTTTCACGGTGGTCCACTCCACACTTCTTGGGCTGTTCTCGTCAGTACTTGAGACCTGGATTTCTGCAGATTCCAAGCCCTGTCAAAACCACCAAGCTTGTGCAGCGTTTTGAATGAGGTGCTTAGAGTTGAAGGTGTTTCCAGTGAGGGCAGTGATTAGCAGAAAGTTCAGTTTGTGAAGGTTTGAACTGGAATTCGTTCATTTTGATGGGATGCTCCCTTACATGAGGAGAGAGAGCCCTCTGACAGGTTCACAGAGATGAAAAGCGTTTATGCCTGGCAAGTTGGATAAAGAAATCACTTCTCCTGTCTCTGTTTTTGCTTCCAATTTACAACTAATCACAGATTTCCTTTGTATTTTTTTAAATATCCATTTTTAGCCTAATTACAGACAATAAATCAAACCCTAAAGTAAGCAAGAACATCTGACTGTCAGGAGTTGCAAGGGGGAGACGTGACAGCAAACTGGCCTGGCTATCCAAGCTTACATTTTTAAAAAATGTGTGGAAAGTGGTGGGATGTGATGAGAGATGAATTCCATGAGTGACCCTGTACTTTTCTTTCCCTTTGAACAGCATCTTGCAAGTACCAGGGTTAAAGAATGCATTATTTAAAAATCAACCAGGGCAACGCTGACTTGTAGCTAACTGGGCTGCAAAACCTCAGGGGTTATTTTGTCACCTGATTGCTTCAACAACAACAACTGAAGGTAGCTCTGGTACCACTGGAGAGGATGATGGGGCTTGTTGGCATCCTGGTATCCCGTACATTGTGGCTGCTGATGAACATGGCAGAACACAGTGGAAATCTTCTGTTCCCGAGCCCAGGTGGCAGTAAATTGTACTTAGCAAAGCCTGCAAACCAGATACTTACGAACCCAAGGGGGAAGCCATGAAATATTCATGAAGTCTTTCTTATGAAAGAGGCTTATTCATATATCTATATGTGTGTATGTGTATAAAAATATGTGCACACTTTTGAAATCTATTCAAGCCAAATAAGACTTTCTTAGTCACCTTGCGTAAAATAGGAAAGCAGATGACTTTGGTTCTACCTCTATTATACAGTCATCAGGAGACTGAAATAGCTCTGGAAAAAGAGCCTCTGGTGCTCTGCCACCTTCCAAAGATGTGTGCCTTTCTGTGGCTCTGCTGGTGTTTCGGCAGCTGCTCTGGGAGAAATCACTCGCTCCTACCTTGATGTAAATCAGTCAGCGTTTATAATTTATCACCCTCTTCGCAAAAAATCATGTGTAACTGCTTAAATGTATCAAGGGATGAAGCTTTTAAATATCCTGGGAATGGCAATGGTGAAGGCCAGGCTGTGAGTGCGTGCTTGCTGCTGGAATCCCTGCCCTCTCCATCTGCGCCGTGGGAGCATCGTTCCCGTCTCATCCTGCTGTGCTCACGTTAGGGCTGTGCTGGAAGTCAGCTTGCTGACTCCAGGAGCCCATCTGCACTAGGATGGCTGGGAAACCCCAATAGAAAATGTTTCTCTAGGTAATGAGTCCAAGCCATGGAGAAACCCAGTTCCTTTGGCAAGAACTTAAATATGGAGACAGCATCATCTGTGCTTCTATTGCTTATACTCCTTCTGTCAGTAAATACTTAAATTTTTTATACCATCATTAAAGTCCTTTCTGGAATCAAGAAAGGGGAGAGGGAAGACTGCAAATAATATCCGGCAATATAATGTAAATGATGTAATGTAAATAATAAGATTATTGTAGGAGTTTTGCTTGATGCCTGAAAATAAGTAGCTCTGCATTAGACTCCCACTTGCCTTTTGAAACAAAGTCATGTGATTTAGAAAAGAGCATTTTATTCTTATCCTTATTAAAACATAGGAGAATGTTTCTGGTAACATTTGCCAAAGTAGCTTTGGGATTTTCTTTCCTGGGAAATTCCTAAGTAAAGTTTGACAGATGCTGTCTGTATATTCTGACAATGACAGAACTGGTACGTTAGGAAGAGAAATCACTGGTGACATTACTTTAATAGGGAAGAAACAGCTGATTTTGTTTCTGTTTGATTCCAGTTGGGAGTGCTGTCCTGCTCCCTTTTTTTCATTCCCAAAATGTGAGGTACCAGAGTAACCAAAGAGCTGGAAGGTGTTTTAACCACACGTATGAACATTTTCCTTCTTGGTCACAAGTGTAAGGGTCTCTTCTCCCTAACTGGCATCATTCTAGGCTGGCACAGGTTGTCCTTTGCACCTCTGTCACCTTTGCACACTCCCTGACAGGGAACGGTGCATGGGAGAGAAGAGAGAAGGAGTTTCTGCTCAGAGGAGCTCAGCAGGGCAATTTGCCACAACCCCACTTAGCTGATTTTTTTTTAAATCTTTTAGGTTTCTTTCTGGCCCCCGTCTTCCTAGACCTCAGCTGGTAAATACTTGTGGAGTTGTTTTAGCCAGAGATATGTCAACTTGCTGTCTAATTAATACGTAGTAAATTCTGAAACCGTTTCTCACTGCGCTTGGTGCAAGTTCCTACAGTATTTTCAGTTCCCATGGGCCTTGCCCTGCTCACTGCAGAGATGTCTGACCTACACTGGTTATTTGGTTTCCTTCTCTAATCCATGGCCAGAAAGGGAGCAGAAGGCTCCCTCCTGCAGCGAGAGGATGGGCAGAGCTGCCAGCTGGGGTCTCTCCTGGCTCAGGTTCGCTGTGTCAAATCCTGTGACTGGTTTCAGATGCTGCTGGCACAGCTCGTGGGGTTTATGCTTTTATCTTGTTTTCAAGGGAACTTTCCCTGAATGGTGGTGTCAAGTCAGGCTTGGTGGGGTTGTGAAGGTCTGGCCTTCTGACACCTGGACCACGGTGCTCTGGTACTGAGTGCTTTGCTAGACTGGAGAGCAGAGCTGGCACACAAACATGCAGTGATGCCTTATACCAGGTCCTTGCCCCAAACTGGAAAGTATTTTAGTTTGGAAGGTATTTTGTTTCAAGAAATCCAAAATGCTTGTTTCTAGTGTCTCAAACCCGCACCTTCCCCCAAAGTGAAACCAAACCTACCAAAACTCTATCGGATGGAGATGCTTTCCATGCAGTTTCCATTTCAGGGGGAAGTAATCTGTTCCTTTTTACTTTTTATTGCTGCTGGAAGAAAAAAGGTTTTGAATGAAGAATATGAAGCTCCTGTAATGTGCAGCCTGGCTTGGATGTGTCTACACAGAATTGAAGAAGAGCAGGATCAGGGAAGAACATAGCAAAATGAATTTGTGAAGTAAATTCCTTGCTTCACCAGATGGGATCAGGGCTTTAAAGACCATGCTTGATGTGGTTTCAGAAGTGAATTTCCTTGCCTCATTAGCTGCCATCAGGTACTTAGGCAGAGCTCTCAATGGCCATGGTGATTTCCTTTCCCTCCCCAGGTATGCTTCCAGTCACATTCCACTCCACAGGCTTAATATCTTCATCGTGTTTTATCTGTGGCCAAGTTTGGCAGCCAAACATTTGCTCTCACCTGTTGCTCCATTTGTTTTGCATGCACTCCTTCTTTTACACAGAAAATATCACTGGCAAAAACAGTGTCTGACATCACCAGGCCTGGGGTCTGTTTATTTATCCTTTCATCACCTGGTAAGTATCTAGAACAAACAATATTGAACTGGAAGACACATACATACCTTTCACAACCTCTTCATTTTCTTTAAATGCCCCAGCCTTGGGCTGTATTTAACATGAAGCTCTGGGAACTGCATTCATAAACCAGATACTCAGCTGTTGTAAGTTACTGTAGCTCCATTACAGGCAGTGATACTGGCCTGATTTATAGTAGCTGACCTGTGCAGGAGCCAAGGAGAACACATATAAATGGCAGACATTCCAATAACTAAATTAAGCATGGGAAAATGCAGGCTAGCTCCTTGGAAAATTTTCCTAACCAGGTCTGTAAGTGCCTGGAACAGGTACCCAAGCAAAGTGTTGGAAAGTTTGCCCTTTGTGTGTGTTGCAGTATGGCAGGGCTGGAGTGTTTGGAGAGCTAAGAACTACCCAGAAATATATTAACCAGATGCTGCACATGCCTGGGTAGAGCGTAGTAATAAAATGACTTCATTCCTGAGAAAAGTGCTCAGTCTGCAACCTGGCCAGTTGGTGGGTGTTGCTGCCTTGAGTCACAGTGTTTGCTGGATGCCCCTCCAGACCCTGTTCAACAGAGCTGACAACAACGTAATATGAGATAAAAATTATCAAACTAGGTCTGCTAGTTCAGCTTCCAGTGGCCAGAAGTACATATATAGGCAGATACTCAGACATTGTCCCCATCCCCACCCTCTGACAGCGTGCACCTACCTCAGATGAAGGTCGTGCTTGTATTAAATAGTTCTGGATGGCTTCTCCCTGAGCTCAGACTGAGACTCTCCACGAGTCTGTTTGCTCAGCCTCCCAGCCCACACTGTCACTGTGCTCCACCACTGCCCTGTGGGGTTGTGTTCACTGCCCACGTGTTCCATGTCCACATGTAGGGGCAGCCCCCTGACGTATCACACAACTCAGCTGTCATTTGTGGTAAGGGTAAACTTGTTTTGTCCATCTTACACGACATCATCCACCATCCCCTCAAGCTGCTTCTGCTGTTGTTTGAAATTAATGCAAATTCAGAATTCACTTTGCTGAACTCTGTATGTTGTATTCCAGCATCACTCATTGAATTCAGAAAATGGTGTGAGGATGCCTGAAGGTGATTCATGTGAGAAGTGAGCGAGAAAGCTGTCCCTGTCCTGAGGCTGGACCTGGCCTCCATGCCCTGTGAGTAAGATTGTGCCAGTCTTTCTCCCAGAGGTGGTTTTCACCTGGGCTGCATAGTCCTGGAGAACATTCTGCAACATTGGCTTGGCTCCAGGCAGTTCTTGCCTGGGCTCTGCCTCGTGCCAGCAGCTATTGCTTCCATCAGGATCCTTGCTGTAATCGCCACCTTGCTGTTTGTTTAATCCATTCAGTGTGGGATCCCTGCTTATGTGTCATCATCCATCTTGCCAGGAGCCTTTTCTTGTACCGGTCCCCTTGTGTGCCTGATGTGCATCCCAGGAGCACTGCCAGGGTCTCCTGCTGCTTGATTACAACCTCACAGGGTTTCTTGAAAGAGCAGAACTCTTTGGTGCCAGCATTCAACACACGCTGTTAGGAGGAGGACGTGGGGCTTGTTCAGCATTTCTCAGTGAAATGTCTGCTGGTGCCTAGCCATGAGGCAGAGCTCCTTCAAAGCTCTGAACCCCTAAGGATGCCCATCATGTCCTCAGTTTTACACTCCACCAGATCTCAGTCTGACGAGTGGCACATGCACACCCAGGCCCCTCAGGCTGCTGTGTAATTAGTGACTGAGGCTGACCAGTAGCACCATAAAGAGGTAGGTGTTCATCTGGCCTTGCTCTCCACCACTGTGGGCTGTTCCAGGGGGCTCTCCATTTTTCATTCCCTCTCTCGGCTGGGCAGCACGCGGTTGAGTTCTGGAATAACAAACGGTGAAAAAGGACTGGGCTTTGTGAGCTTTAGGAAGTAAGGCAGAGAATAAAACATGGCCCATTAACCTGCCAGAAAAGATACATGGAAGACATAGGAATGACTTCTCAACCACCCTGCTAGAACATGAGAAATTTTTTTCCTAAACTGATTTCCTTATGAATTATTTTTTTACTGCATAGTAACTACCAAGAAAAGTATGTTTTAGTTATTCACAGTGACCTTTTAAACTTCCAAGAGAACTGCATATTTTCTGAGGCCCCATGTAGGGCCTATTAATAATTATGCACTCCCACTGAGCTCCATTGATTAGTTTGGGTCCTATTTCACACTGTAAAATGAAAAAAAAAGTCCCTAGTGTTTGTGTATGTTTTTTTCTTTTTATGCTCAGCTCTCCTCGGCTATAGATCAAGTTTTGCTCTTAGCACAGGTTTCGGCCCATGTTGATGTGTTGCTGTGCTGTGGGCCCCAAAAATCAGGGAAGAGGCAAGACTGGATGGCAGAAAAAGGGGGGAAAGGTGTGACCTGTGATCCAGCAGCAGTGCCAGAGTTCAGCTGGTGTGATAAGGGACAATGTGAGTGACAAGACCATGCATTAGTATTCTACAGCCCCACTCATGCCTGTGCTTTCATTTCTGCTAGCAAACATTTCTTTGTGAATAAATCTACTTTCTTGGCAATACTGTGTTAGTGCTTTAGTTTCATTAAAGAGCCTGGAAACACCCCAGTGGTTCAGGCTGAGATATATAATACTGCTAACACAGATTTGTTTCATAACCCACAAACTATTAAAAATATTAGTGTCCTCCTGGGAGTTGCCTTTCAAGATTCCCTTTCTCTTTCTCACTTTCAGAGCTGGGCTAAGACAGCCAGCAATAATGCAAAGCAAGCTCAATTTATTCAGCTAAAAAAATAGATAACACTGTATTTTACTACTTCTGAGCACTTTCTTCGTCTGAATGTTGCTTTGTGTTCCACTTCTTATCCAATGTAAACAGCCATAAAGGAGAGTTGCTGAGACAACATGTGGACATTTCAAAAGGTAGACTTTACCCGTCCAAAGGGAGATGGCTTTTTGTTGGGAGTGAATTTAGTCTGGGACTTTGTAATGGGATATGTTGGTCCCTTCAAGACTGAGCAGGGAGCTACAAATCCCTTCAGGACTGAACAGATCTGTGTATGTGTTAGGGGTTTTTATTCCACCCGTCTGACAAAGAAAGTAATAACTGAAAGCAAAGTTAATGGTCCCTGGGGGGAACTCGGGAGGTGAGTAGGTCCAATGTCCAAGGTGAGGGCTTTGGTACATAGGGAAAGAAGAGGTCTACTGGGAGCCACAGCCAATGGGGCTGTTGGGACTTGTGAGTCTGGGAGCAAGGACAGGAGGCTGGCTCCAAAATCCTCTCTTCTGTCAGCCGAGCTTTCTCAGGGAGATAGAGGTGCCAGCAGTTTCTTCTTGGTGGGGAGACACCTACTAGCTTATGTTTTACTTTCAGTACCAGAGCTGTGCTGTGGGATGGAGTCTGGAAAGCTCAAGGGGACACTAAGAGGAAGGAAGCTCCAGGAGGTACATCAGAGTCTGGCTTTGAGTTTTGTTAATGCACCTTTTGGGGTGTTTGGACTTTGCCACTGGGCATCCAGGGAGGAGATGAGACAAGGAGGACAAGGAGCCAAGAGTCGTGGGGTATGGGTGCAGCCTTTTTGTCCAGAGCATCCAACAGCATCACAGGGGAACTGGAGAACAGCCTGTTAGGGATGGGCAGAAAAGCCCATATTTCAGGAATTAATAGCCCATTTCAACCTTTAATTTGGATGTTCAGTTAGGCATAGTGAACATAAGCTTTCGCCTTTGCTTATCTCCCCAGAGAGTCAGAACTGGGGGGAAATTGTATAAAAAGCTGTTCTTGTGCACCTTCTGTTATTGATGTCCATCACAATGGCACCAAGAGGTCCCAGCAGCCATCAGAGCCCCCCCAGCCCACGACCCCCATCTGGTTTCTACTGATCTCTCACATAGCACAGGCTACTTCTATCTAGCTAAGGAAAAGAAAGAGTGGAGGAAAAGTAGGCTCTTTGTTTTACGGAAAGGGGATGGAGCACAAAGAGAAGCAATAACTTGCCCAAAGTCATGCAGGGAGCCATAGACAGAACTGGGAACTGTGACGTAGCGCTCTCTTTCATCCCAGTCAGTATCCTACCCACAAAATAATCTAGTTTAGTTCTGCTGAAAAAGCAAAATGTATAAATATTTGCTTAAATCCTACCTATTTTGCATAGCAACCTGATTCATGTAAAAATTTTTTATATAAGATTGGCAAGTCAAAGCTTGAGATTTTTTTTTTTTTCTGGGTCTTTTGAAGAAAGTGTGAAGAAACTTCTGAACTGCCGAATCCAAATCTGAACCAAATTTTCCCCCCTTTGAACTCTGCTTATTGCAGACTGTAATAACATTCATCCACATTTCACAGGGTATCCTTGCAGATGGAAGGAAATACAGTAGCGCTGTTTGACACAGAAGAAATTAGATTTACGTGAAATTCCCTTTCCCTGTGTCCCTCACTTTATTTCCAACAGACCTACAGTTAACAATCAGCAGTGTTTCACTTTCAGACAGTGTGGTTTTCATTACAGAGGCTAAGGGAGTTTAAAATACTCTCCGAGCACAGAGCATACATAACATCCTACCCCATTTCTTTTGATTTCCCTTTGCGGCACTAGCGTTACAGATGCTGTGCAGAACGTGTTAGAGGACACTGCTTTTATTTGCCATCATTACAAGGAGGAAATATATTTAGAGACATCTGTTCAGGCTCTTTGATTTCAGCTGAATGTAAGACATCTTTGATGAAGAGTTGGTTTTGGAACACGGTCGTGTCAGAGCCTGGCAGGCGTGCACGCCGAGGGAATATGGCACCGCAGCGTGCCTCCAGCCTAATCGGCAGGTGTGGACAGCACGGCTTTACCAGGAGGGGGAATTTAAGCTCTCACCTTGTCAGAGTTACCTTTCCTCAGTGGGACATTCGGCTCTGTTTCATTTTCACGTGGGGTCAGCTCTGGAGGAACCTCAACGTGGGGAGTGATCCCGTGTGCTCGAGGTTTCCTCGTGCGCAGCAGCGCCGCAGCGAGGGCGCGGTGCCTCCCCTGGCACGGGAAGTGTAGGCATCCTACTTTTTTCAGGTTCGGAGCCTGAAATAAAGTAGGTACCGTGTTTCTTCTGGAAGGTGAAGCATGCTTTTCCTCGGAGCTAGAATACTTTAAGAGGTGCTACTGAGACTGAGCTGAACAGAGTTGTGCACCGTTTTCCAAAGAAATGGCGAAATTTCAAAGACAATACGGGAGCTTTTGAGGAGCCGAGAGGGTTTTTGAGTATAATCCCTGTCTGTTGACTTTTAGATCCATGCTTGGGTAAAATTTAGGAGCAGTTGTTTTCCTCATGAGGGCTGAGATACGTTCACACATTGGACTATACCTTGCAGGAGCTTATTTCCAGAATAGCTGCTTACATGATGCCAAGACTTGTAAGGATGAATTATATGGGGTTTCTGGGGCTGTGAAAGGCTTCTTCTGACTCTGCTTCTGCCCAGCTGATCTTTAGGCTATATTACTGTCATCTACTCTCAACCCTAATGGAAAAAGACAAAAAGAAAGATCTTAGAGATTAAGTCCTATATAAATACAGTTTAAAGTTTTTTCATTTCTACACAGTTTAGTGTATAGCTCTGAAAGAAAAAGATATGTCTTAAAGAATTTGCTTCCTATGTTTGGATTTCCATAAATATGACAAGCAATATTCAATTTATGTAAGCTCTTTTTTCAGGTTGGCATATCACACACCACAGACATTGTATGGCATTGTAGGACTCGATACAACTTTTGCTTCTTGATGTGTGGAACCTATATAGCAACACAAATAGCATAGCTCACTTTTAATGGCATGAATCCATTGGCAGGTGGTTAATGCTGCACTAATTTTTCATCAGTATGGGCAGAAAATGAGGCTTTTTGATTTAAAAAATCACCAGAAACATGCTAATTTTTCTCAAAGTAAGACAATTTGGGTTAAGAATAAAGTAAATTTTTGAAAGTTCTGTAAATCTAGTTTTCCATCTTTAATTACCACAGGTAGGAAATACTTGAAGCTTTGTAGATTAGACTTTGCAGTGATTGGGGATGATCCAGTTCTTCATAAAGCTTTCTTTTAGTCTTTAAAGTGCTAATCTCATACATAGTTGCTTATAAAAGCAGGGAAATCCTCAATGAAAATTTTATAAGCACATTAAACAGTTTCTGGAACACTTCTTTATAAATAATAAATGAAATCAAACACTTCAAAGTATATAAATATGTGTAATATATATGCAGACAGATATATAAAGACAGAGATGTGTATATATATATATATCTATATTTATATATATCAGGAACATTAGAGCAAAGCAGTGTAGGTTACAGTGTTCCCTGGAAAATCCTCATCAGCAGAATGCCAGGCTGAATTATAGATTAGAAAAGATCCTTGGTGTTCTATGTACTAAATGCTTTACGGTGGAGTGAGTTCATTGACTTTAGTATCAATACCAGTGACATACTCAATACAGCTCATTTAAAAAATCCTATCAGAACTTTTATGGTGATCATCTGAGTGCTTGACAATATAATTTCTTGGAGTTTTCTCTCTTTAACCAAATCTGTCTGTTTTCTGTGAGAAGCTGGATCCATATTGAACACCCATTGGCCAAACCTAATATTGTTCATTCCAAGAGACTTTGGCGGGTGGCCAAAGGATTAGGGATTTTCAACAAAAGTGCAATATTTTCCATTATAAAAATCCCCTACGATTTTATGGGAAACTCTAGTACTTAGCTTCCCATGTATCTTCTCTTTGTCATCATTGTCAGAAACTTAACTGGCATTTCTCACTGACATTTTTAGAAGAGAATATTTATACAGAAACAATGCAAATAAAAATTCGCTGGCAGAAAGGAGTGACATTTACAGTATGATACAGTCCTGACATTTTTATGCCACCAGTGGGAATTTTGCCTGTTTGATGACTGATTCTGTCATTCCTCCATCATCCGAGTAGCCCCATTCAACTCAATACAACTACTTAACTAACATCCCCTGTCTCTCTCCAGTGAAACTTGTGTCTGGGAAAGGAGGTGAAAGGAATCCCAATGTTGTAGATAATGAGCAGTGGTGTTGACCGACTGCTCTGTGATGAACCTCAGTCACCACCTTCAAACAGCAAGGTTTGAACCAGAAAACTTAAGTGCTACTTAATATGTAACTAATTCTGTCTTCCAGTTCAGAGGAATAATTAATTCATAATCTCTATGGAATCGTGACAGAAGGTCTTATAGGACATTATTACTGCAGGGGTGTCACAAACCCAATCTAGAGGTGAAACTGCCCCTTGTGCCAAGGACTAGCACGAGGCATGTGACTTACCTAGAGATGTGACTTTCACTGGAAGGGTTTTCCAACATCCTTCATCCTCATTGAAAAAAAAGGAGGTTGAACATTTGAAGATGGCAGAAATGGAGGAGATGTGCAGAAACGACTGAAACTCGGGAATATTTCTTTCACTGGTAGACACAAAGATCTCCATCTGTTCAGCATGCAGAGTTGGAGGTGAGGAGGCAGCTTGATTCCATGACTGGATACAAGTACTGGGTACTAAGTGACACTTGGATGCACCCAAGAGCAACATGACTACCCCCAGCAGCAGGGTCCAGATGTTGGGGAAACTCTCATTAAAAGAAGGCCACAGTTTCTGACAGCCAGCTTGACACAAATTACCAAAGGCAGGGCTGGGTTCTCAATCTCCTGCTGAGTTTTAGACTTTGGCATTCAACCCAGTGCCTTCCTGGAGGAGACATGCTCTGTATCTTCTTGGAGGGGGTTGGCCTCAAGACCGTATTGAAACAATGCAATCAGTCTGAGAACCTGTGATATTTTATGTTTATGTTATTTCAGGTTTAAGCATCCAGGAAAGGTCAGATCAAATATTCTGGTAGTCACTTCTGACCTTAAATCTGTGAGTGTGGGAGGAAGGAGACATGGTCTCCAAGGAAAAGCTTGGGTACCCAAATGCTTTGCTTATTGTTTCAAAGTACTGCAGCTGTTGTAGTGAAGAGATAGTGCATCATCCAGCAAAACTTGTCCTGCTTGTAAACCCTCCATGTAGTTTTGCAATGTTGAAGATTAACGCTAGCATTCTTTCATAAGGCACAAATAAGTCAACACCAGTGGAATCTGAGAGGTGATGAAAATTTATCAATTGAATTCTGACTGAAGAGTTTTTCTTAAAAAAAAGGCACAGTCATTGACATTGAGTGTGATTCACTGGCCTGTGTTGATTTTGATGGCAAGTGAATGACTTCATATTTCATTTCACTAATGCTTTGATACAACTTAGCTTTATTCATTTGACTGATTTTTTCTTTTTGACATAGAATACTTTCATCTATTATGTTCCTTAGTCTATCAACGGAAAAGGAAACAATTTTGCTGTTACTGAAATGAAATGCTGCAGCAGGTTCAAAATGCATTGTTTGTTGTTGTGTTTCTTGTTATTTCCCAAGTTTTGTGCCAGGAGAAATTTTGAAAACTGGCTTTTGTTGTTCTCAATTTGGAATGAAGACAGGCTACGTGCTTGGTCTCTGCCTGAGCAGAACTGTCTCTTCCTTGCATTGTGGAGGGAGAACATACAATAAAATGATGCTGACATCTCTGGAGAAAAAGCCCTCCAGGTGAACAGATTTTAAAAGCTGGAAAAAACACAACATGCTTGGAGCAGGAATTAGAATTCAAATCCATTTGGTCCATGTCTGGCTGAAAAAAAGCCCCAAACAAGCAAAGCCCCTGTGTTTTGCAGCAATGGTCTGGTGTTGCCTGTTCCTTTTGCTTTACAGTAGAAGTGCCACAAAAGAGGTGAACAGTGGGGCTGAGCAGTCAGGCAGAACTACATTATAGCTTTGCAGTTTTGGAGACCAGGGTGGCAAAAAGCAGTGATTTTTTTGAGGTCAGTTCCTAATCAAGAGAGACCACAAAGGGTTGTGCAGGTGGATGAAAGGGTCAGAAGCAGGTTGGCTGAAGGCAAACCCCAAAGACACATTATTTATCTGCTTGCAAAAAATTTCTGATTTTTCCAGGGTGCAAATCTCTCCACTTCAGTGAAACAAGACAGGACACTGTGGGTTTTCAAATGAGAACTTTCTTCTTCTCAGCTGACAAAATATAGGGAAAAAAGAGGTCAGCTTCCAATTCCTGAAGCAATGAAGAAGTCAGGAACTAGAGGTGGGTGATAAACAAAGAGAGTTGGTTCAAAATAATTCAGAAAAGGTTGAGTTGATGTTCCTTGGCAGGTGCTGAAGGTTGCAGAGCTTTATTTTCATGTTCTTCTCCACAGAGAGAACTGCATGTTCAGGCACAAATTTTCAGAGGAACTAGGTTTGCTGGTTTTGACTGGCATGTGTTCTGGGAAGAAAGAGATCAATAATTTGCAGGTGTCAAACTAGTTGGGGCAGCCAGGTAGTCATGAGAAAGAAGTACCCCGTTCAAGCCAACTTCTAGCAAACCCAACCGCTTGCTCCATAAAGCAGCCCACAATTCCTAGTATGCTAAATTTTATAGCCCTTTGGAAAAAGAGAAACACAAACACAGGAAGGGAGGAATGCCGCAGAAACTGTTTTGTTAGAGGGAGGTTGGATCTCTCTTCCAGCACAATGTTCTCCATTTTTGTTGTTTAGTTTTGATTCTTTTTCTTCTCCTCAGGGTAATGGCACGTGTAGCTGGTTTTGTTTTCTACATGCCAGGTAGTAATTAAAATTAGCAACCTGGTAATCAGTATCTTGGCCTTGGGCACTAGAAACAGATGTAGTAAATAATGCCAAAAGGTATTTCAAAACCAAAGGAGGATGATGTGAGGACCTGTACTGAGGCAACTCTGCTGAATTCAGTGCATCCAGGTGATTTATGTGGGAGGGGATGAAGCTAAAAATTTCAGTCAAGTCTTGTCGCCTGCTGTCCCTGGCAGAAGGTAACAGGTTGTCTGAACTTTGTCATGACTTGGCCTGAAATCTTATGAGTAACATCTTGTGATCAAGATCCTGTCCCTGAAATCTGTCCATGGAGGTGAACCAAGCCTTGCTACATTGCCCAAGCCCTGGCACACACAATGCAAGCCACCTTCTGCTGTTCAAGTAATTTTTCCTTTAAGTTTTCTGCAGTTTAGCAGTGGGTGAGGAAGCTCTGAGGTTTTATTTCCTTGGTAGAAAGTCATATTGACATAGGCTTCACCCACACTGAGGAAAGAGAGCGAAGGAAGAAGTAAAACCTCCACCTTCCGTCCTGCTCAACACCTTCAGCAGTAGAAATTCATGTTAGCCAGCCTCATACACAGCTCACCTCTGCAGGAAAGCCTACAAAGGGACCCAAATTTGATGTTCTCCCATCATAGAATCATAGAATCATAGAATAGAATCATAGAATCAGGCAGGTCTTACCTATCCCTGTACTTTTCCTGCTGGGGGGTCCAGCAGTGGCTGTGGGGCAAATCGGGGATGCTGTCACCTGGGGATGGCACCGTCCCTCTTGCCCCTGCAGGCACTGATGTCCTCTCTGCTCCCTCCCCAGGAGTCAGGAGCTGGTCCAGCAAGGCCAGCCAGCACTAAAACCAAACTCTGCTTTTTTGCTTACTGTGTTACAGTCTGTGAGAGCAGGCACTGGGTGTGTCAGACAGCTGTGGTCTCAGCGGATTGTGTCTGTGGTGAGGCACTCGGGATTCCTGATTTCTAGTCCTGGTGCTGCCGTTTGCTCAGTGTGTGGCCTTGGAAGACTCACTTAGCTCTGCAGCACAGCAATTTTTCCTTCTGTTGGATGGGGAAGTGACACCTGCCTTGCTGAAGGGCCAAGCCACAGCTGGGATAAACAGTAGCACCCTGCTAAGGAGTAAAACCTCTTACACAAGCAGCTCAGAGGGAAGACACTAAAATGATGGGTGTCAGATATGAATCCTGCAGCTATTACTTTCTATCTCGGACACAGAGATGCTGTGTTGATGAGTCATCCTTTGCCAGTTCTTTGGAAAGAAGGTGTACCATCCAATGGCACCAGTTACCGAAAGTTTGTATGTTGGCATATTTCTTTCAGTGTAAACATAGGACTGATCTAACTCATAGAAAACATCACAGTAATATGGTGTGGGAATGAAGGGGATGGAGATCCTCAGCTCCCCCTTCCTGTCTCTGCAATACTCAGGAGCTGTGCTCAGAGATTATTCTGCTTGAGGGGCTCGTAACTCTGTCCAGAGCAGGTTCTTCTACTGAGTGTGTGTGTCATGATGGTGAAGGACCCTCTTCTGACTCCTAGATGCTGGAGCTGCATCTTGTTGTTTTGGCGAAAATGGGATTGTAATTTGGCTGCTCCCTCGTTTAGAAAATTCAGGGAAACTAAACTTTGTTGAGACAGCCTCTGAACATCCTGCTTAATCAGCAACAACACGGTTTCACTGAGACCGTGAGAAGTACTGCATATGCAGAGTTTTGTGCCTCAGTTTCCTGAGCTGTAAAAGTGAAGGGATTTTTTTCATTGCTGTAATGAGAGGGGATGAATTACTGTAGATAAGAGATTGCCTAAGATAAGCCCCTGGATGGAAGCCTCTTTTCCTCTGCCTCACTCTACAAACCTGTGTGTCCCTGTTGTTTCTGAGCAGTCAAGGGCACCAGAAGTCCTGAATCATTGCTGTGAATAGCAGATGGTGCTTATGTCTCTCTAAGGATCTAAAGTGGGGGTCTAAAGTGCAAAACCAAGTGGGGGGTGATTCCTGTGTGTGCTCACATGGCTTGGGAAGGAGTCTGCTCCTCTTGCCTCAAGAAGGAGCTAGGTGAAGCAAAAAGTGGTTCCACTATATTTTTTGGCTGAGAGTTTGAAACGTGTATTGGCCTGTTCCCTAAAGAACTGGATGGAAGGCTGAAGGATCCAGGTTCTTTGGCTCCCTCCATGCCTGTGGCAGTAACCTCAGCAGAATCCACCATCAGCTGCTGCAACAGGAGATCTTTGTAAGGTGTGAAGGCATCAAGCTCAAAAAGTGTATGGTAAAACAATACCACATGTTGAAAGCACAATAGGAGTAAGCCCATTTTGGCACAGTGTTCCACATGAAATCCCCTTTAATTTCAGTGACGTCACAGTCCCGGTCTCAGGGAACCTACAGCAATATATTCTGTGCCATAAATAAATCCACTTGGGGACTAATAAACTAAACTGTTGCTAATTTGTAATGTGCCACTTTTGCAGCAGTATCCAAAATTCATATGCACTGAGATTCCAGGGCTGGAAAGAATGAGGTGGCTTGTCCCTAACCACTGCTTAACTTTTTAAGTTACACTGGTGAGTCGGGTGCAGTTTGGCTTTTAGTGAGACCCTTGGGGAAGCAAGGCCATCTTAGCCTACACTCTTAAAAAAGGGCTATTAAAATGAAAGCATACCCATAAATAAAATAAAATGCAGGGAAAGGATGTCTTTGTGACTGAACACTTATGCCATTCAGGGATGACTGTTTCACTTCTGACTATCAGCACTGATAAGCACAAGTGACTTTGCCTCGATATAATTTATAGGCACAGGTGGGCCCTCTTGCATTTAAGGTCTCTCTGCTTGGTCCATGGAGGCTTTTCTGCCTGGTTGTGAGCAGAGAAAGGGGAGTGTGGCACCTCAGCAGGGCAGGGTGGTGCTTTCTGGAATAGCAGGTAACAGCTGGTTATTGTTCTGATTGCAAGGATCCCATGTGTGCCTTGGTCTCCCTCTTTCAGGGTGTTGTGTCTGCTTGTTGAGACTGGTTTTAGATTAGGCAGAACTTTTTCCAGGGTAAAAGTAATGATCCAGGAAACAAAGCAATGCTTCTTGTCCAGGGCAGATCTGTGTGAGAGCTGTCAGGAGACTGTTTTGAATTTTCCCCTTTTTGAACATGAGAACATCACCTGAGAAAGTGATGTTCTCTGTTTTGTCACACTTGGGAGTTGAAAATTTTGCTATTTCAACTTTTTTGGGCTCATATCAACATGAAAGCAAGTGTCAAAGGACTGGAATTTCTCTCAGGACACAACACCTTTTTTTCTGACAGCTCTTTGGGTGGTTCTTAACTAGGAAGGTGTTCAAAGCAACCTCAGACAGCTGAGTACCCTGCTGCTATCACAGAAGCATCAAGCCCCTGCACAGCTTTGCCTTCTCCTTGAAAACCCTTTCTGCTGAGGACTGGCCTCATCCTCCCATTCTGTAGGTAATATGCAGCACCTCTCCCAGTGAAGTGGTGGTCTCTCCCAGGATGAAGCTGCTGGATCCTCCTTCACAAGAAAAAACAACAGTAAATGAATAATCAGATACATTGGGACTGTAGTTTGCTGTACTATGAAATTAAAGATTTGCCAGTTCTGTCGTGAAGGAGCTGCCATGGACTTCCTGTGGGGTTCTGGGTAAATGGGTTAAAGCATGTCCCTATTCTCTGAGAAGGGACCCCAAATCATCTTTGCAGCCTGACATTGTCACTGTAAGGGTGGAGGGGACAGCTGAAGTTTACACATGGCAATGGGCTTGTTCTTGCAGGCCATAATTAGTGCACTGAGCATGGCCAGTAAAGCCCCTCAAGGTCTTCCCAGCAGTGTCAGCAAGGCACTGAGAGAAACATTGATAGTGAAGGTCATGTAGCCACCACAGACAAACAGTGCCTGACAGCCTGAGCTTCTGCAGTGTTGAGTTTGTTCTGTATCTTCACTAGATAAGAGCTTGTGTCCTATTCCCATTTCCTTGGTGCTGTATGTCAGCCCTGAGATTCTGCTGCACCATTTGTACAGGGAGGGCATTACAGCCCTCCCCAAAGGCTGCAGGAGATCTCCAGGTGGGACAGTTCTCCAGTTTTAGGAGTTTCTCCAACATGCTGTCTGTAAGTGAATAATTGTCATCGATCTGGAAAACCTTCTTGTATCTTCTATCATTATCAAATTTGATCTTCTCACTCAGAGAGGACCCACCAAATATGGTTCAACAGATAAACCAGTATAAGTTTAAGTCCTAATAGGAAGAAGTATTGTTGAGTGTTTATTGCAGGGTCAGGATCTCTCATATTAATCTTTCCCTTCAGCACTGGCAACCCACCCAAAAGTAACATCTAGGAGTTCAGGTATATGGGACCTTTGGGAGCTCAAGTTCCTGCCTGCCTGCAGAGCTCCCTAACAGGCTGCTTGAGTGCTCTTAAATGATGATTAAGTCAACCTATTAGATCCCTGTGCCGTTGTGGCAGGCTAAGGGTTGGCATGTGGACAGTGATTTACATTTTATCTGACACTCTAACTTTCTGCATCACACTAACTCCAAATGTGGTTTTCATGCTTAGCACAAGACTTTACCCCATCCCTCCCCAAAATGCCTATAAACGATAGTGGGACTTAACCTAGTCCCAGCATGAAAATAAATGTGAAGGTGGCCACATCAGCATTTAGTTTGGATTAGGAGCTTGCTTTTGAAATATATCCCTCAGTGTTACCCCTGTTGCACCTTGGTGCTTATTGTGGATTCAACAGACATTCAGTCCATGGGACCAGCATCGTACTAAGCCAAAATAAACCTCCTGAAATGTATGTACTGTTTATGTCAGGCCCTACTTCTCCCCTGATCCATTCCTGTTGGGCCACACTACTTGCCAATTTAGCCATTTCAGACTTTGATTTTTTAACAGCTTCCCCCAACGCCTCCTGCATCTCACACATTACAAGAAACCCTTTTCACTCAGTTTCACTGTAGTCCGTGTGAATTGGTGCAACTCACTTGATTAGAAGCTGTGAAGTATGGAAAATTGTCATTTTTGAGTCCTTTCACTGTTGTTAGCTGACCTAGGCTGACTTGTACCAGCTAAGTCTGTTGTTACTTTGTTAGCTGTATTTTTGTGCTCACTCCTATTTATCTATATTTTGTGCTAACAGCATTATTGCAAGGCCAGAGGATTATTTTATCCAGGCTGTCTGAGCTCATCACGTCTTGCAATGCTTTTAATTCCTTCCTCATTAGTAAAGGATCCTGAGTTATGAGCTAGTATGTGACAGCCGTGGCCAAAGTAAAAGTTCTTTCCCTGGCATTATTCAGTACACTGAGTGGTGGTAGAACTTTTTCCTTTTCCTTTTCCTTTCTTCATTTTCCCCTTCTTCCTTTTTTGCTTTTCCTTCTTCCTTCTTCCTTTTCCCTTTTCCTCTCCCCTCCCCTCCGCCACCTCTGTTTTCCTCCTCTTCTTTTCCCTTTCCCTTTCCCTTTCCCTTTCCCTTTCCCTTTCCCTTTCCCTTTCCCTTTCCCTTTCCCTTTCCCTTTCCCTTTCCCTTTCCCTTTCCCTTTCCCTTTCCCTTTCCCTTTCCCTACTTCCCCTACTTCCCCTACTTCCCCTACTTCCCCTACTTCCCCTACTTCCCCTACTTCCCCTACTTCCCCTACTTCCCCTACTTTCCCTACTTTCCCTACTTTCCCTACTTTCCCCTTCATCCCTTTCCTTACTTTCCCCTTCTCCCTTTTCTTTCCTCCCTCCCACCCCCCAGCCCTGCTGCCTGATCCTTGCCGGGCTGAAAAGTCACAGAAGCAGTTTTCTGTCAATTTGTTGATATCTTCCTCCCCTCCTAGCCTGGCACAGAATCTGCTTTTGTTAGCTTTCCTTTCAGGAATACATGTGCACTTCAGCATGAGGTCTGACAACCTTGACCCTCCAGGCATGACTAATTCCCATTTACAAGGCCACTACAAAATCCATCAGATCAAAAGTGTCAGGGAGTCAGGAAAAGCCCGGTGTGCAGGGCAGGCTGTGGCTGGTCCCCCTGTGCCGTGTGACAGCGTGTCCCCGGTCGGCCGAGCTTGGCTGTGATGAGGTCAAGGAGAAGTGGTGCTTGGAAGGAGCAGGAGGTGGAGGGAGGGGAGGAGGGTTTTGCAGGCAGCCAGGTGATGTATTGTTTAATTCCGTGCTGTTTGTAGCCAGACACTGTGTCTAGTAAACAGCCAAGGTTAACACAATGTTATAATTTGAAACTAAGAAGTTTGAGATGTCTTGTGGTGTTCGAAGGGGGTCCTGTGGGGTTGAGTTTGAAAGCAGGAAAACAGCAGCACAAGGCTGCTAACAAGTTTGTGGGAAGTTGCCTTCAAAGTTTTATCTTTATGCTGTTTGGGAGTGGTGGTAGTGATAATCCCAACTGGTTGTGGGGTTTATGTGGGTTGGGGTTTTCGATAGTGTCTTTTGTACAAGCGTGTCTTAGAACTGAGAAACAGGACGAGTAGAGTGTCCCAAAGATGTCTCTGATGGTCTTATCCAAGCAGATTCCTCTCAAGCAAACTCTGGATCACTTCAGCTCTCAGTGAGGCCAGCTCTGAGCGCTCCTCAAAAATCCCACCCAAAGAGACAGAAACCAGCGTGGCACAAGTAGCCTGTGGGTCAGTCTCTCAACATGTTCAGTCATAGCCCACAAAGCCAGCACAGAAAAGGAATAAAAAACTTGCACAGAAGTGAGGTCTGAAAGAATGAGAGCTCTCCAAGAACGAAGCCTCGGGAGGCAGGAGGCGTCCCTGCGTCACAAAAATGAGGTTTGTATTTAGTTGCCCGAAGGGAACTGGAAAAAAATTAATGAGAGAGAAAAACAATGTCTAAGGGGAACAAAACCTGGAGAGGGGGGGCAATATTGAAAATAAATGATGGACTTCAGTTTCTGTTGTGGGCTGTAGCAAATAGAGTTTGGTTTTGGGGACACGACTCTTATACAGATCCAGTCTGTAACGTAAGGAGAGCTGATTCAGCAGCTTTGCTGGCTTTTTCACTTGGAATTGTTCAAGCCCCTTTTCATTTTCCCCTTTGGACTTCAGGAGGGGAATTTCAACATTGTTTGAAACCTTCTCAATCACGTTTCTGAAATCAAAACCTGGAATGAACTCTGGGAAGGTGTTTTTGTAGAGCTTCCGTTCTAACCTGGAAAATGCTGAATTCTTTGTGGGCCTGATCCAAGACCCATAGAAATCAATCTTGGGATTGCCATATACTTTAAAAGAAATTGGACCAAAATGCAGAAGTTTCCTATTGCTCTGGCCCATTTATGTGGATTTTTGCCCACTCAATTTAAAAGAACAATTTATATCAAGAGGAACAAACCACTTTTGTTGTGTTTTTCTGTTTGGATTTTTTTGCCTAATGTTCTTTCCTTACTGTTACTGATGGAGAAATGATGGCTGTGACTTTTTCTTATTGTTTTAATGTGTCAAGAGGAGGAAAAGTGATTCAAATATTTGCTAAAGGGAGTTTTCTCATTCATCTTGAAAGTGGAAAAGTTGGTGTGAAGATTGCTCTGCTTGAGTACTTGGAAGGAATGAAATGTCCACCATTTGAAGACCCATTACTGTGAAGTGTCTGAGACTTTAGCCTGGAAAGCAGCAATGCTGTGGCAGAAAATTCCATGCTAATTGAAGACAGCTCCTCTCTATGACTGGCTTTTCCCATCTCCGTGCATCACATTCCTTTGGGGCATGGGTTCATGAGGCTTTACCAAGTGACTCATCTCTATCTTCCTGTCACTCCTTCAAAGAAGGAAATCCATTGTGTCTCACTCTCCTCTTACCAAAGGGGATTTATCCAAACCCACATCAGGAAAGCGAACCCACATCTTCTAAGCACAAGTCAGTGTCTTCACCACTGGGCACAAACTTTCTTTCTAACTCCACTGCAAGTCACTACTGAGACATGTTGGCAGAGCTCTCATATGAATGAGGGCTGGAACAGCACAACAATTTTGTGGGTGGTTGTGATAGAAACTTGCCTGACCACACTTCTAATTCAGCCCCAGCTGAAGTCCAAACACTTGTCTGTGCAGAGGAGAGCAAGGAGAAGCATCATCTCTCCAGGGTTGGCATCTCTAGGATCAAGTCCTGCATGGATTCCCTGGGGGCTGCGTTGGCTGCTCAGCCTTCCCTTCACATCATCTCTGGCTCATCAGCTTTTTTCACAGGACTTGTAGCAACATAATGGCTTGGAGACCTGTACCCTGTCCATCACCTGTTGTAAGAACAGACAATAAATTCAGTAGCCTTGAACAAGAAGGTTGCAAAACTAACATGGGGAGAGGTGCGTTCTCATCCCTTCAGGCTTCCACTGCCTTATACACTTAATTTTCAAGGGTGAAGAAATATAATGGAAATCATCCACTTACTGCCTGCAGGATAAATGCCCACTGATGGAAGTGAGAGGGATCCTTTACATCTCCTGTACATAGGGGAACAGTAGCCCAAGACCTGCCTGCTCAGCATTTTACTGAGATGCAAGTGTTGTTTCTTGTTTGGGGTTTCAGGTTTGCATTTTATTTTCCATCTTAATGTAGTTAACTCAAAAGTAATAAATATTTTAGAACAAAGTTGTGGAGTGTCTCACTTATGGTTAGGTCTGACCATAAGCATGTGATGAATGAACTTCAATTTAAATGCCAGTGGTTGGGATAGCGGCAGGCGGTGGCTGCCACTCGAATCCTACACCATCAACATGTTCCAACCACAGGGAACCTCATTTTATGGAACAAATTTAGAAGGGATTTAGCTTGGCCTCAGGGATTTCTGAAGCTGCATTTAAGAACCCCCAACAAGGAGAAAGGAAAGATGTCTAAATAAATATGTCTCTCTGAAGGAAATGTCTCCGTTGCCAATAAGAAACTGTTAAACTTGGTCCTTCTCAATTTGTCCCTTCAGTGGATTTTTGTAATGTATAGGCAAAGAAAGTAGGAGCCCCTCACTTCATGGAGTAAACGATGGAGTGGTGTAGCTTGGTGCAAACACACCAGCTTGAAAGAGTTACTGCTAGATTACAGCAGTGAGAACCTCAGAAAATATCACCTGTAAATAACTGCTGTAAAGGCAAATATTTGAAAAACTCAAGGATGCTGAACTCTGATTTACACAGCCCAATTTCAGCCAAGCCAGTATTGGACTGAGTTTTATTGACAGGAAGCTGCTCCAGTGAAGCAGACTTTTACTCTCCTTGCTGACAGTCAGGCAAAGATGTGTCTCTGAGTGGTGGGCTCTGCTAAAGTGTAGGTGGTAGCACCTCTAACTTGAGCCTTTTCAAGGAAATGCTCCTGGGTTTTATGGGCCAGGGCCTTACAAAGCTCATCTGATGTTCAGGTTTTTTCATAATCTTCCTTTAAAAGGGTTGGGCTGTGCTGCACCGCTGACCTGAGAGGGTACAGGATTGTGTCCTGGCGGGGTGTCTAGTTCTGAATATGAATTGCCAAGCTTACTATTATGAATCTATCATTATTATGAGCTAACATGATATTAATCAAGAAAGTGATGATACTGGGCAACAAATTATCTAGAATGTAATAATCAGTGATTTAATGCTTGTTAAACTGACTGTTGGAGGAAGATGAGCGCTTCCTGAGCCTGGCCTTGCCATTTTCCATTGATTAAACACATTTCCTAGTGTTAGACTTTTTAAATTGAAAGCCATATAAGTCTTTTGGGAGGTAGTGAGGAGTCCAACAACTGTAGATCTTCTAGAGAAAAATAGACCCTGTCAACTGTTACAGCATTGTCACACTGGTTTCCATTTACAACTGGAAAAAGAAAGAGGCTAAAGACAGTTTATTCCTATTATTTTCCCTCGATTTGTTTCTTTTTTACTTGCATCTGTGGGTGGGTTGTTAAGGTTTTTGTCTTGCTTTGTTTTGCAACTTTTTATGGCCCACATTCTGATGTGCTGCAGCTCATTTGCAGGCTGCAAGGCTGGAGCACACGAGGGTGGGCAGGGTTTTAATTTCTGCTTGTCACTCAAACAGGTAGTCGGTGGGTAGGTTATAGTTTAGGGAGTAGGTGGAAGACAGTAAAACTGTATGTTTGGGAAATTTTCAAAATGTCCAGTGGCCACAATTCCTATGTAGGAGGAGATGTCCTTCCCATCCCTCTCCTCATCCTGTTCCTGAATGGTTTTGCAGAGCAGCTACGACTCAGGCTTCCCTAAACCGAAAGTGCCACAGCCTGGGATGATAATCAAAAAAGATGCCTGTTGTTATAAACACTCAATTATTTTCCTTCTTTCTTGTGGAGTTGTTATTAAGCCGAGAGGTTCAGAAGTTCAAAAATATAAAGGAATAATTTGTACAAGAAAAGAAAGGAGTCTATTTCACAGGCTATTGATGCTTCCACTGGGAATTAGCAGTAGCTGTTAGAGTAGCCAGGGTCATACAGAGCAGCCATGCATTCTGCTCACACTTAGGAAACCCCTAATTTTTAACTTTTTCACAGCCACAAGCTTATGTTTCTGCCAATGAAAAGTGGAGGGAATGTTTGAGGAGCTCTTATTAAAAAAATAAACTTCAGATGATGATTGACTCCCCTTTTATGTCTCTAGAATGGGTCCCATAAATCTCAACAGTTTTCTCTTCAATGGCTACTTGTTCTTTTTGATTGGTGACAACTTTTATTTTAAGCAAGCTCAGTTCTTAAGTTAACCCTTGTGTTGACTCAAGCCTCCTTGTTTGTCTTTGCTTTGCCTCCCATGGATGGAGAAATGCTCAATGTATGGTAACAGATCCATTCCCATTTCATGCTTGACATGAAATGTGGGCATCAGTGTGTCGCTGGAAGAGGGAGGAACCAGCCTTCGGGAGATCTGCTTCCAAAGAAAGCACTGAGCTCACAGTTACTGAGGGTCCCCTTGCAGTCCTTGACACTAGACTGCTGGCAGAGCCCTGAAGGTTTAACTTACTTGAGCCCAAATATTGAAATTCACATGTGGGCATTCAGACTTCCAGTCTCACCCAGCATTGGATGGGTTCTGGCATTCCCCCTTTATCATTCTTTTAATAGAGGCTGTAGGGACACAGCTGTCCAGCGGTCCCTGGATTTTTCCTGTGTTTAGAATGAAATCCAACCTTTGAAACCCGGTAAGGAAACAGCTAATAAAAGCCCCATAAAAATCTCAAGCAGCATCAGCCCCTGAACCTACCAGAAGACACAACTGAAAAAGTGTTTGACGAGGGCTGTGCCCATGGGTGTCCCTCAGCTATTGGGTGTCCTTCACAGGTATGCAGGCTCTGGGAGCCAGCAGCACGCCCACTCCAGTGCCTGCCTGTGTGTGGCCAGCCAAATTTGGAAGCTCTATCTTATATCTTTCTGTCAGTGACCTGTTATACAGTCCTGGGGCCTAATGCTTGTGTCAACAGGAGGTTAGGTTTCATGGCATCCTGAGCAGAGCAGGAATGTCCTGGCTTATATTTGTCTCCCCAGGAGAGGGAGAGGGTGGGAGAGAAGCATTCAGCAGCTACTGGGCAATCTTCTGCCATCTCTTGACAGGTAGTGATATAAATCAGAGCTGTGAGTGGGATAGGAAGGCAAGACCTCATTGCTCTGCTTAGATCCCTATCAGCCGTGATTAATTCAGTGCTATAGGTGGAAGGATAAATGCAGCTTCCTGTAATCTTAATTGTTTCCACCAGCCTTTGAACTGATGCATCCATCTGGTAACATTTAGTTGAGAATACAAAGGGTCAAACTCTGCCCAAGATTGCATGGTAGGCAGGAGGACCAGTTCTGAGGAATGCCAGTGCCAGCTGGGAGTTGGTCTCTTGGTCATGCAGTGTAACAGAGGCAAGGGGACTCGAGTTAGTCCTGAATAGGTGGCTTGCAGTATCATCTGGAAACCTTTATGTGCCAGAGCTTCTGAATTTATTAGAGAAGAGGCTGGCAAAAGTGCCAGGGATGGGCTGAAG
Source organism: Pseudopipra pipra (assembly GCF_036250125.1). NCBI lineage: Eukaryota > Metazoa > Chordata > Aves > Passeriformes > Pipridae > Pseudopipra > Pseudopipra pipra. Next base: position 25,379,959 of record NC_087557.1, read on the forward strand.
CCTTCATGGGATGCTACAGGGACATCTGCTCTGCCATTCCCAATGCTCTTATGAAAAGTCCAAAGAGGAGACAATGGGGCTTGCTTTTCTTGAGCAACTCCCATTGTAATTGAAAGGGATTTTGTGGATCTGTCTACAACTAGTGTCTTCTTGCATCAGGAGTCCTTCCCCTACTCTCAGGACTCTCTTTAATGACTCTGGTCTGCAATCTTTGCAAGTCACTGGCTCCTACACTCATCCCTCTACCTTCAGAGCTATGCATGGGGCTTGACTTCACTCTGACATTCCTCTGTACAAAGCATTCCCAAGATAATAGGTTGAAAAATACCATGATATTTTTGCTCTCTCTTTAACATCACCATGTACCTGTGGGAAATTCTGAAAAGGGCAACAATCTTGATATATTTGGTGGAGGGGGAGTGTTTTGAAAGCAGAAAGACCTTTGGCAAATGCAGCCTACAAGGACAGAACTAGCTTATTTCAGCTGACAGCCTTGGCGAAAACCAGCCTTGCTAAGTTTCAAATTAGTGTGGGTAGACATTAATAAGAAAATTCAGGGCTTACAGTTCAGAGGGAATAGTTTATTGCTTTTTGGTTAATCTCTTTTCAGTTTCTATCAGCACAGAAAGAGCAGAGCTTTTTCTCTCAGTCATTTGTGCCCAAAGCAAAATGTGATGAAAACAGTCAAACTAAAATGTAATTTAGTTTCCTAAAAGCAAAAAGGAGAGGTCACCCCACCAGAAAAAATAGAGTCAGGATTTGCAATTTAAACAAGACTCCATGAAGTCTTTGTTTTAGTAATGTTTGTATCCTAATGTCTTGAATCCAGTAACTTCTAGTTACCAGAACTCAGTAAAGTATTTTTCCTGAGCAACTTCTTTTGCAATCTATTCAATTTTTGCCTCTCTAGATAAACTCTCTGACATTTTTCTCAGATGTGTTTATTGCTTGTGCCTTCAATGCATAATTCCAGAGCTTCACCTTGTTTCTAAGTGGTCCTGAGCATTTGCTACTCAAAATCCGAGCTAAGTTTCTTAGAATTCTATAATTATATCCCAAAATTTGAGGAACAATTAAATGGCAAGCATAACTGCTCTTGAGCAAAATATAAACTCAGGGCAAAATTCCCTGCTGGGTGAGTTAGCAAAGTGTGGTTGGGGCACATTAAGCTGATCAACTTCCGTCTGCAAAGAAAGTGGCCTATAAAGCCACCTGAACCTACTCCCCATCTCACCTACTTTATGGAAGGTAAAAAGATCATGAGCAGGGAAGAAATGCAGAACAGATGTTATCTCCAGAGTGAGCTGATCCCCCACAGGTTTGTGGAGGATGTCATTTCCTACCCCCTGCATCATCCCCGTCTCCTCCTCCGGGGTGTGCAGGCAGGATTTCAGCGCGTGTCAATCATCAGGGTGATGCTAAATTACACCAGATGAGACTGGCTCTGAAGCTCCTTGTGCTCCTAGGAGTCAGGCTTAGGAAGTGAAGTCAAACCTGGAAGCAATCCTCTCTGCTCTGCTTAGTACCCACACCCCTGCTTTGGGATTCCTCCCTGGATGTCTTCCCTGCCGTCCTGTGGTAGAATAGTCAGCTGAAGCCTCTCAGCTCCAGCCCCAGAGTCATGATTGTGCAAAAGGCTGCTATTCATCCACATTACTCCAGGGCAACAGCAAAGAGATTTACTTTCAGGAGTTGCTTTTTCTCCCCTTGGGGTCTTTAGGGCTTGTCTGAGCCACGTCCTCATGTGCAGTGTCCTTAGTGGCTGTAGGATTTCTGGGAATCTTCCCGGTGAAGCACAGCTGGGGAGGGAAAAACCTGCTGGGCATTTATGGTGTGCTTCAGGGGATAGCAGTGTGTGCTTGCTTAGCCATGGGTGTATTTACAGAGCCATGGAACAGGCAAGAAAAAAGAGGAGAGGGGGAAAGAGTTCGTTTGGCTCAACTTCTGGAACAGCATCTAAGGAGGGAGGAGATATGGCTAAAGGGGCAGAAGGTGAACCTGAGGCAGATCTCTTTCAGGTATTTTTGCTGCTGTTTGTGTATGTGGACCAGAATAATGCCTGAAAACAGTATTAATTACTTTTATTATTATTATTACTATTTATTTATGTGAGGAAGTATCCCACAATGGGAGGAATATTTGAAGCTGTGAAGTGAATATTCTTCTAGATCCTTTCTTCTTAGGAGAAAAAAAGAAAACAGAAGTGTTACTTAAATGAAGGGCTTTCTTCAGAAGTTGCCAGTTTATCTAAATGTTTTACAGCAATATCTGATTCTTGGCTCTGCCCAGGAGAGCAAAAATCTGAGAACTCTCTTCTTGATTCCTTAGCAGCATATCCTCACTGGTAGCTGATTTCATAGACATTCTCTGACTGGAGTGAAGACTGTTTAGCCTAGGCTTAAAAAAGCTTCAAGAAATAAGATCTTTTAGTTTCAGTGACAATGAAAATATAACAGTTATAGCCATCTCTTGAAAGATAACCTCCCACAGTTCATAAACAGTAGAATTAGATTGAGGGAGCTTAATATATAGTAGAAAATAAAGTGACTGAATTTATCATTCTGACTTTGAAAGCTAACAGAGAAGCTGGCTACAAATAATTATTTTTATAAGTATCTTCTGTATTGGTAACTTAACTGTGAATAGATTACAGTTTCCTTGAAGCTGTTTGTTAGCTGAATTTATGTGCCAAATAATTGATGTAAATATCTCAGTGAATAATAAGTAATTATTCTTGGCCTCTGCCTAATTTGAAGGCAAGTGCTTGGCTACAAGTAGATATTAGAAATTTGAGCTGCTGTGATTTGATGGGTAGGTCACCTTCTTTCCCTGGCTAACTGAATTTTGAATAATTGTCATGTAACTTGCTCCTTCCAGGCAAAAATTCTGTACAGTGCATCAGGGCTGTAATATGCACTCCCCATAAGGGATTGGATGCTTCCCCTCTTCCCCATGTGCCCTGAGCTCCAAAATGACTTTTTTTTTTGGCTTGGGCATCTCTGCCTGTACATTGTCCCTTTGCTGCATCTTCCTCAGAAAGGCCCCTGGAGCAGGAATTGTTGCATTTATTTCTTGTTAAATTCCTGGCTCCATCTGTAGCTTTCCCTGCCTGTCCTCTTCAACAGAGACCTGGAAATGAGATTGGTGGTGGCAGCTCCTCCAGCGCAGCACGGGCTGGCCCCAGGGCTTGTGGGGAGGGTGGCAGCTCCATGTACCAGTCACAGCATGTGGATCCATCAGAAAGTTTTAAGGGGTCATATTCAACCCAGGCTTCCTCACAGAGGGACCCTGCAGGCTGCCTCTGAGGAGTACAGTGGTGTAGCTCCAGCTCTACCCTCCCAAAAAGTGCCTGCTTGCCTTCTCAGTGAATTATGATTGATCACCTTTGGTGCCCTTTCCCAGGCTTTGATAAAGAAACGCCTCTGAGCAGTTGTTTGTAGTGGTTTTGTGGCCATCTGTTGTTACCCAGGGCTGTAATGTCACTGTGTATTCGTGGTGCCTTTCTGCTGGAAGAGGAGGTGGCCTAAGGCATGGGCTGCTGGCACACAGGCTGCCTCTGCACCCCAAAACCCTCTGGCTGTCAGTGGGAGGATCAGAATGTAATTTGGGGAGCACCAGCAGTGGCTCCAGCCCTTTGTGCTTTGATGGAGCAGCTCTGGGAGAGGGAACCTGCACATAGTGCACTGCCCACCACAGGTGCTTTACAAGGTCTGCATTATAACCCTGAGGCTGATCCTGAGGGTAGAACTGTGAATTTCCAGGGGGAAAGAGGCTCTGTCCTGATGAGGCCACCCAGGGATCGCTGTGCCCTGTAACAGCTGGTACAGACGGGATCCCACCATCTGTCCTGGCTGATGAGAGGGGTTTTCTCTGGGTGAGGAAGACCTGAAGAGAGCAGGCTGCCAGATCAAGCCCTGTCTTTATTAGCAGACATTAGCACCCATGCTTGGCTACTATTTCCCACAATGGCAAAAACATCTTGCATAATAAAATTAATTCAAACTTGAGATAATGCTAAGCTGAAAGAAAAACCAACAATCCACAATTGCTTATTCCTTATGAGTTCAGCTCCCTGCTTCCTCTTGAAGGCTTCCTTTTCTCACGTTGTTCCAAATCTTGACTTTTTAATTTTTTTTCCCCTTTCCCTGCTGACCTCAGGAGGATGCAGTTCCCTTCAGGCTTAGGAAACATTCCCTTTTCTACAGCTGTCAACTCAGTTGCACTCACATGGAGACTGGAAAACTGAGACAGTTGCTGCCCCAAAGTGTTTGTCCTTGACCAGAGGTTGCAGCTCCACCTGACTCACTGGAAATTGCTCCCCTTCCCGATGGGCTTTGATTTACTCTCCAGCATGCTGACACATATTGAAATTGGCACCTGCTTGTGCTGATACCCCAGGCTGGGAGTTGGAAATACAGGACATAAAGATATATGTCCCCTTCAGCTATTCTTGCTTCAGGAGCAGCAGTCTGGAGAGGGGCTGTGCTGGCATCGCGAGGTGTTAAGCTGGGATGTCTGAAGGAGTTAATCTGCTGCCTCACTGTAATATAATAGAAAGAAAAACATGCCTGTGGGGCTAGTCCATTTTACTGTGTAGCTTCAGCTGGTAATTAAAAAGCAACAGTTCAAAATTAAGCAGTAATATGAATAAACCCCAAATTAAATACACCCAGGACAGGTTGCACTTTTCAATGGGTGGATGCTTAGCATGTCATGAAACCAGACTTCTTAAAAAATATTTCAGGCTGGATGCCTAAAGCCAGGAGTTCCCCAAACCGCCCCCAGAGCTGTGCTTTTTTCCGTGAGGGTGCCCCTTTCATTGCTGCTCACTCGTCACCGGGGCCGACCGGTACGCTCAGCTCAGGGCACGTTCCCACATTCCTTCTGTTACGGTGCACACAAAAAAGAAAAATTGAAACCCCAGAAGGGCCCAGTAACAATTTTACTCATGAGTCAAGAGCACAAATGTAGTTTCAGGTTCTTGGGAAGGATTTCATGTGCCCCCTTTGAAGGTGAAGATCCCGAAAGCGGGGACAATGTGCCCATTTAAGGTGGAGAAAAGTGATCGTGGGCACTGCCCTTTGGGCGTCCTGCCAGGCATCCATTTGGGAATGCCATTGCTGAGCAAAGTAGCAGGCTGTGAGCTCCTCTGTGCACACATCAGGCAGATGGCTGCTCTTCAATAGAATGGTGCAACCAAGCACAGGGATAATTTTGAGGTGGAGGCATGGGGAGCAGGGAGGTGGGTGGGAAGGAGTGATAGCAGAAGAGGTATTTTGATCCACAACCTCCCCCAGCTGGCAGATTTCCAAAAGATGGGAAGTGTTGTCTGAGAAAAGTTCACCCTCTGCTCACCTCATTTCTTACGTGCTTTCCCAAAGTATCTGTTACCAGACACTTTTGGGGAGTGTTGGACTTATCTGGGATGACTGTTCTTGTTTCAATGACACCTTTGAGCAACGTGCTGCAGCCCTCGTGGCACTGCTCCCGGAGCACTGCTCTTCTCCAGAAACCTCCTCACAAACTTCCAGTGCCCACAGAGCTCTTGTGTTACACGGGAGGGGTGTCAGGGAGTGAGTTTCCCTGACATTGAGGCAGCATTTGGGTTTTGGAATATAGAGGTTTTCTCTTGACTAGCAAGTGGTGAGATACCCCCAGGACGGGAATGACTAAGTGGAACTGGAGGCCGAGCTGGGCTTGCTGGGGTGGTGGCACAGGAAGAAACAGAGTGGGGACCCAAAGGTATGGAGGAGCCAGGCTGGTAGCCAAGCCCATGGCATCACCAAACAGGCAGCGGGGCCATGTCCAAGTGAACCTTTTTGTTGACAAGATCTAAGGCTGCAGTCCAGAGGTCTAACCAGTGTCACTTGGACCTGCAAGCCATCACTGCCGGGCAGGGGTGTTGGTTGCTGGAAACTGGTTGCACTTCATTGAAAAACACTTGCAGAATTAAACTGCTCCGAGTGTAACTCATTTGGGGAAAATATTTAGCCTTTCAGACAGGTTTACTCATCAAAATTAATCTACTGAACTCAGTACAGCTGAGAAACTAGACTGGTGCAGAAGTACTGGATGTGAGTAAATCCCACATACAAAATCTACACAAGCCCTACATTTAGAATGCAAATTTAACAGAAGTAATTCTGTCCCTTCCAATGTTTCAGTTTTGATTAAGTTGTAGATCCATCCTCCTGTTATTTATTAATTTGTTTCCCTAAGGTTGCATTTGGACACTGACCAAAGCAGAGAGTTATCCTTCAGAGTCACTGCTCACTTACACCCTGACTGGTTGGACATCAAGCTGAGTTACTGGCGAAAGAGACTATGCTGATGATGTGGTGAGGGCATTGAAACTAAAACATCCTTCCACCACAGTGTGGTGATTCACAAAAGGGGAAAGGATGGAAATTCCATATCAAAGCTCTTTTCTGCCCTCTCTTTCTTCTACATTAATATGGACTCTGAGTGCCTTTAGAAAGTAAGAGAGTTCACTACCTTTAGAAGAAAAGTTTTCAGATCTTGTCCTCCTTCCAATAGTGTCTTTGCTTCAGCTGCTGCTGACTTCAGTTTATATATTTAAGACTTTATTTGGGGTTTTTTTTACCTATGTAAGGTGGGTGTGGTGTTTATGGTGGGTATGTGGTTGAATATATATATATAGAGTATATGTTTTTAGAGTGTTTTCAAGGCAGAAATTAATTCCATGATCTTTGTTTGTTGTCTTAATGACCTTGTGCAAGAGAAGACTTGCATCTAAGACCACAAACTAGCTATCTGGCCTGTTCTGTCAGGTAACCCACCAAAACCCTAAACAGCTGCTGTCCAGGCTCTGTCTGAACCATTTGCCTGCCCCAGCCCTGCAGAAGTCTGGAACTTGGTGCAGAAGCAATAGTGTAGTAGGGTCAGCCCAGGGAATGTGTGACAGCTGCCATGAAGCAGGAGGGTCCTTCTCTGGTTTTGGGGTCTTGGGGCTGAGGGAATGGGGATGACATGCACATTGCAGCGTTTTCTGTTTAGAAATTTCATGTTGTTTTTAAATGCCTTGATTCAGTCCAAACACGGTGAAAATAAAATTAAAAAAAAATTACTTTTGCATGTGCAAGTTCATAATGGGAACTCTGCATAAAGAGAGGAGTCAGAGGGCTGAAGTCAGGCTGCTGGAAATCAACTTCGGCAGGAGCTTTGGGCATGTAGGGCTGAAGGCTGGAGTCCCTGTCTCCCTGCAGCTTTCCCAGACCTAAGAAAACCAGTCTTAGTCCCCAGGACTGCACATCAGTAGCGTGACTGCTCTGCCCGGGGCCGTGTCCGTGCGTCACCGTCAGGGATAAACCATAGGACGGGTGGTGGCTCGGGGTTTCTCCAAGCACCTTGGTCAGATTCAAACTGTTTTATTAAGCTGGGTAATTGGCAGTTTGAAAGGGAGGGGGGAAAAGCGAGGTCCTTAGGTCTCCCTGGTCAGTGCCAAGCCGCAGACTGTTAACTACTCCTGCCTTTCAGAAGCAATAACTGCGGGTTTGGGGAACATATGGAACTAACTAGCCGAAAGGCTTTTATGAGCAGCTTTAACAGGGGCCACGGTTTGTGAGTAGAAATTCCAGTGGATGAGTTAATAGTTTCACTTTCCTTAGCTGTCCCTTTATAGGAAAAACAACAACAAAGTCGGGCACGTTCCTCTCACAGCCCCGGCTGTACAATGTGCCGATGCATCCAGGATTTCATTTGGACACTGGGAGAGTCCTTTAGTAGTTCCCCCAGGACCTGTTTTTCCAAAGCTATTTCCTGATGCTGACCTCATTAGGTGAGTTTCACAGCTCACTAATTCCTAGCAACAGCACAAGAGATTCAAGGAAAGGGGAAACCCGTCTTCTGGAAACCAATGGAACTGAACAGATTTGGGCAAGCACTTTTATTGCATTTCATTAATCTGGAAAATCAGGGACTTGCATTTTTGGTTGTTTTTCTTTTTTTTTCCCCTAAGTCACTATTTTGACCTGAAACTGTATATTTGATTTTCTATTTGATTACGGATTAGGATAACTACAAAAGCAGAACCCCTGCAGAACTGTATATCTCAATATTTATGTTGCAGTTTGTTTTGAAGAGTAGGAGAGGGGGCATTTCTTTTCCAGAATTGCAATTTGGGCAGTGACAGGATATAGTCACTCAAACACTTCCAGTAATGCTTATTTAGTATTTGCATTGTGGTGGCATGTGTCCAAAAGAGAGAGTAAAGGAAAACAATACATTGCCTGCTCAAGAGTTGACATCATAGCATGAAATTTAAGTACTTGTTTTTGTGGTATTGTTATTAATCATGGGGCTGTGCAGGGGTCATCCTGTAACTCCAGCTACTGGAGTCCTGTGGATGCTAAGTTTGGCCTGAGAGTTTTCCTAGGGTTGCCTTTCATCCTCAAGTCTCTTATATAGCAGACACACCAGAAGAACATAGGTCCAATTTGTCTTAAGCTTAACAAAAAACTTATTTCTTCTGTTTTAATTCCTGAATTTCTTATCTGTTTTATTAGCAATATATTTCATAGGAAGGTTTGGGATTGCTTAAGAACTTTATCTGCTAGAAACGTTTCCTTATCTTAATTTAATGCGGCCTATTAGGTGCTCCCAAAAAGCTGTTTTCCCCTTGTGCCACTATTTGGGACCTTAGTCAGACAAAAGAGGTGGACTTGGCAACCTTTCCTCTTGGTTCCACAGGTAGACAGGTCCACCTGCCCGCAGCTGATATAAAAAGGAACGATGCTGTATTTGATGAGTGTGGAGAGGGAGAATACTGTTTGAGTGTCAAGGTAATCAGTACAGCTGTTAGCTAAGGTTTCAACAGTCCAGCCCCTTGTGCTTGTCATGGCCACAGACTGTGCAAAATAACTCCTGAAGCGTCTGGGCCAGTGGTTCCTGGTGCTGTGTAGGACTGGTGGGACCCGCTCTCACTGTCAGTGAAGCAGGACCCTTAGGTCTGCCCTAGGGGCTGAGCTGGTGTCTGCAAACCCCCAAATAAAATCTGTGTTTTGGGTGAATGGCACCACTCAGATAAAAAGGTTGATCAGCCAAAAACAGTGGGGGACAGAGGCAGACGTGCAAAAACGTCTTCAAAGCACACCAGGGTGAGGACCATAAATTGTGTGAATAAAAATGCACTTTCCCAGAGCCAAAGTCATAACTTCCCATCGCTTCCCAGAACAAATCCTGTCTGCTCTGTTTATTAGGTGGGACTGTGTATAGGCAGTCACTCTTAAGTGTGTTTATTTTGAAGTCATCACTTGTTCAGTAATCTCAGGCACCTCTGGGAGATTTAACTCAGATAGGGGTTTAGGCTGGAGGTCGTGGGGTCATTGATATTAAGATAGAGAGAAGGAAAGGAAACAGCGTTGTTTTTGTGGCATTATCTGAACAGTAAGGAAAAATAAATTCAGGTTTTAAGATGGCTTTAACCTGACTCTGAAGGAAGTGGTCTACAAATCCAGCCAACAAGCAGTGACTGTGACGAGACCCTGCTTCTCTTTAAATTTGTTTAGAGCTGTCCAACCTAAACCCGTGGTGGTTATGGCTTGATTAAGCAAGACTTTTGTATAAATCTGTTAAGTGTTACAGTTTTCCTTTAGCATATTCAAGTGTTTGAATTTCTGATTTTAACTTTCCTCCTGAGATAAAGCCTCTTGGGCTGTTTTTAGGGCAGTGGGTTGAACCCAGTGGTGGGCTCTCCCCCAGTGGCAGCAGCGTGCTGGATCACAGAATCACAGAATGTGCTGAGCTGGAAGGGACCCACAAGAATCATCGAGTCCCACTCCTGGCCCTGCACAGGACTGTCCCCAAGCTGGTGTCCAGGATCACATCTAGGTCCCAAAGCTGCTCTGAGGCAGAGAGCAGGGGCATGAACATCCTGGCACTAATGAAATGTTGGGACCAGGTCATGGGGATCCATCTGCTGCTGTAAACTCCAAAGAACTCACTCTCTCTCATGTGGAGTCTTTGGTGTCTTATAAGGAGAGAACTCGTACTGTGGGCTTTCCTGCAGTCTGGCACTAATTTTTAAGGAACACACAAACAATTTTCTTTAAGAAAACCCTGTGGAAATGTGACCAAAATCAACTAACAGGCTCCAAATTTATTAGGAGGAGACAGGCAGATCCGGAGCATTAATGCACAGGACTGGTTTCCCCAGGAAGCCAAAATAACAGATAAAAAAAAATAAAAAAGGGAAAAAAAGGCATTGGGAGTAAAGTAAGGATTTGTTTATTGCCATCTTGATATTTTATCATAAAACACACTGTCTTGCCCTCAGGGTTTGCTGGTGGTTTGTATATGTGTGTGTGCCTGTGTGTATACATATTTTCATATATAAAAATCCAGCAACATCCATTGTTTAAAAAATCAAAAATGAGAAGGATTTTGCTAAAAGCATTTTGGGAAAACCTCTGCTCTCATTTTTCCTGTCAATGTTTTTCTAAGCTTTTATTTTTATTAGTCAAAATGTTTAGAATCCCCAGGAAATCCTGGGATGAACCATTTCCTCTTCGAGCTGTAGCCCTTAGGGGAAAAAGAAGAAAGCTCAGATCCTTTCAAAGGTTAGAAATTTTTCAAACTGTATTTTTGCATATTTTTTAAATTAGGGAAAAACCAAGTTAGGAAGATGCTTAACTTCAGGCTGTGGTCCTGGTTTATCTCTTTGTAGAAAAGCCTAAAGAGACCCTTAGATCTGGGCAAGGAAATCTTTTAGGCTTGGATCTTAATGGGGAACCGATTGCTGAATTGACATATAACAGGTTCAGTTGAAAGACCATCTTTTTTTTTTTTTTTAAAAGTAAATTAAAAAATAACATTTGCTTTTCCTCGACCAGTTTTTGTATATTAGTTAGCATTTAACAGCTTTGTATTGAAGCTGTTAGTGCCCTGAAGATACTTTATTATTCCTAATATTATTAACATTATTATTAAAAATAATGTTAATTATTTGTTATATATGTGAGGCATATGCAGTCCAATTGACTGTTTACTTCACCTGTAGATAAAATTCAATGGGAATCATAGTTTTAAACTAATAAGAAATTCCATCCTGCAAATAAAAATATGCATTGTTAATTTTCAGCTCCTCTGGGGTTTACTTCTTGAAGTGGGTAAGTTGCTAAACTTTAAGAAGGTAAGTAAGGATATGTGTCACAGACTGCAGCCTTGCTGGGCCAGCAGGAGCTCACCATGGCTTACTTTACCCAGATTTGGAGATGATGATTATTCTTTGGGAAGGACACTGCTGTTATAAAACATAAAATCTAAAAAAAATGGTAAAATGGGAGACTGAGGGACGCAGGAGTCTTTTCATGAAAAATGACACATCGGTATAATTTGCCAGAAATCTGAATTTACTGTCACCACATATAATTTTATTTTAGGAAAAATGTGTTTATTTATATAATTTGTGACAAACTGTCTTAACTGCTGTTCTTCTGATTTATTCATCTACTTTTTATCAAGTTTTCTTGGGAGCTTCTTGGAAAGCTGAACATGAAAACCCAGACTTGGTGGTTCAGTGAATGGTATAAATTATTCCTACAGTCTGTCACAAAACTAAAAAGATTCGTGGTACTTCATGTGAAATTTAGTAGGGGGGTTTTTATTTGTTTGTTTTTTGGGAGGTGAGTGTGGTGTTGTTGGTTTTTTTTAATATTTTTGGGGGGTTTTTTTTGGTTGATGCAAGGGGGGAACAAAAGCTAATCTTTAAGGATATTTATTTCTTTGGCTACCCAAATCTACACAGTAAAGAGTGCTTCTGTTTTTTTGGTATTTTCAAATTTGGAATGGGGACATAGGACTAGCCTGCTGGGGCAGTGTTATAAATCTGTATCTCTGCTCACTTTGCAGATGGGTGGGTGAAGGGGGAAAGACTAAAGGATGGAGGCTAATAATGAATTTCCTGAAGTTTCTGCTACTCCAGGAACGCACAAAGTCCCAATACAACACCTGTAACTTCAGAAGTTCAGAAGATTTTGATTTTTATCAAAAACCTTTTAGCTGAGTTTGGGCTTTGGATTTAAGTTAGGGGACAGGAAGCAGTCAGAGGCAATACAAGTTTCTTCATTTAGGGGCTGTTCCATTCCAATTGCTTTCATGTAGCCAATTAACCAGCCCAGAAAGCCCAAAAATTCCCAGCAATATATATGTATTGTGAAGTTATACTCTATATGGAATATCATGGAGTCTATAATATGGTCTTTTGCTATTAGGGGGCCTTGCATCTGAATGCTTTTCCATTTGGGAATGCCTGAAGGCCAGCCCTTGTTACTGTGGGCCAGAATGGATCAAGTGAATAGACCTCAGGTGCAGGAGAGTTTTTCAAAGTTTGGTCCTTTAGGCTTTGCTGTTTTGATTCCTGGTATCTTTAACTTACTTTCTCCCTTTCTGTCTGCGTTTCTGCAGGTGCTCTTTGCTCTGAACCAAACTCTGCTCCAGCATGAAAGCCTTCGAGCAGGTAGTTTGCAGGCCCCATATACCACTGAAGATCTCATCAAGCACTACAACTGTGGAGACCTGAATGCTGTGATATTCAACCATGACACTTCTCAGGTGAGCAGAATTGTTCCAGACGGGCCAGATGATTGAAAACAAATCAGCTGCTTTTTTAGCAATATCCCAGCCAGCACTTTATACTCTGTCTCCTCTTCCCCCTCTTCCTTTTTGATGCCCTGTGTTTTCTTTCCACATGTGCCTCATTTGCTTGGTGAGAGTGGAATTTCCATGGTTTTTCTTGGGCTCTGGGCAATCATAGAATGGTTCAGGTTCAAAAAGACCCCCAAGATCATCGAGACCAACCATTAACCCAGCACTGCCCATCCCACCACTGAACCACGTGCCCAAGTGCCACATCTACACGTCTTTTAAATACCTCCAGGGAGGGTGACTCCAACACAGCCCTGGGCAGCCTGTTCCAGTGCTTGACAACCCTTTTGGTGAACAAATTTTTCCTGCTATCCAATCTAAACCTCCTCTGGCACAGCTTGAGGCTGTTTCCTCTTGTCCTATTGCTTATTCCTTGGAACAAGGAATGTACTGCCTGGAAGACTTCCCTAGGAATGTGCCTACAAAAAAGGTAATTATAGATGTTTGGGGGCTGTTGAATGTAGACCCCTCATTAAGCGGGGGAGGGGGGAATCTTTGTAATATTTGAGCTTATATATGAAGAGGAAGTGGACCTTACATTAATACTCTATAAAGTAAATAACTTCTCAAACATGTCATAATTCAATAATTTTGTATGTGTCTCAGGCAGCCCTTCAGTCTCCGTTTATCTTAGTTATCCAAAGCTATTAAAAACTCTCAACGGGGCAGAAATCTGCTTTCCAGACCAGTTTGATACTTCATGGCAAACTCTGAGATTCTCATTTAATACATAGATTCTTCTTTCTCCTTTCCTGTTAGTCCTGTGGTTGTAACTATTCCTGCAGTGTTGAGGCACAGCACAAATGATAAACACGGAATAAACAAGCAAGATGTGCTGTTATGTTTGCCATGGATGCGATGAAAGGAGTACTTGTAGGCAAACCCATGAAGACTGTCCTGGTGTGGGAATGTCCTGTGTTGCCTTTTAATCTCTACCAGTGTAATTTCTCCAGTGAGAAAGCCTTTGTCCCTGAGATTAGTTGTGGCCATTCACACCCGTTGCATGGACTCACAGACATCTGTGGTTTATTTTCACATTGTCCTATATCAGACCCGGGGGTTCAACTTGAGAGGAACAGCTTGCTTATCCCTCCAAATTATTGGATCAAATGTGGGTTTCAAAACAGTGTTAAAGACAGAAGAAGGAAGCCAACAACCAGTCAGAGTTCAAGCAATGGTGTTAGTCATGGTCCCAGAGTGCATGCAGTTGATAGAGATTATAACACTTACTGACCATGGAAAATTAAAATCCCTCTATGTATACTGGTCCCTGCAGAACTCTAAATATTGTGCAGTACTGTTGGGTACAGGGTTTTTGTGCTTGGTAGTGTTTTCATAAACCAGCTCTATACCATTTATTTTAACTGCGAGCAGAACAAAATAGAAAATTAAAACCTAAAATAAACTCCCTATTCAGGCCAAGTTTTGCCAGTTGGGGTGATTCCAAAGTTTGTTCTGTGTGGTTTGTTGCAAGGATGAAAGACTCTGTCTGCCATGGAGAGTTTTTGCCATTTGGTTACCAAATTAGATTAGCCTGGCTTAAATATTACACATGAAGCATCCCCCCTGGGATCTCTCTCTGGAGACATTAAATGTAGGCAGAGGAATTTATCATGTGCTGAGTCTATTGCAGGTCTCGTGAGGTGACAATGAACGATTGGCCTACAAATGCAGAAAAACTATAAATATCCCAAGTGAGATGTATTGCCACTTAAAGTTCAGGGCAGGTACCTCTGCCAATCTTGTGAGACAAGAGTGCCACAGTATTTTTAGAAGATGTGTCCATTCTTTCATGATATCAAGGTGCTGCCCCAATTTTTTAGAGGTCTGAGAAGACCTTTGTTTTAATTAGGAACAGTGAAAGGGAAACACCTCTGCTTTCCTGTGGTTATATTACATTCCTCATTCCTTTCCCTTTCTCTTTTTTTTTTAATTTTTTTTTTTTGTCCAGGCACCATTTTTCCCAATGTATAAATCCTTATTTAAACTTAGTAAAACTTCAAGGGGCTGAGCTTACTAAGTTAGACTATGACCCCAAAGTGGAGTAGGAAACATCTCTCTCTCTTCTACTGCCTTCCTCAAACACTTGATTCTCTTGTGACTTTTGTAATCCAGATGCTTATGTTGGAGTTTCTGGGCAGAGAGTCAAAATGATACCAAAGAGAAAGTATTCTAAGCTAAAGATAGGATAGGAGTATTTTCTGCTCTTTCTCCAGACTTTTTTCCCCTCAAAGAAGTCAGTTTCTTTCTCTGCTTTTGAAAAAGGTTCCCTAGAAGCAAAAATGTATTGGATTAGATCAGTAGCTGTAACTTCTGTATTCTGGCTGATGCCCTCACAAGGGAATTAAGGTCAGTATGTCCAGAAACATTAAAATACAAAAAAATCTGTTAGTGCAAAATTAGAAAATTATCTGTCTCCACGTGATATTTTTTTCTTACCTGAGATGAAAAATTGCTTAATGACCTGAAGCCTCGGTGAAGAAAAAGTAGGGCACAGAACAATTTATTGTGTTTTTTGCTCCCTAGATCTGATGTAAAAGTCTTTATTCAAACATAAACATTTGTGTTTTGGTTTTAAGGATACCTTGCACCAGTTACTTCCTGTGGTTGGTTTTGAGCTGTTCAATTTTTAAGGACAGCGTTGAATTAACTGCTTCTGTGTTCTTTTGTATTCCTTTATTAAGAGGAAACTTGAAGATCCAAGGCGGAGATTTTTCTCCTTCAGCCTTTCCCAAAAATTGTATCTGTGGTTTCTGGTTATTGTTTCTTATCTTCTGTCCTCAGCCATTCTCCTGGCCTGAGGAGAGGCTCCTGTCCCAGGAGAAGATGATTTCTCCTCTCTCATCGCCGATCTGGCATGTCAGAGACCTGCAGCTCCACTGCTAACTCTATACACAGTTTTCTTCAAGCCAGTTTCTACTGGCTCAACTACCCAGGTTTCATACTTGTTATTTGCCTCTCCCATTTAGGATTAACAGCACAATCCAAGAGTCATACCTGACACTTCCAAAGCGTCTCTCATCTAGGGGAGCCTTACGGTTTCTGTTAGCCTGTAGTGAGAGCCCACTGAAGTAATGGAGAATATTTTCATGCCTTCAGCAGGCTTTGTATCCATTCCAATGGGCCCAGACATCTTTGGATATAAAAATGAATAAATCAAGTTAGGCCAGTGATTAACCCAGTTTACAGGCCTTGTGCTCACCTCAGCATAACAATCTTCTCATTGCCAGGAGACATAAGGTCTTGGCTTCATCCTACACAGCAGAGCAAGATTTGCAGTGGAATTGCTTAGTGTTCACCACAGCCTGCAGACAGATCTCAACCCCCTTCAGATGCTCAGGCATTGCTGTGCCTCCTTCTTCAAGCTGTGTCCATCAGAAACAACCAAGCTTTTTCTATACCTTACTAGAATGATTGTCACCCGTATCTCAAGTTCCCTCTGCAGTTCAAAATGCCATGGATTCATGTGGACATACAGCCTTTAGGTAGCGGGTGTTGCCTTCTGAAAAGCATATGATGATCTTGATAACATGACATTAGAAATCTATACACTAACCCCATGCCAGTATCAGCCTCCTTAAACTAAAGAAGAAAATGTTCAGTGCCTCACTTTGCAAGGTACTTGTTGTTTATAAATCTCCAGGTTGTGTTATGCAGCACTTTAAAACTGTTATCATCCTGCATTTAAACATGTCCTGTAAGATTTAAGGTTCCTGATAATTCTAATTACATCATTAACTTGCCCTGTTGTCATTTTGGATAAAATACGACTGGATTTCTGGCTCGCTTCTCAAATCAATGAAAACTATCTGTGGAATGCTCCAGCTTCAGTAACTGCAGAAACACACAGCTGAGACCATTAGGTAGAGTGTTGAATGACAAGCAGACCTAATTTGTCCAAGGAATGGAGTTTTATCTGGCGCAAAGGAAGATAAATCCACACACTGAAGGCACAGCTATTGTAACGCAGCGCTTTGGAAGCATCTTATCATTTTCAGCTGTAACAAAGTGCAGGCGAACTGGCACAGCCTCTCGTTCTTCCAGGGAAAATGATTATGAGCTTTCCAGTGAAGCAAGTGTGAGCCTGTCCCAGGCATCAAGGGAGCCAGTCCCAGGAGTTTGCCATTCTGGGTCCAGGGGAAGGGTCAGTCACGCTCCCAGGAGTGTTTGTTCCGAGGACACTGCTGGCAGTGCTGACGCTGCCCGGGTGTTTGGTGACACTGTGCTCAGTGCTGCTTGTGCCCCGACAGTGAGCAGAGCCTGTCTCCCACCTTCTCCTCTCTGGGCTGTAGCACAGGATGCTGCTGCAGAGGTGCTGCTTTCCCATAGTTCAGAACAGCTCCTGGTCTGCTGTGGTGGGATCGTACTTTCTTTCCGCTTGCACCTGAGTTACAGCTTCGTGTCTTGGTATATGCTGGGAGCGTTTGGAAGTGAAAAAACAGAAGTGCAGCCAAAATTTTCGGAGTCTAATTTTCATATTATGTCAGAACAAGATTCCAGATTGGAGCAATATTATATTTTGGCTTATGTGTTTCAGAAAATTGGTTACAGATCCAGACTGAGAGTTAAGTCTACTTGTTGATGTCAGTGCTGGGGAAAACACTGCAGAGATTATTTTTTTATTAATAATCTGGAACATGCCCAGATAATTTTCATGCTATGGGTTTTGAAAATAGGTTCTTCCTTGAAAATTTTCATTACATGTTTGCATGTGGAGTTTTCTTACCTTGGAAGTTTTTTCCTTCCTCTTTCCAATTTCCATGAAAAAAGCAATGGGAGAGGAGAGTCAGAGAGAAATTGGAACAAGACATTTAAAGGCAAAGATTTTTCTTTCAGACTGCTGCATTATTAGAAAAGGAACATATTTACCTACAGAAAAGAGATGATTTACATTAAAAATGGTTAAGGATTGTTGACTACCTGTATTTATTAGTAAGGGAATAAACTATAAATGAGTATGAAAGAGTGATTGGTAAAACCATTTGGAGTTCAAGGTAGTAGCGTGCTGCTTTCTGTGCAATGCTGTATGTTTGCTGTAAGGCATTTGCTTTCCCTTCTTTTTAAAGAGCTGGTTTATGAAGTGTTTCTTGGAAAGACTTGTTCAAGAGAAATGAAAAAGACTTGTTAGTTTTTTAAACAGTATTTTGTGAGTTGAATGTACAAAACGCTTTTTGTTTCTTAGTGTTTTATGTAAAAGATGAAGTTACTCCTCATTATGACAGGGAGGGGGAAAATGTGGGACAAGGGGGCACTTTGGTTGTCCTGGCTGATTTGGCAGGATTAGCACTAGAGATTATCGAAAAGACTGTGTTCTTGGGTACTCCTGGACACAACATTTCTTGGTCTGCACTGTTTTTGTGCATTACTGAGTAGGGAATGCCATAGATCAGATATCTCCAGTGTAAACTGGTTGTGCTCTCTGGTGGTGACTTCAGACGTGGATCTTCACTCCTCTGGGAGAGCTGATTGCTGATAAACCCAAAGTCAAGGCTTATAGAGTTCCACCAGTTTAGACGCAAACAAAATTAGTTTAAAGGACAACTTGTCTCGACTTCACTGACTTAATCTGAATTATTCCTTAGTTTTCTCCTTACTGGCTCTTGTTTCCTTTCTAAATGCTTTCTTGAAGCTGTTCTCCATCTTTATGTCCAACACTAGACCTCTCAAACAACCCTACATTAAAAAAAATTAAAATTAGTTTTAAAGTCATCATCCAATTTGTTTTTCATATGTCAGCATAACTAGAAAGCTTCAGCTGGTTGGACTGGGAGTAGTCTGGAGTTTCTCTAGGACCAAACAGGAGGACATGGCAATCTTTGCACCACAAACCTTGTGGTGTCAGCTCCTGAGGTCTCGTGTCCAGACCAGCTGCTGTTGTGTTAATAACCAGATTTTTGCTCCTTGCAAAGTTACATGATATTTTGCAAATCGTGTATTTTGGATCAGACTTGCCTTGAGTTAAAAGAATATTGCAAGCTTCACATATACATTCAGGCTTTTCCTAGAATCTTACTAAACAGGGATGGGAAGAAACTGAAGAGCCCCGAACAATATATATCCAAGACAACCAAACCTGAGTTTGTGCCTGCTACTGGCCAGCTGTTCTCCCACTGTGTAACAGAAGACAAAATGAAATACCTTTGCAAAAAAAATTGCAATTTTTTAATAAACCAGCCCCAAACCCAAACCTTCTGGCCCTGGTTTGTTTTTTCTTTTTTCTTCACTTTATTGCCCTGCTTTGCCCTTTGATCAGTATCTTGACTTGGGTGTCATGGCAATATAATAGGTGATGGTTTTAGTGTCAGAACAGAAAAAAAGTATTCTTTGTCAAAGGAAACAAAGCATTTGGAAGGGAAATAGAAAATCTTGAACTTTTCCATATGTTTGCAAGCTCATGAAAGCTGGCCTCAAAACAATCCCAGCAATGAGGGGGCTTTAAATGCAGCAGGAGTATCATTAGGTAGTTAAGATTTACCCTCCCCTTCCGAAACCCAAACCTTTATTTGCATACACTATAGGCTTGTCATCGTTACTCGATTAATGAACAGGTCCCTGTAATCTGGTCCTAAATATACACTGCATAGTTGGTGAGGCTTGCAGAAAGGGGGCCGGGATCATTGTTCTGACTGTGTTTTGTTAAGGCTTCTTTAATCAAAACATTCATTCAGATAGAGAGGCCGGCTGCATATTTTGGCATCGCGACCAAGGGGAGCAGGGACAGGGTTGGGATGGAGAGGGAGGCCTTGTAGGAGGGGTTGGTGTTGCTTGCTTGCTTCTTTTTTTTCTTTTTCTTTCCTAAGTGCTTGGAAAACAACTGTTTAACTGGTGTGGAAAAACAAATAGAAAACATACATGGAGGTCATGACTTCCCAGGGATTTGTTGAAAGTCTTCTCTAACAGGGATAGAAGTCTCACCCCCCAGGCTGTGTGTGAGATGCACAGCCCATCCCTATGGCCCTTCTGCCTTTTTAAATTTCTTTTTAAAAGATGTTTTTCTTTAGCCCAAATGGACAGAGAAGGTAGAACTAGGCAGGACACACAGCTGTTGTTTGGCCATGTGCCACCAGGCAGTGGCAGGATGGGTTTGGTGATCCCAGGGAGGGTCTCCACACAGGTGTGGTGGGAGCTGAAGCTGCAGGTACAGGAGTGTCCAAGGGCTGCAGCCCACCCTGCCTGCAGGCAATATTACACTCAGTCCAGCAGTGACTCCTACAGCTTTTGTGTCACCTGCAGAGCTGGTTTTTAGAAGTATCATGCACTATCCATAGGGACTTCACTGGCATTCAGCCTGCCTTCCCCCTCCATGTCTTCTCGTATTTGTAATTTTTCTCTGTTTACAAGTTTAGATGCTCCAGTGGCTCATAGACCTGAGCTAGCCAATTTGAAACTCAGTTTCAAAGACCTCTATTTTCACACTCAGGCTGCTATGCTGTGCTGAGGGGTACCCTGCTAGCTTTAAATGAGAGAGGCCAACTGCAGAAAGCTCACTGACATGAACTGCAATGTATCTGCAGTGTACAGGGACCCTGAGCAGGGATGTAGGTGGGCAGGGATTAGCTCACAGCCAGAAATGGCTGCCCAGAGCTGGTACCAAGAAATGTGCTTGCTCTTACTCTGGCTTTCCTTGTGCTCTTGAACTCCTTTCTTCCCTTACTTCCCTTCAAGCAAAAAGTATTTTTGCGTTTTTTCCCCTCCAGCCCAGGGAAAGGAGTGATGGAACTGACTTTACTCTGAAGATGAAAGACTCCTTTTACAGTCAACTCGGGCTTCTAGTATATTACTTTAAATTTTGGTGCTTAAAAGAAAGCAATAATGGGTTAATCACATGCTCAAACTGGATACTGCTCCTTCCTGGTTTCCCTTTTCCATAACAAGCTGGAAGCTTATCTTCTTGGCAGCTGCCAACTTTGGGCTTTGGGCTAAATCAGTTTAACCAGACACCCCCTCCTTGGCCATTGCTGGTCTCCATCACGATGGAAACTCAAGAGTGCTGGAGGAAAACCAGTTGAGTTGGCAGCATTACTCATTTCTGCAGCAGCCTTGTGGAGATGCTTGTTCTCACAGCCCATTCACTTTGCACTATTTGAATCCTTCTATCAGAGGCTGCAGTAAATGGATATTGCTCTCCCAGATGCCAGAAGGATCCATAAATCAGAGGAAAACAGGTGTCTTCCAAGTCCAGAGCAGTATATTTTGCAGCACTTCACTAAAAGCCACAATGCCTTGTCAGGGCTGGTTAACAGGAGGGTATCCTCCCTTCATAAAGGAATGATAACTCGAGCTCAGATGTCAGCCTCTGACCCAAGAAGGGCTGGTGTGAATTTAGGGCTGGAGGAGCCAGCAGGTTTTGGGATGCTGCTTTGGCTCCTTGGCAGCCCCCATAAGCTGAGCTGTCAGCTCTTCAGATCCTTATCTTGCATAGTGCTGTCGACTGGATAAAAGTTCCTGACCTGAATGATGTGGGGAAAATCCTTCAAAGCGCAATCCATTACTTGTCTTCTGGCCTCTGCCCATGTAAAGCTCATAAACCAAAAGACTAATAAAGAGAACCCAATCTTTAGCATGTTTAAGAAAAAATTAATGTAGTTGTCGTGATCTGGGAACAACTCCCTGCTTACAACTGGAGATAAGGATTACTAGCATGGAAGTGGAGCCCTCCTGTCAGGGAAAGAGGGATGGGGTTTGGATTGAGGTGCTGGACTGGAATTCTGGAAGCTGATGGCCAGCTCTCTGGCTTGCCATAGGTGACCCTGGGTGTGGCTCCTCCTATTTTCTCTGTTTAGCCAGTGAAAGCTGAGGAGAGAAGGAAATAAAGAAATAAGGCATTTTTATTATTAATAGATTCTCCTGCAACTATTAGGGATGGTGCTGTACTTGCAGCGTCTGGAGTTTGGATACTTCACAGGAGGTGAGGCTGGAAAACCTCGCATCATCTGCTGATTGGGAGACAGTGGGAGAGAAGAGTCTCAGAAGCCAACAGGCTTGACCAAGATATAGGAAGATAATAGCTGGAAAGGTTTTAGGGTCACTGTGTTTTCCATGGCAGGAGTTGGCTTCCCACTTCCCTGACTCAGCTTCCTCTTCTCCATCTGCAGGTAGAATTATAGTTGAAAAGAACCTTGAAGGCAAGGAAGGGCACCCAGCCCTCTGTCCCAGTGTTGGTAGTATTGGTTTTTCATTGACATAATCTTACAGTTGGAATGCACATTCCAGAAATACTCTATCATCACTGGAACAGAACGAGGCTAAGGAAGGTTATCAGAGGATTGGGAACTGTGGTGTATAGGAGTAGGAACGATAACACTATTAGTCCACATCTGATAGTGATTTGATACTGGACTGAGTCTAGAGCAGTTCCACTGTAGCCAATAAATCCAAAGCAGGGGGAAAAAAATGTTAATCATAGTTGATGGTGCTTATATGTGTCCAAAAAAATTATTTGCAGATAGATATTCACAACTCTGGCATTGTGCCTCTGTCCAGAATATTTGTCTAAATATTAAAAAATAGTAAATTAGAAAACGTACTTAAATGTCATCCCATGTCCATGCATTTTCAGCTTAACTTTGGCAGTAAGCCCTAAATGTGATAAAAGACTCTACACCAATATATTTTGCTTTTCTCTTCTTTTTTTTTTCCCTTTTCTTTCTCTCTGTCTCCCTAGACAAAGCTGACAGCATAGCATAGATCTTGAGTTATGGCTGATGCATTTTTCTAAGCTAAAGTATGTTGTTAGCTCTTATGCTAATGATTGCAGCAGAATTCCAGCCTCTGTGGGAATTTATAGGAAGAGAGGTTACCACTGAGCATCGTCTTGGACTTTGGATCTTCCTTTGGGTCCTTCCACAGCTAGAGTCAGCCGGTGCCTTGTGAGTAACATCAAGGTAGAAAGTCTTGCTGTCCCCATTTTACAGATGGACTTTTGAGAGACAGGAGGAATAAAGCCAAATGCTTCAAGGATACTTAGTGGAGGTTAAGTGCCAAGTTTTCTTTGAAGGTTTAAACCCAAATGACACGCCTGTGATCATGCAAGAGATTTGTATCGCCCATGGGAGCAGAATCATTTTTTCAGGGTAGTGTCATAACCACTCCACAATCCTTCCTCTTTCTTCTGCCTAAAGCTCCCACTGACTTCAAAGGTGAAGAATTATGGCCCGCATCCCACAGTACTGTGAGCTCAGATGTGTGCACAGAGCTCTACCCACACATATATTCCATCAGGGATACTGCTCAACTAAAATTATACAGTCAGTAGGGAGGGTAAAAAATGTCTGCAAGGCTGGGGCTTCTTTTTTATTCTCATATTGCCTTTCTTTAACCTCAAAATTTTAACTAAGAAAGGCAGAGTATACCAAATGACTGAGTTTTGAGTCTACTATATTTTCCATAGAAGAGTTGTAACCCAAAGAAAATAGGAATAGAAAAAGAAAGAGGAGTGCTAACTTATTCAGTAAAACAAACTATTCCATATTTTGAACACCTCAGTGAAATACATTATTGGGTTTCCATAAGAAATAAATACATATATGAGCTGGTTGGATTCTCAGAAAGCTTGCAAAGACTGGACATAAAGAATCAATTTATCTCTTGTCATATGTAGCCACTACAAAGTGAGCACACCCCAGGTGATGTGTTTTTCTGCTGATCCAACTATTACTCTCCTAGATGAACAGCAAAATTAGAAGTTAGGATTTTCACCTGGTCACATCATCCACTCCACTGTACATTTAAATACTGGTAGCAGCGTTCAGCTATTGTTGGGAGGTCACTCCCTCACCCAGTGGCACAGCAAATGTCTCACCCATTCCCTCTCAGTTCAAAAACAACAAATACATATAATTAAAATGTTAAAATTAATTTTTTTTCACTGAATGGAAACAAAGTAAAAGTGGAAGAGGGTAGGTGCATCCTTTTGGTGCACATTTAGAACAAGAGATTTTCTTTTTCTTTTTTCCCCACAGAAAAAAAAAAACAAAAACAAAAAACAAACCACAAACAAACAAACCACTTAAATTCTGGCTCTAGTTAATAGTTTCCTAATTGCGTGTGACTGTTTCTTGACTTCCTGATTCCTATCTGGTGGTTAAGAATCCAAAGGGTTTATTAAATCAACAGAAGCAGCTGCCTCCTCGAAGCCAGGCATGGTGTATGTCACTGACTGTGGAAAGGAACTGCGATTCAGGGAGGAGCAGAGGTGATTGATGGGGCCAGTGTCATAGCTCAGAGTGTGGTTGCACTACTGTGTATGGGCATACTTACTGCAACCATTTATCTTCTGTCCTCTGCCACACACACGCAGAAACATACGTGCATGTTTTATTTTTGCCAGGCATTAGAAATACAGGAATGCTCAAGGTGCAGCAGGACCTGTAGCTGATGATGTGCCTCTCAAGGTGATGCCTTCCTTTGTCTTGTTCCTTGGACAAACACCAGAAACACTGACAAAACACAGTCCTTGGTTTTAAGTTTATCCCTCTGCCATTGGCAAACTCTTTCCCACAGAAGAGAAGGAAAGAAAGGGAGGGAAGAAAGGGCAAGTAAATGGGTCTGTTTTGTGTACTGTATTTTAGGTTAGATAAAGGGGAGGAAAAAACTGTAGGTTGAATGTGGATGTAGGATTGCAAGTGATGGAGTTGCACAAGGTGATGAAAGGTACTTCCTTTCTTGGCAAAGCTCTTCTTGGTCAAGGTCTAAATGCAACTTCTGTTCTTGGACCTCCAGCATCAGAGCTGTCCCCTGGCAGGATGGGATGCACAAAGCTGCTTGGTCCCCCAGCATTGCTGCTCCTGCTTTGTGTAGGAGAAGGTTGTCCTCACAGTACTTTGTTTTCCCCAAAGCATCTCAGGTCATTCCAGATCAGGTCCCATCAGTTCCCAGCCTTCACTTCCCTTCAGCCGAAACCAGGGAAGAAGAGACTTCTCTTATGTGGGTGTTGAGCTTTCAGATGCTTCCAAAAAATTTCACCTTCCACTTCCATGTCTAAAGGTTTCCCTGACTCCTCCTTGAGCTACATCAACCCATTAAGCACAGAGCCTCAGTACAGAGGAGATGCAAAGGCTTGTGATACCTGCATGGACCACCTGATTTACAGCTTTGTGTTACAGAGGTTATTGCAAGTGTAAAATGGCTATGCATTCCTCAGACTTTATTCCCACAATATAAATTTCTCCCTGCTTTTCACCAGGAATTGAAGCCACTACATCCTGTGCTGCTGTAGCCAGCAGCATTTTACCTCTTTAACACTGTCAGGCTACTTCTGCATCCCTTTGAGACAAGTGTTCTTGCCAGACGCGGAGGCAGCTTCCTTCCAGGACACTGGTGTGTCGGATAGGTCTGGCTTAATGGGACTTATTATTTGTTGAGTGCTGCCAAAGGGCTAAACTGAGAACAAGGTGCAAAGTACTTGCATGCTCTGAGGAGTTCACAAGATGCACTGGTGATTCCAAGCCATGCTGGAAAGCCCAAAGGAATGATTCAGGGTAACGCAATTGAACCCTTAAGGAAGGACATGCTGTGAGGATCACTCTGATTTGGCAAAGCAGGTTGAGAAGTCATTTGGAAAAGGAAAGGTCCAGCTGGTCTTTAAGACCCAATAGACTGGGGCAAGGTCTCTGTCAGCATCAGTGTTAGCTCCATCCACTTGGGAGCCCCTGGCTCAGGAGATGTGGTCCCCATTTCTGCCTCACTCAACTGGGAATCCAGAGTGACATGTAGACTCATCCTGCATAATGCATGGTGAGAAATCTCTGCTGCTTGGTTCCACACATTAAGAGTGATGCAAATGGGGCTGCAACAAAAAAACTTTAAGGAGAGTCACTAGGAAGTTGGAAGTCTCCCTAAGACTTGCTGGAAACTTTTGGAGAGGCAGTATGAGTGAAAGAGGGTGGGAAAAGACAAAAATTGTTGTGATAAAACCGTGTGGCCAAGTGGGAGGGTAAGATGTGGTCTGCAAAACATAGTTTGAAGGCAAGTTTTAGAAAATGAGTACAGGAATGTGGTATAGTAGAAAACCAGAGGAAGAATAACCCGAGTAACAGAGTCACTGCATCAAGTATTTCAGCACAGCGAGTGAGGGATGTTCCCCTCATGGGCTGTGCCTGCAGTGTCATTACCACCAGCTCAGATTAACACCGGAAATTCTGGCAGCTTTACATGTACCTGGGGACTCAGAAAGCTGGATCTAGGTTTTGCAGATTAAGCTGCTTTCCAGTGGTGAGGCACAGAAAACCTCCAGAATGTGCCTGGGTCCCGTTAGCAGTCATCAGACACTGCCCACTTACAGCACTTCCCACAGTGGGGCACTTGGGCCCCCAAACTCTTGTGGTAGACCTTGGACCTTTACTGTGTCAAAATAAGTTCTCCTAATAATCAGAGACTTTTGGCTTGTCTGTCCATTACAGCTTGGATCTTGGCTCATTCCTGGGTCTGCCTCTGGTCCTTGGGGTTTCAGCCTTTCTTCTGTGTCTATGAATGTCTCTTCTCACAAAAGCAGGAACTGAGGGAGCAGTTCTTGTGAAAATCTCTTCCTCAGAAATATCAGGAACATTCCAGGGATTTATGTGTTGCAATGCATTGACCTCTCTGGTGAGATCTAAAAGCATCTAAAGCTGCAAGAAGGATGAGAGGGTTTACTCTGTGTACATCTTCCTGTGTCTGGTTTTGCTGTCCTTGCCTCTTTTAAAACTGTTAAGTTATTAAAAAAGCCCAGATACAGTCCTTACTCAAGTTCATGGTGACCTTGGCTGGGAACAGATCACAGGATTTTGGTATTAAATAACCAATGAACTGTTTTGAGCAAGAAGAGAATAAAGGTCCTAGTAACTCACCCACATGTAACACCTGAAACTACATTTTGCTGAAGGAACAGAGAAAAGTCAAAATGAACTAAAGTTTTATTTAGAAAATACTAGTTTCACTTTGGAAAAAAAAAAGTATATTCATTGATTTTTTTTATTATTTTTTTTTAAGACTTCCTAACAACCTCCCAAGCTCTGATCTGCCTAACAGATTTTTGGTGTTTTTTAAATGATAGTGATGCTCAGGTGGCTTACATAAGGCTGGATTAAAACATGGAGTGTGTTGGCGATTCCTGAACTAGTGCCACCTGAGCTATAGCTTCTCTCTCCATTGCAGGTCCCTAACTTCATCAACACAACACTCCCGCCCCACGAGCAGGTGACGGCTCAGGAGATAGACAGCTACTTCAGACAGGAGCTCATCTACAAGAGGAATGAGAGGATGGGGAAGAGAGTGATGTCACTTCTAAGGGAGAACAGAGACAAGAGCTTCTTCTTTGCCTTCGGAGCAGGTATGGCATGACTTTTTCTGTTTTACTCAGTTATTGTGATTGGAAGTAAAGTGTTTTGAATGCTTCAGGATTTTGTCTCTGAGCAGGAGCAGAAGCAGAAAGGTTTTTGTTTGTCTAGACCTGCTTCTAAAATGCAGTTGTTGAAGGAGGTGGGTCTTGGTCCAGCCTGGCTGCAGACAGGCTGCTCTCCTTTGTTTTCCATCCAGCTGTAGAAATGTGAAGTTGAGTGCTCTTCATGCTGCTGTCTTTGTTCCCTTCCCAGACTGGCTTGTGGCCTGCTTGGGTTGTGTTCACACAATGGTTTGTAGCCACAAGTGTAGCAGATAGTTGAAGTTTGAGTTTTCAAACCCAGGTGCTGATGGCACACAAACCCTTTGGTGGCACAGGCACACGTGTGGCACACAGTGCTGGCCCAGGGTTTCAAACCTCTTGGGGTTGCTGTAGTTAAGACTTCCTCAATGGGTGACTTAACTGCTCTGGTCGTGTTTCTGTACAGATTTGCTGGTTTTGGGCTTTGTACAAGTGCATGAGTTGTGTGTGTAGCTAAATACCAGCATTTTGAACCATTAAGTAAAAATCCAATATGTCCCTCTGCCTGTTTAAATGCTCTCCCTAAAGTCTGCAGAACAAAGACATCTGCAGTACTTCTATGAGTCTGCAACAGTACGTGCTACTGTCCTTTTTTTTATTTCTTTTCCCTTTTCCAGTGGAATTCACATTTCTGTGTGATAAGAGTATAAATAATAACTGTTCAGGCCCCCAGCTCAGCTGAATCCTGAGCACCAGCTTAAGTGTCTCTTTGAGCTCCCTCGACTTCAAGGCAGCCTGAGACTGCCGTGCTGAGAACCAATCTGCTCCTCCTGCTCCCTCTCCTTGGCAATTTCTCATTTTTGACAGAACTTTGCTCCTCATCCCATGGCTCTCGCTATGAACTCTGGCAACAACTCACCTTTCACTACTCACTTCAGTGGGAATTTTGATTAAAGACTGCAGGTTTTAGTGGAGACACATGCGTTTTGATGTATTTATTTTTTGAGTGTATCCGGACTGAATTTTCCCAAGCTTATTTAATCTCAGGCTTGCCTGATGTTTCTGGCCAAGGAGTTTTGCTTAACTGTTTTTACAGTAGGAAAATATATCATGATGGTTCATAATTGGATAGGGATTCATGAAAACCAGGTTGTCTAGCCCTAGGAGCGAGGTTTATCAGAGATTATCGAACATGATGGCTTTGACATAATCTCCAGTTTTGGAAATCCCTTAACCAATACGTATTGGAGCTGAGAGGATAAACTCATATTGGGCATCACTGCCCACTTGCCCTGCTCTACACGCTTTTCCAGGGCATCAGTTACAGACCAGGGTCTTGGACTAGGTGGGTCATGGATCCAATCCAATCTGTGCTGATAACAGAAGTGAAATTAAGCAAATGGATACTAATTACACACTGCATTCTGTAGAAAGGCACGTTTAACTCCTGGGAGGTTTGAGCTTTCATTTCCTGTCCCCATCAGACAGCACCTACCTAAAACTCCCTAGCAGCATCCCTTGGGAAAGCTGGCTTATGGAGAGCAAGTCTTGTTTTTTCTTTTGCACCCATTTTTGGCCATGTTGAAAACTGCCTTTGTTGCCGGGTTGTTCCGTTTTCCCAGCACTGACTGTGGCAGGACAGAACAGACACATGCAGCTGGATTTACTGAGAGCTGGGATGTGGGAGATGCCAAGGAAAGCTTTTTGTTTTGGGTTCTTTGTTCCAGCATCCCTTTGGCCTTTCTCACCAAAGTGGGTCATCCCTGCAGGCCATCCCTACTTTAGTACAATTAATTCCTTCTTGCTTCTCTGGGGTGTTTTTTCCTTCATGCAGTAAGTTCTGAGAAAATTATTAATTTTTCAATGCAAAAATTATTATGTGACTGAAGCACAAGCAAGTTCATTTTCTCTTATGGTTCAAATGCAGTTTTTCCTCTTGAAGAATTTTTGGGGGTTTTGTTTCCTTTTTATTTCCCCCATACACTGAATTATGAGTGGTGTTTGTTGATATATCTTGTGTTTTTCATTCTTATATTTAATTCATGAATTTTAATGGTTTCTTTGGTATGTGGTTGGGTTGTGAATTCAAATAGTTTTCTAAAACTTTGAGCATTTGGTTTTGCCTTTTATAAAAGTGAATGGTGGGTGTTTTTGATGAAAGTTGAGGCTTTCACATATTCCCATGAATTCTGAAGTGTAAAATTTTAGGAATGCACCTTTGGTTAGGATAAGCATGATAGAGTCTGCAGGAGCTCATTTGCTCCCAGAACAGTGCAAAAATTATTTCACTTCATTTAAGATTCTGCATCTTTAAGACTAACAATGAAAGGAAATAATTTGAAAAAAGCGTTCTGGACAATGTACTCCAAATTATGCTAAGCATGATTCCTGCATCAATCCCTTTATTTTGAGGGTATTGGAACTAGTGGATGAATAGTAATTAAATTATATATGTGTATTGTGAATTGTTTTCCAAATTTCGTAATCTCCATCATAGTTTCTGGGAGGGAAAAACTGGGTAAAACTGTGCTACCAAATCAAATTAGGAAAATAAATGTTTTCCTAAATAAGAAAATAAGCCTGTTACGAGAAAAGCACCTCGGAAAAACTTCCCCAAATGCAATTTTGTGGACAAGGGTTGCTGTAGAAGGGAGTCTCAAGCCCCACACGATGATTCATGTGGACTCAGTGGCATCCTGTAACTCACAGGTATAGCTGGAGCCAAGGGGCTTGGAGAACAGCCCTCCTGAGGTAGAGCCCTGCCTGGTTCCTCCAGTGGCCTCCCTGCAGGAGCTGTACCCTATGGATACTGCCCTAGTGAAGGTTTACCTGGCTTTTGCACAGCTGTGTGCAGCAACTGAGGCTCTGCTGCTCCCTCAGGGCACCATCCTCAGCTTGATCTAAGATCCCAGTGCCACGGGTGGGTAGTTCTGTAGTGTCTAGTAATGAATTTGTATAATGAGCTCGACTAAGCCAGAAGGCACCACACAGGTGTCTTTGCAAATTACAGTCTCGTTTGGCTCAGTGAGTCCTGCTCCATGACTGTAGAACCAAAAATACCCGCCAAAAACCCCAAAGAAACCCAATGACTAGCTTCAGCTGAAAAGCAAGATGATGATTTCCTGGCAACCTGGTGCAGGAGCCTGGTGCTACTGAGCTGGAGGATGCAGGTGTCTGTCAGCAAAAAGTATATGGTCAGTGTTGCAGAAATCTTGCAGAAAATCCCTTCTCAGTTGAAACTTGGTAGAGTGTAAAGCCCTGTCCCCATAATAAAGCATGCACTTCACCATCAGGAAAAAATCATAGCTCATCCAGTGTAAGCTGAATTCCCAGCTGGCTGGATGAAAATGTGTGGCTGAAAATGGCAGGCAGAGGGAGATGTGGCATCCCCTCTCATCAGATCTAAATAACCCTCACGCAGGGACAGATCCCACACCCTGGTCCTGGCAGGTCTGGCAGGTCAGGTCACCCCTGGAAACACCTGCTCTGCCTTCATATGGAAGATGAGGCTGTTGAAGTGATTGGGATATAGCAGGCAAATAATTCTGTTGCCTGTGCAACTCTGCATGTTTATGGGCTGGTTATTAACTATTTTACATGTAGAATTTCTACCTTCTTCCTCCTGCCTCTCTTTTAAAAGAAGGCTGATCAAAATCTTTCAGCAGAATTTTTCTGCCTGCTTCTGAAAAGCAAGTCCACTTCTTGAAGATGTTGATCAAAATCCCGGGTGCCTGGGTGTCATTGTTCTCCTGTAAACTGGGATTCCCAGTTAAAATTTTGCTATATTCTGTTTAGAGCTGTGGTGCATCATAGGAGAGGTGGCTCAGAATCTGGTCTGCAAGAGCACGAGGGCTGTGAAACACTGAACAGACAAGTCCTGGGAATGAAGGAGTGGGAAGGGGACAGGCCTTTGAATATCCAAGCACGCTGAGATAAAACAGTTTTTCATAAAGCGAAGCAAAGCTTTTTTATGCTGTTGAAAGATGTTTTTTTCTTGTTCCAGTCAGAAGTATTAAAACAAAAAAAAAAAATTACCCAGTTCTGAATAGAGCTTTTCAGTTTTCTGTCATTCTTAAAAATAAAAAGTAGACTTTTCAATGGATTTCTCCCTTTCCTGTCTTCCATGGAATTACTCACAATTTAAATGTGTTGGAGTAATTCAGACTTTTAATTTATTCCTTTATAAAACACATAGAAGTGAAAATGGTCATTTATTCTTTCTACTTTCATTTCTTTCTCCTCTCCAAGAAAAATACAGGCTTTGGGTAAAAGGGGACCCAGCTCATACCCAGTTCTATAGACTTCGTTCTTCTCCTGCCAGGGTTTACCATATTCAGGCTTAATGTGAAAATATCACCATACCTGTATTCACAGTAATTATACTCTAGTAATGAAACAGCAGTTATTGTTTGTGCAGTTAAATGATATTTTTCAGTTATGGGCATGGCAATGTTTCCCTTTGAATGACTAAGGGTTGCTAAATAGAGTGCTTTCAAGTAAAATTTGGGTATTTACTTGGGTTTTGTGTTTTGAAAATCCATCATGGATTGCTAGGAATTATTGATCTGTAATAGCAGCCTTAGACCTCATATATACAGACAATTTATAAAGGGCCATTTACAGTCAAGAAAGACACACAGCCAAGAGCACACAGGCTGTTAAAAAGAGTTAATATTTTGGCAACTAAGACTATACATATGAAGTCAATGTTTAAGAAAAAATCACTCTGGTTTATTTCATTTTTATGGGCAAATAATTTTCAAGTAACACTTATGATAACAAATGGATAAATTTATGTCTGCAGTTAATTTGAACGATAATTTCCTTAGGATGTTTTACTTACTTGCATTTTTTTTCTTTCTTTCTTTTATGAGAGCTGTCAGTTTTGTAGCTGAGAGCTGGATTTACTGCTTCAGAAATTCGGATGCTGCTCCAGTTCATGATGTTTATTAGCAGCCAAATCAGTAGGGTTTAAGGCAGTGAGTTTGGTTAGTTAAAATAATAAATGTATCATGGAGAATTTTCTTTAAGTGCTGAGACAGAGCTGAAATGCAACTTCCATGGCATCTCCCATGGTAAGAGGGGAATCAAACTGTCTCTGGACCACGGTCCCGTGGTGGAGGAAAGAAAATGTTAAACCACCTCACCAGCCTCCTGCACCTGAGATGTCAGAGAGTACCCAAGCTGTTGTCCATGATGTGGTGGAAGCCAGAGTGGGCTGGTGACCACAGCTCCAGGTGCAGCTGGTGATAACAGGGATCTGTGTACATGAAAGTACGAGCGCTCTTCTCAGCCGTAGGCTGAGGTGGCTGAGATTAGGTACCTATTGGTTGATGGATTAGGTTTGAATTTCTGAGATGCTCTGCAAGAAAATAAATACAGTTGTAGATGTCTGTGTGCTCCCATGAAAACAGAGGAATTCATCCCGAAGTAGGAACAGCAGAAGTAGAATTTGATAATTTCTATGCTCAGAATGGGTGAATTCCCTCCCCGTCCTGCGGAGTTCTCTCAGCCAGCATTGGGCAGGCAGCATCAGTACTGATTCTGATCATCATAAATCAGACTGTTAAAAATAATCATAGATAATTTGGGCTGAAAGAAACCTTTAAAGGTCATTTAGTCCAGGCTCTCAAACAGTAACGTTACTTATTTCCAAAGTAAATGTTATCTGGTAATTCTTTGTAGTGGGACTCAGAAGTGGGTTTTCAGTGGGGAAAGAGAGCATTGTGCAACTTTTCTAAAGGATGGGGCTAGTCTGAGAGCACAGCAAGAATATAAAATCTCCTTCTCGTAGTCCTCAACTCCAACTCTTTTCCTTTTGTCCTCTCTGCAGAGGATTCCCAAAGGGAATTTCAGCACACGTCATTTTAGATACTTGAGGTACCAAAGACAGAAACAGGCTCACCCTTCACCTTCTGGAATGAGTAGGAGTGACAGACATCTCCAGGGTGACTCAGGTCTTGAATGGTCTTGATCACCACTGAAGTGTTCTTATTTTCCTCCAAAAGCTAAAGAGCACCTGGGGAGATATCCAGATGATGTAGCTGTCTTGAACATGCTTCATCGACGGTTAAAAAGGTGACCACAACTGAGCTGGAACGTGATGGATGTTGAACTGGGGCGGGTAGAGGTGGGATTTTGTTGTTACTGGAAACCATACTTCTACTCGGCAGTTTGGGAAAAGAAAGGATGTGATGGATACTGTGCGCAACTTAAACTGGGGTAATTAAAATCCTGAGAGTTTTTGTGAAAGCCATTAGCACCTGCCACCAGATCTGGCACCGAGGTTCACATGTGTTACTTGAAAGTGCTTTTTTCGGAAGGGAAATGCCTTCAGGCCGCCATCCAACTGCACACTGAGGGATGGGGATTTACAGATGTCGAATATGCAAATAGCTGTTTTGCACTCTCAACTGATGCAGCGTTGCCTGCAAATCAGGCTCGGAGTTGCAGAGTTGGTTCCACTGGGAACTAAATCATCGGAATTCCGGTCCTCTGGCTACCAGGGTTGTGTGGCTCTTTACCATTTCCATTCTTCATCTTGGATCCTCTGTAGAACACAAAAGGGGGGAAAAAAGGAGGGGGGAGGGGAGAAAAAAAGAAAGCACTTGCAGTCTGGAGTATAAAGAGACTTTATCCCCCAGGTCAGGCATCCTGATCCAGCGCTGATTAGTGGTGCTACTGACATCACTAGCACAGTTCATCAGTGGGTTGTCTCAGTGGAGCAAGAAGTTGGCGACCAGGAGATTGAACTTGGCGAGCCTACAAAAGAGAAGAAAAGGGTGAATTAACAGTTTGCAGATGGTAGAATTCCCTCTGCTCATGTTTATTTGGGCATCCAGATGCTTATAGTGAGGTCAACCTATTTTTGTGTGTGGACTTCTTTTACTATTAGTTTTTAAGGCAAAGTATCACTTTGCTTTTAGAAAGAG
Organism: Pseudopipra pipra; assembly: GCF_036250125.1. Taxonomy (NCBI): domain Eukaryota; kingdom Metazoa; phylum Chordata; class Aves; order Passeriformes; family Pipridae; genus Pseudopipra; species Pseudopipra pipra. The sequence goes on from NC_087557.1 coordinate 25,413,892, forward strand.
ACCTGCATGCTAATTTTGACCAAAATCATGTAACTGATTCATTTAAAAGTCTTCATTAAACAGACAGTGCCTGATTCTTTTTTCAGACTCTCTGTTGTAAATCAGGAGATACTCCACTGGGGAAAAGCTTGTTCCAAGTGCAAATCCAGCTTGCAGCCTCTTAAAATAAAAATAAAAAAATCAAGGGAACTTTTTTCTTTATGTACATTGATCTTGTATAATATGAAGGTTTGGAAGTCCCCGAATATTTGCTTTTCACCTGAAGCTTAAACTGGCAAACAGAGAGTGCCTGAGTTAGGGAGGCCAAAATAAACCTGCCTGCACCACGCTATTGTGAAAAGGGAACTTCTTGATTCCAGTAATTCTGATTTAAGAAAAACCCTTTTTGTATAACAAGATATTAATTGTAGAAACACAGTATAGCAAATGCAATGATGAGGAGTATCTTGAGGCTGCTGCCACCTGTACCAGCCAAGGAAGGAAAGAGACACAGCAGGTAAAAGAACAGATTCCTGTCTTTGGGCTGACATTCTGTTCTTTCTCCTGGTGTTGAGGGAAGCTGGGCAAGCCCTGGGCTGTCTTTGGTGGTCAGGTGGAGAATTCATTGTCCACTGAAGGTGCAGCCTCAAGCCCAGGTCTTTATGTTTGTGGCTGCAGGTATTCAGCTAAATGTTAAAAGCAGTTAAATGTTAAAATGGGCCTTGCAAACCGCAGCGTTTCACCATCTCTGGTGTAATTCTCCCCATGATGAATGGGAAATGATGCCTGCACGCAGTACGATTTTGGTTTAAAGAAACCCATACATTAATGTCAGCTCCTCTGGGTCTCTGACGTTTTCATATCATATTTATTATTATGCCTGTGCCAAGTTCTACTGTATAAGTCTAATTCTGCCTGCCTGTTTTCAAAGAAAAGAAAACTATATTGTCCCCTCCTGTCCTATAATATAGAAATTTTGGCTATGCCCTTACTGTATTTCTCTTCAACATTTGAGATGTAAAAAATATAGACATAATTCAGGAAATTTTCTCTTTTCAGAACTGAAAAGAATCATGAGAGGCTTAAGCACTCTGCTGAACAGGAATGGGCTTAAACATGGGATGAAATACTTTTTCACCCACACACGCACACACAAGAGCTTGCTGTGTATCCACAGGCCACCCTGTAAGCTCTCAGGAGACCAGGCAGAGCTCCCATATAACTCTAGATTTCATAATGGGAGTGTTGAAATCAATATATGGATGCCAGACAATTCATCACTTCCCATCCCAAAACTGTCTCATCTGAAAGTTCCCATCCAGCTTTAACAGTGCTGTTGGGAAGATTTTAAAGAAGCAGCGTGGAGAACCCAAAGACTGGCAGCCTTCCTCTAACACTGAGGTTTCTGTGGGATGCTCCTGTGAAAGGCAAACAGGGTACAGACTGCAAAGGATCCAAGGATCTTGTGTCAGCTGGGATACCTTTGTGGGCTACCTGCAGTGGTTAAGATGTCTCTGCACCAAGTGTACTTCTCATCATCCTTCTGCATGATGTTGTCCCAGACCAGAGGGAAATCTGGCTACTCAGTTTCCTTGAATTCAGAGCCTGGTATGCAAGCAAAGATCCTTCCCATTAATACAAGTTGATGGCCTTGACCTGAGTTCATGTTCCTTTCTGCTGCCCCTCCTGCCTGGGTGTGTATTCCGGAGGAGGAGCGTGGATATCCCAAGGCATCCTGGACCACCATAGCTGTATCCCCTGCAGGTCCACTCTTGGAACCTTAGGCTATTAAAGCAAAAGCTGGAAAGGGAATTTAGTAAAGCCAGGAATTTAGGAACTGGTTTGTACTGTTTGTGGTGTTGGTCTCTTAGAGGTTCAAGCCATTTCTGACCAGTTTTAGAGCCAAGTTGCAGGAGGACTGCATATGGAGAGGAACTGGTGGTCATCCTGATGCCCTGGAAAGACAGGGCATGGCTGCTGGCTGGAGTTAGTTGTTTTGCAAAAGTAGATGTGAAGCTGAAAGCTTTAAAAAGCCTGGCTGTAATTTATGTGGATTTCTTGAGGATTTTTACTGGTATGGAAACTGGGACTGGAAATCTCATTAAACTGGGCGTTCTTGTGAGAGTTTCAGGTTTTCTTAGTCATGGTTGTGCCAGGAATATCATCAGAGCAAACTTGCTGAGAAAGGATTTATGGATTTGGGATCAGATCCTATTCTCACTGAATTAATGGTAGTTCTGCAACTGACATCAAGGTGACTGGCATGTGCACCTGGATGAGACAACACTTATTTATCACTCTGGTTGTTTAATCTAGGCTGCTATTTTCACATCAATACCCTCTTTATAAGCCTATTAAATCCCAGTTCCATTGTTATTTTCTCTGGTAGATCAGAAGAGAAGTGTCAAGGAAAAGAAAATGTATGCGAAATATCCCTCTGCCCAAAACCAATATTTAAACATCAGAAATGTAAAGTGAAGGTAGAATTACTTAGAGGGGCAGAGGGGAAATAATTAAAGCTCCAGCCGGCAAGACGAGATGTCGTAAACTTTAGTTATTCCCCTCTCTTAGACATTGAAAACACAAACTCTGCCACCGTTCAGCTGTTTTATAGAGGCCTGTAGAAAGCAGCAGAGGTCTGTTGGACAAAATTGCTCTGGTGGCAACTGAAACTGGGCTCAAACCCAAGTCCAACAGCCGAGCTGCCATCTGAAATTGGACAAAATTCGGGTTCATGTCTGAATCTCAGCTCCCTTTCTGCTCTGTGCAGTAGACCTAATGAAACCCTGAGTCTGGACTGGACTGGTGGGGAGTGAGAAGCAACTTCGGTTCATGCAAAAACATTGCTGTTTCAAATTGGTTTAAAAAAAAAACAAACCTGCTAACAAAATTTGAAAATATGGTCATTCTTGGCAAAAATGGACTGGCTACCTCTTGGTAGACAGGTTTGCTAAAGAGTTGTGAACTGAAACATGGCAAAATGTCATTTCAGAACCACTAGGCTTTTCTCCTATCAACTTCCAGTGAAAGAAGAGGCAGGTGAATGAGCAAAAAGCCAGATGAATCCACCTTGAAACTTCTAGTTTTCAAGAGCTAGTCAGTGAGACCTACCAAATGCTTAGATTTCGATAAACTGTTGCTCATCAACTGAAAATTATTCTGCCAGTGAACTTCCAAACACCTTTTTAGTCTAAACACGTTTTGGTGGTGTTGAGCTTTGGAACTCTCCCTGGCAGAAAAGTGAAATCTCCATCATTTTCCTGGAATAATGTTTCAGGACTGAAACCTATGTGACTTATATTTAAATTAATAACTTAAGTCTTTTTTAGTATTTTTCTGTGCTTTATAATGGGAAATACCTTAAATACTGAGGTTTGAAAACTTTTTAAAATAGTATTTATACGCTGAAGTTAAATGGAGAGAAAAATCAAATGCCGGCACTGGGTTAACTTGGTATGAAATTCAGCACCAGTTTTCAGTATTTATACAGAATTCACATTCACTTTGTGTTTTTCCTTGAGGTGTTTGAGGTACAGTGAAACTGCTGTGAGGTTCTTATCACTTAGAGATCTGGTCTGGTTCCAGTTGAAAATTTTGCAGTACCTCTCACTGGGAGGATTGGTTTAAAAGGAACAGAGATCTGCCAAAGAAATAAAGACTTCATTATTGACATCAATGCTATTTTTAATCTGGTTTCCTAAGGAAATGAGACTTAAGCAATGGCAGTGTTTGTGAGTATGTGTGTGTGTACATAGGTGTGTGTGACTATGTCTTTGGCTCTCATAAATTGTTCATCTGTTGGGTGATTATAACCAAACCTGACAGATGGCTGGAGTCTCCAAGATAATAAGTTCTTCAGTGCTTCATGAAAATAAGTGGTTGGATGGAAGAAAAAGACATTCATAGTGTGCATCCACTGAAAAGGCACAGCATGAGCTCAACTTTTATTAAATTTCAGAAAATCCCAACGGGAGAAGGAGGTGAGACACATCCCCATAGACAACTTCTCTGTACTGATTCCTCTACAGGTGAGAGGATGTGGTGTGTACTACATAGATCATGTTGTGAACGTAACAATGATGTTTACAGCAAATAGTTACTATCTAGAGTGTCCCAGGAGACACATATTACCTCTGGGCTGCTCTCTAATGAGGTGTTCGTTCTCAAGGCCAGAGCAATAGCAGGGAGCAGGTTAATAAATGTGACCAAGGCATGGCTCCAGGGCTCTCTATAAACCTAATGAGTCGTGGGCACTCAAACTGTGCAGCCTCACTACTGCTAATTGGTCAAGTGTGCCATCAACCGTGCCCAAAAATGTTCTTAAGTAGCCAAGGGGTGAAAAAGAGCATCAGAAACTCCTACAAGTCCAGGAGGCAGCCTGGGGCAGCATTCCTGTGTGCAGAGTTCAGGAACACTTTCCCCAGAACCAAGGTCATTCCCCTGAGAGTTGAAGCAGCTCACCAGCAATTGGGAATATAATTAAGAAACAAAGGAGAGAGTAAAGCATGACCTGGAGAAAAGCACATTTACAACATTAGCTTATCAAACAAGGGGATGGTTGTCACTTAGCAGTTGGAGAAGATGCTCAGAAAACATTGTGGCGGGGAGAGTACTTGAAACCTTTCCAAAGAAAAATACAGATGGGGGTCACCAAAGCCAAGTCAGAGTTAGTTCTTAGTTTTATTCTTTTTTGCTTGAGATTGAAAATTATGTATCTAGTATCTTGGGGTGGGACTCTCCCTCTTGAACTGTAGTGTCTGAAATTTCAGTGCATCTTCTGTGTAAGGTCATCAGGTTCCTTTGAAACTCTCAGAGGACAAATCCTCCCACTTATCTCAGATGTGTATTTTAAGATGGAAGGAATTGCCCTCAGGAAACATCTTTCCACTGACCACAGAGGAAGCCTAGAAAATTGGCCGCCAACACATGCCTGACTTTCAGATGAATGGGATTAATTGAACCCTGAAAGCAGGAGTTAAGAATTCAGGGTGTTCTGTCCTTACCTCTACGTGACCTTGAGCAAGCAGCTCAGTGTACCAAGAGCTCCCTGAGCAATGTTTTGCATTACTGCCAATGGCAGAACTTTATTAGTCCTGAGGCAAGTTTGCAAGCAGAAGACTGACACAGGATTGCTTTCCATCATGCCTTGGAGAGCATCTTGGCATGAACTCTAGGGGAAAAGAAAACCCTCTGCCACCAGCTCTGGAAAACTCATCCAGCTCTAGGTTTCCTTGTGGCGGGAGAAGGAGCTGTAACCCCCGTGGCAGTGCACAGCTTTCACATCCTGTCGTGTGACGTGGTTGGAGCCCCAGGTTGGCCAAACGTTTTATCCACTGTTCAGATCCCCTTGTGAGCCCCAGAGCTCAGAGCAAACTTTCCCTCTTTGTGGTTGCATAGAAGAGGTGGATTTGGACATGCAGAAGTGTAAAGCATTTCCATCTTTCCCTTCCTCTTGGCTGGAGGGACCAAAAGCCACTTTGGTGCCAGCGCTGTCATTCACAGCCTGGTCTGCCTGGAGCTGTGCAAAGGACACAGAACTGCTGACAGGAGAGCAGGCTCTCATTTCTGTTCATCAGGCACAGTTATCCCTTTTTTAAGGGAAGAAACAAGCAGTCAAAAACAAAAAAAAAAGTTTTGACGTACCATGTGTCTAATTTGTTCAGTGATTTCTTGCAACCCAAATCTGTGTATGATTTGGGTTGTATGACAATGAGGAGTGATTTGGACCTGGAGACCCTTTGAAACAACCTTAGGATATCACTTGTCTTTTTGCACGTAAGATTTAGAGAAAACTAGGAAGGTGTGTGGGTGGGTTTTCGGTTTTGTTTTGTTTTTTTTTAGTATTACAGAGAGACTCACCAGATAGTCTCCCCTGTGGGGTCACTCACCCAGTCTGTAGTATTTACTCAGCATGTCTCTGAAACACCAGCGTCTTAGAAGTTGTCTTCCTGAATTTACATTCCCAGTTCAATCATCTCCCACAAGATAAAAGCCCCAGTGTTGGCTCCCCTTTACCTTCGGCACTGCGCAGCGCTCCCGTCAAAAGCGAGCCCTTCGTCGCAGCGCTTTTCTTTTTCTTCGTACCTGCCAATCACCCCGCTCGCCTCTGCCCAAAGTTTGTTGTCTTTGCAGTTGGTCACAGCATGAGCTACCAAAAACCTCGCTGAGCCTGACGGGGTATTCTGTTGGCCTAACCCTAACACGCGATCTTCCACCTCCCCGGCGCACAAAGGGCCTTTTCACCGGCCCACCGCAGCTCCGAGGTTTCATTTCATGTGTTACAATTAATCTGTATTTATTGCCACTTATCTTTAAATGGCTAACAATATCAAGAGTTTAAAAAGTGCTTTTAGTGTCAAACTGGGTCAATTAAAACTCTACTTAAAATATTTGCAAAACTTCTAGCCTGAAAGTTGCCCCCTCAGTCTGCTGTTAACCGAAATGGTTTAAATAAATACGCGCAGCTTGAGGAGACTGACATTAGGTAAAATTCCCCTTGATGTTTTAGTAGAATCCAGGATTAACTTCCTTGCTCCTACATTGGCTTGTTTTTTGTTTGTTTGTTTTTTTTTTAATAAAAGGAGAAAAATGAGTAATATTTTAGATGGTTGTAAGTATTTGTAAGATTGAAGCAATCAATTAAAAAACCTCAGGAGATAGCCTAGAAACTTTTAATTCCTGAAGAGACCATTAGATTAGTCAGCCTGGTCTCCTGGAATTTCATCCTGTTCTTTTGTGGACCATAATAGCATGTGTTTAACTCTGAACTTCAAACCATGGGCCACAAGGAACAATTTTTTTTTTTAACTCTTTCAATATTGAGCGTGGGCAATAAAGCACTAGAACATAAAATGTTAATTAAATAATGAAAGAATAGTTTTTACTTGTGTAAGTTGGGTTTTACTGAAGGTTGAAGATGGCTGGAGGAATCCACTTCTTCCCCTTGCAGAAAACCCCCCATTTTTGCCTAAAACATTTTTTTTTTTTCAAGCTCAGGTTGCAGGACAGTCTTAATAAATTGTGTGAGGTAAGTGCTGGTGTACTGCCCATGGGGACTCAGAACTGTTGTGCAGCTCACCCAAGGTTGCACTGTGTTAGGATGGTGAGAAGTCCCAGGAGGGACCCCCAGGTAGGACTTAGCCGTCTTGGATGCAGTAAATGCACAGATGAAGTGAGATCCCAGGCTGGGAAGTTAACTACCTAAACTAAAGGTTGGTTCACATGGAGCCACTTGGACTTAAAACTCTGATCCTCAAACACTTACTGCTCACAGCAGCAACATTAATGAAGCCTGGTTTCCTATGGATTTAGGTCATTTGCTTGGATTCCCAGCAGTCTAATAAGGTTTGAACTGTAACTGAGTCATTTCTATTAATTAGGGCATTTGTATTATCTTTATGGGTCTCTGATGTCCCTAAAAAGGCTCACCCTGCAACTTTTCTTTCCACAGGAGAGATTGGTGAGTCTCTATCCAGCCATCTGTATTCATAAAATATATAAGAAAGGACTCTCTTGGAGACAGCTGCTCTTCTGTTTAACAGATTTGAAATTTGCCCATGGGTTCAGAGTATTTCTAGGGAGATCGTAAAAACAAAAACATAGACACAAAGGGACAGCAGGATCCTGTAAGCATCATGGGTTTTGGAAGCAAGGTTAAAATGAAATTGCCATATTTATGCAGTGTAAATATTGCACAATTTGAGGACACCAAATGGTTTTGATCATGTCTTTAGTAATTTGTTCTTGTCAAATAGTTAATTAAACAAATCTGACTTTCTCAAATGTTTTGTAAGTCCATTTTTGTGGGATAGGGAAGGGAACACATCTTGAAGAATTGCTTTTGTGTAAAAAATAACATAAAAAATACAATTTTTTTTTTCTCCTTGCCATCCATAAAGACAGTGGGATTATATCCATTTGGAGGAAAGCAGTTGTTCTTCAGTATTAGTGTTCTGATGAACGCAAAGATACTGGCTTATGGGTGTGCTTTGATCACTCTTTGGTTGCTGTCCTATCTGTCATTCTTTTAGATTTTGTTTTTAATCTTAGTCACTGTATCAACAAGCCAAGTGATGCTGACATCTAAGTGCATCCCAAGAATGGCAAATAGCACAAAGCCAACAGCTTGCAAACAAGTCAGACTGAAATATGTTTGCATAAACTTTTTCCTCCTTTTTTTTTTTATGCTTACAAGCAGGAATACTGCGAGTTTCCCAATACTGTTTCTCACCCCCAGATCGTGTCCCATCATCCTGGTTTCAGTGTGACACACAGGCTTGTGTGGCCGGGATTGATTTATATTTTCCTCTTTGGAGGTGACAAAAACACCTCCCTTGAAAAGGTCAGGTTTGAGATCTGTCTGAAGACTGTTGCCTTTGGCAATGTTAACTGAGCCCCTGACAGGCTTTTACTCTGGACAAGGCCTACTGCCCTAGACTGGCTTTGTGCTAAAATCTTTCATTTCCTCAAAAAGCCATTCGGGCTGTGTGTTAATATTCGGAGCTTTCTTGCACGGATCTGGATACCAAAGTGCCCTGGCCAGCTCCAGGGGAGGTCAGTGATGAGAAACTGGGAAGTGTAACAACAGGGGGGGTGAAAGCTCTGAAACTTGGTGGCAGTGTGTAGTAAGGGAGGAAAGTAGTTCCAGTTTCCCGTCAGGGGGACTAGCCTAGCTCTACACATCTCTGCTAGGAACACTGGACCCTGCAGGCTGATTTCCCTTGAATTTTGATGGCAGGTGGAAGTTCATGTGGTTATATTCCTATTTGGAAAGAGGTGGCTTTGGCAAGAGGAGGAATTTTCTGGTAGTGTTCCTGTTCAGGAAAAGACTCAAACTCACTCTTTCCTAGGTATTGGAAGAGGAGCTCATTCTCCAAACACAGATCTGTAGGAAAACACACTTTGCTGGTTCTACTGATCAGGAAAAAACCTTTCTACTTTAATGCTATTTTCTACTAAAATTAAGTGTTTAGGATTCTTCGGGTTCTCAACTCCTCATCTGCTTCCATTGGAAACAGAGAATGAAACAAGAAGGCTTTGCCAAAATTTGGCTGAAACGAAGGAAATACTTGATTGGGCCTCACCAAGGGCCTGGCAGAGAGGAGACTGAGTACCAGTTCAGTATGGCACGGGCACAGGTCTAGTGTTATTGAATGCAAACACAATTGTATTCAAAATCTCTTCCTGCTGGGTGAGAAAGGGAAATGAATACAGGAAAATAAAACTTGAGTCTTAAAAGGGAAGGAGCTGTGCTCAGTTACTAGCTGTGCTAGTTATAGCCTGTAACTGTGGGAAAATGTGATGAGACAGTTTACCCAAGCACATTTGCTTTTTTCTTCTTTGTTTTTGGAGGGTTAATTCTGCGCTGTGGTGTATAAGCAGGCAGTGATGGATTGTCCCAGAGTTCTGTGCAGAGCATCGAAGAGCGCTGGATTTAATTGTCCTGCATTTATTGTACAAAAGGAATGAATTATGGGCCACTTTACAGCATCTCCAGTGAAAGTGATTATCAGCATTGCTCCTCGCCAGAGATATAACTCTGTCAAGCAGACTCCCTCCTCTCTTGGGTTCCTTGGAAAAAGCTTGTGAATTTATTGTCTCTTGCCATTGAAAGCTCGGGGTAAAACACAAAACCAAAAGCTGCCAATATATATTCAGTTCAGATGTTGTAGGAATTTCTTGTTCCATTTTTTTCCTTCTTTTCCCCTGAGTGGAAGATCAGTCAGGATTTTTGGAGCACGCAGCTGAAATAGTGCAGCAGAATGTGTCCTCTGTTGATTGCTCCTTTTGATATTGTAGGTGAACTGTGTGGCTGAGAAGAACTGGCTGTTGGCTTCAATTAGCTTTGTCCAGGGCTCAGACACATGCACAGCACAGCTGGTCAAGATGCCATGGAAAAAGGCACCTTTCACCCCTCTGCACTCAACTGTATCTCACAGCTGTTTTCACACTGCTCCTCCCTGCATTGCACAGATAACCCCAGGAATAGGTTTAAGCTGAGGAGGATGTATAAAAGGAATGTTATGAGCTCTGCCTCACAGGCACTGCACAATAACTCAACTGCAGAAGAGTGGGGAGTTTTGCTCTTTACCTTTTCTGTTGACTTCTGCAGCGTAATAAGGGACAGCAGGATGAATTCCAGGGACTGCAACATTGCCTGTCAGAAAGATATTTGGGGGTGATGCTTCCTAACGTTGCAGAAAAACAGCTGCAGGGGAGATTTTGTGTTGGGGTTTGTTTAGAGCTGCTGAATCATTTTCAGTGCCTTGAGGAGAGCTAGCATGCACTGTGTGCTTTGGGGAGCTACAGGTCCCCTCTATTCGGATTTTTGTGTTGCCATTCAAATGAACACCGGATTCCTGTGTGTTCACAGATATTTTTGTGCCTGAGATAGCCCAGATAAACAAGTGAATCAGCACATGGATGGAGATAACAATGTGTACTCAACTGTGCAAGCTCTTACAAAAGGTGCCTTTCTTCACTCCTCCACATGAACAGATTTCACATGGTTTTATCAAGAGGTTGCCAGGAAGTCTGTTCTTGAGAAGAAGTAGAAAAGGGAAAAAAAGCTGTAAAAAGCCCTGGACTATAATGGCACTACCAGGTAGCATGTGCAATTCATTTAACTATGAGTGTACAAATGTGTTAGCTCATAGCTGTGGTAACACTCATGGCAGCAGTCCCCGGGCTGAAAACTGTCCTGCTAATTAATAACAGCAAGGAACAGAGGTTGTGGAGATTGTCACAGCGACAGGTCATGAATTAGGAGAGGAGCATGTTATTTTGAAATTATTCCCTCTGTGTGATCATGCATTTTGGATAATCAGTTAATCATCAAACTAGGGATGATTCTATGATTTCTTCCACTGTATTGTTCAACTGATTTATTGGAAATCCTCTGTAAGTTGAATGGGTGTCAGCTGCAACAGAGAAAATTTAGGAAAAGGGACTTGGAAGTTTACCTTATGCACTGAAAAGTGTGTCTGAACTTGAACAGAGTTGCTGGGAAAATTTGCAGAGTTAAATGACTGGATGAGCCTTCTACTCCCTGAGTTTGGGAAGTCATGGGTGGCCTCTCATCTATTAATGAGCCGAAGTCTCCTGGATGACAACCTTGTGACAAGATGGTCCTTCACTCCAGAATGCCAGTGGTGGCTTTTTGTAGGAGCATAAGGGACAGGTTCCCCAGGGGAAGAAAGAAACACAACACAGTAGGATCAGTATTTTACGCTGTGAGACTTTTCACTTTCCTTTGTTAATAGCTATTTGCCTGGTGGTTGCTAGATTCATTTGGGATGTGGGAAACAGAAGTTCATGTCCATTTCTGATTCCTGAGTTAACACAAGGAATTGACTGTTTGATTTGCTTTTGGATTAATTACTGCAGGAGGACAGTGACGGTTGGAGCATCCTCAAAAATAGCTATTCCAGAAGAGTTCTTGCATAGCAGATAATTGGGCATTATCCATCGCAGCCAATTTAATTGGATGACTTTGCTTTTTTTAGGATTCAGTGCATGCAGATCCAAGGGCTACGTTTCCAAGTTCCCGAAATCTTAAGACAGTTTTGCTCTTTGGTCAAATAGAAGTTAAGTTCTCCATAACCAGAGGTTTTGCGGAAGGCTGGATTTTCAAAAGGCCTGAGCCCTTAGACAGCAGTTTTGAAAACCTGGCTGAACTTCAGTGCAAACTTGGCCTTAGAAACCTTTTATATCTTCATTGAGCACAAAGGGACAGTCTGTCTTGTAAGTCCATGCCTTCGTTAGGAGGAACTGAATCCTATTGATCTCAACATGTATTATAGTGGGATCAGACCTCTTCAGCGTCCTTACTTAAAAGCACTGCCATGGCAACAAGGGCAGCAACCCCAGGGGCAGGGTGATGGGAAATGGCATGAGGTGGAGAAGGGACATCCTCTTCTCATTGACAGGAGACTTCTCCATAATAGAAAAGGGGGGGGGAAGCTTGATAAGTCAAGTGGCTTGATTTGTAAGTGAGCTTACTCTAAAGCAAACACAATGCCGTATGTGTCTCATTTGCCAGTGAGATCATCTGTTTCTTTGTTAGGGAAGAAAATGTGTTTCCCTTCCAAGTCCAGGGCCACTCGGGCAATTTACATGAACAAATAAAGATGAGGTTTAGCAGCACTACATAAATGAAATACAGCTCTAAGTGGCCACCAAAGAACCGAGCTGCTCGAATGGAAGAGTGCTGGGACGCGAGCCAGGCGGCTGCTGTTTGCCATGCCTGCTTACGATTCCCCATCCAAGCATTGCTCAGATGCTACTTGCTGAGGTAACGTTTATGGCTGTAGCAAAACATATACTGGGAGATAAACAAGCTATGCTACAGATGAACAGCAGGACAGAGAACGTAAAGTAAATGCGTGCCTTAGCCATGGTCTTTACAGAAAGTAGTTGGGCTCTTGCTAGAACAGCATCAATCGAGGCTCACTGGGGCAAGGAATATTCCTCTCTTGATAAAAGTGATGCACATCTTGTTTCTGATATCTTTTATACCACCTGCATCCTTTAGTTGTTCAGATGTATTAAATGGAGTAATTCCTAACTTGAGAGTAATTCCTCTTTGAGATTAGGATCTGGTCACCCTTTATTTCAGTGCTTCTAGCCATGAAGCAGGTCTGTAAAATAGCTCACACATGGGAAAAACCAGAACACTCTGCCCCAGAGCTGCATTTCATTGTGGATTCAGCAAACATGTAAAGATTCTAAATGCTGTGGGTTCATTGCTGTTTCCTCATTGCATTTAGAACTGGTGTGAGCAAATATCAGCTCTATAGCACTCCTTCTTCTATTTCTAGTCAGACTGCACATCCACAGTCTGGCACAGAACTGGCCAGTGGGGCACTGTGGTATCCCAGGTGTCTTTTGTACAGTTCAGTTTTGGGAGTGAGACTGATGCACTTGGACCAATCTCAACCTTATGTAAAACATAAGTCAAAATAAACCAGTCAAAACATACCTTGTACAAAATACCTTGAACAAATCACTCCCATCTCTGCTCATTATGTAGCTTCTCTGTGTAGTTCTGGGATCGAGGTCTGAGATGGAATTGTGTCCATGGCATTAGTCTGAGAATACAGAGACGGGTCTGTTTGTTCTGTAGTCATGACTTTTGGTAAAAACTGTGTGTTAGTTCCACCCTTACTGTGGGAGGCCTGAGAGCACAGAATGGCTCTTCAAGTTCTGTCAGTGTCAGTGAATGGCTGCAGTGCCATTCAAACTGTCTCAGGACTTCTGACAGTATATTCTTGTCATGACAGAACTGCCATGCAGGCAAGTGTCTCTGGGGCTTCCTTTAGTTCCTTTATATGCTTATTTATTTGCTCAAGGTTCAGGAGGAAGTCTTGGTTTGACAGCCCTATCAAACCTCTATTCAGTTACATACACAATGTTTAAATAACTCATTTTGATCCCATCATTCTCCTCTCTTTCCTTTCCTTACCTTCCCTGCCCTTGTCTCTTTTGTACCCGCACACCCCCAAAAGGTGAATTTAAAGAAAACAAACACTTAGAGCATATGTATAGGATTTGACTGTGTACATAAGCTGGAATGAATCTAAACTGCACCAAAGTGTTTATTGGAAAGTACTATTAAACCAACAAAATCTTTCAAAAGTTGAGTTACTGTAACATAGATGTAACTGATGTGGAAGCTGTGGGCTGGGCAGGGCAAAAGTTTGAGGAGAGTGTCAGTGAGAATGTCAGTGTGATGCTAGAAAGGCCAATGCTTTGCATTTGGCCTTTGGGTTTCACATCTGCTGCCCTCAAGCACTGCCATGAATGCATATCTGTGTTATAGTTACCCTGGTTTGTAGTTCAGCAGGTGGGATGTAGTTGTTCAGTGCTCTTATTGGAAGTATTCTTTATATCAGCTCATTCTTTTAAATGCTAAGACCTGGATATCCATGGTAGCTGACTCCAGGTAGTTGAGCAAAGTAATTATTAGGAATTAGGTATGTTAGTTATTCAGACATTATAGGATTTCTCCTGTATATCTCAGGTAGGAAGTAGATATCTCCAGAGAAAGCTACAACTCTCATAAGAGCTTGATCTCACTCTCACAGTGTCTGTCTCTCTGCACTGACTATAATGGACCCTTAGGTAAAGTGCCATGGTTAAATACTTAAAGTTAGGCAAAATCTGGGCTGGGAATTGGTACATCCCAAGGACCTTATGAGGGGAACAAACCAGCATAATTCTTCCTAGCTGACAGATAAGAGACTGAGCTAATATACCCAAAGCAAACCAGAAAGCCTGTGGCAGATTTAGGAACTGATCGTGGGTGTTCTAAGTCCAGTTATGGCATTAACTGTTTGTATGCCATTGCTGCTGCTCACAGCTGATGCTTTATACCCCTCCAAACAACATACATATTTCTAACATATTGTTAAGATATTTCTATGTGTGTGTACATCTATATAAAAATTGCTGTCAAGATACACCTGCATTTCCTGATGCCATAGTTACCAGGTGTCATTGACATGTACAATTTTTCTCAAAAAAGGCTGTTAGGTCCAACCCAGTTTTGGCTGATGTTGGATTGGAAATAAATGCACTGAGAATTACTGAATCCAAAGATCTCACCTGGCTCAGGAAGTCCCTGAGCTGCAAAAGGCTGGAGGCTGGGAGGGCAGCAGGGGAAAGGATCCCTACGGAGCTGCCCTGGTGTTTGTGCTCCTCGCTGGCCATTGGCAATGGTGGGATGATGAGTTATGTGGACTTTTAGTGTGATCCAGTACCTCTGCTCTTAGGTCATTTTGGTAGAAAATATTTATTGTCTGGTGGGCTCAGCCTCATCCTGATGGGCTCTTCCCATGTCCCAGAAATCAGCTACAAGCTGACAACACAACTTAGCCCAGGAAGAGCGAGAAGAGCCTGGGTGGACTCTTGCAGCGTATCAAGGAATATGAACCCAAACTTCTGTTCAACTTTCCACTAAGTGCAGTGCCATGAATGCTCAAGAATCCAACAGGGGCAATCTCATGGGACGTTGTGATGCTGCTAAATGTAAAAGAATAAGACTATTTTTAGCTTAAACAGTTAACGGAGTCTCACAAATCATGTTGAGAGCATGGTTGTGATTATAGATCTGTAACATGTTTGCTGTGATAAAAAGCAGAGCTGTGTCAGGTGTTCTTGTTAACATAGTGTTTGTACAGTCAGGCAATAGGTGCAGCTGTGTCTGAAAAAAAGATTTATTTTTTTTTTAAAAATCAACGGTTCTATTTTACTAGCAATTATTCATTTATAAACTGTAGCAGAGGAGCAGCCAGAATCAGAGGCAAGGCCTGCTAGTCTGGAGGTTGGGAAGGACTATAAAATGAGAAACACACTCCACTCCCAGGACAGATGTCCTTTCCACTTTGCTGACTCTCCTCAACACCTGCTGCACTTCAGACATGTGCTTACCTTCAACTTATCTTCATTATGACAAAAACATCACTTAAAGTGTAACATGTGCGTGTGGGCTTTCCTGGGTAAGATGGATCATAGAATCATAGAATGGTTTGGGTTGGAAGAGGCCTTGAAGTTCCAACCCCCCTGTCATGGGCAGGGACACTTTCCACTAGACCAGGTTGATCAGAGCCCCATCAAACCTGGCCTTGAACACTTCCAGAGATGGACTTAAGTGTGTGCCTAAAACTTCCTGAAATTGCCCTTCTAAATTGTTTCTTTTGAGACTGGTGAGAGAACTGCTGCTGTCAGACTTGCTCATCTTGGCTTTATAAGGGGCTGAGTGTGCTTGGAGATGCTGGAAATGTAGACCCTTCTCAGTGGTTACCTTGCTAAATATTTCACATTTATGATATGCTTTATTGGCCAGGGACCAGATTCTTAGCCAGTACACGTGTAGTTGGCTATACTGGGCAGTTTGGTATGAGCCAGTGTTTGCCCCAGGTCACTGGGCCAGGGGAGTGCTCACAGCGTTCACCACAGCCATGGATGATGGGAATCCTTATGGCACTGATTTCCTGTTCAATTTGTTCTAGGTCCTGTTCACTCCAATCAGGTGTTTCTGCAACTTTAGTGAATGTCTGAGCTAACTAAGAAGACTCCGAGATATTTTGAGTTTGGGAAACATGGGGGAAAATTACGTTAAAAAAACTCATGCTCATTACTTACCTCACCTGCCCAATCCCCAGTAGGTTTAAGGATTTACAAAGAGCTCTCCCAGGAATAGACATCCTGGTTTTTATGGGGCTGAGTTCAGCAGTTTGTGAGATCAGAGTGAGAGCACTAAGTCCTGAATTTGTTTCAGGTACTAAATTTAAAGTCTGATGGGGAACTTGGGAGTTTTTGGTTGTTTCATTTTTTTTTTCTGAAAAATTTTTGTTTGCAAACTGAAAACAAGACCTGATGCATAAAATTTCAGGTAATAATTTTCTCTAAGAAAACGCCATTTGTTTAAAATTAAAATTATTCATAGGTATAATTTGGCAAAATTGTATTTTGTGAAGGAAGTTCAGTTAGAAGTTTTATATTCCTTTGCTGGGATACCAACATGAGCAGATCTAGTTTGTGATTATGTAATGGTCCTTTATCTTAAGCTTCAATTTTGTGACATCACATATAAAAAATTAGTTCACAAGTGCACATGGAAAGCTATTTTTTTATCCTTTTGGGCCTGTGGGATGCCTTTGGCATGTAGACATCAGTCTGGTTTATTGGCTCTTCATCATCCACATGGCAGTGTTTAGCCAGCTGCTCCCTCCTGTGATACAACCCCGATAACCTCGAGCCTTGGAGAGGTGAAATGGCATGAATTCCCACCATCTTTGAAATGTAGCAACTTGTTCTTCTAGTCTGGACTTGTCTTGGGTCTGCTGGGCAATGTCCTCAAAGTTCCTGTAAGGAGCTTTTCCCACAAATTTAGCTACTGCACTTCGGTCTAAATCACATTGAGAGCTTCCTGGTTCTCCCTCCCTTTGAAAGACTCATGTGCATCCCACTTGTATGAGCTGTAGGAAGGTGATCTGTGCCTTAGCTTGGCTTTCTTTAGCCCACATAATCCTTAACTTGGACCTGCAAACTTGAGCCCCCCCCAACCTGAGAGAAGTTTGAAGCTGAGATCTAAAGACAACTTCTGTTTTTATCGGTGGTCCTTGAGGGATGCGGTGAGTACTCCAGGTTGTAACTCCACTGCATGATGACTCCTTGCCCTGTGAGAAGTGTCTGAAACTGAGGTGTGATTTTGGGGCCATTTGCAGATGCTCATTCAGGTGCAGGTTTTGGGGCTGGTGGGGTTGCTGATACCCTCACAGCCCTGTGACTTCTCATTCAGTAAGTGTGCTGCACCCTCCAACTGCTGTGCTTGCTGTCTTCTCTGCTTCCCCTGTCAATGGCCTCAAGAGGTGCCCTGGAAGCATCTAAAACCCCTTTGGGATGAAGCTTGGTAGCTCTACATCCCACACTGCAAGCAGAGGCTGCAAGGCAGCTCCTCCACTCAAGCTGAAGGTGGTGGTGGTCCTCCAACAGCAGCCTGCCCGGCCCTGAAGAGGTCAGTGGTGGGACTTGGAGTGAAAGGAGATGGATGGGACTGGATGGACCAACATCAAAGTGGCCTGGGAAGAGCGAGGGCTCCGTGGGGTTGTGATGTTTTGTTCACAAGGCACTGGCCCCCTGCCATCAGGCAGTGGCGCGGCGCCAAGGGGATACGGCACGGGGCCCAGCACCCTGCATCTGCTGAGGCAGAACATGAGAATCCACAGCAGAGCCAAGCTCTCCCCCTTCCCATCTCTTCTTCCAGAAAATGGCTAATGTAAATAAATTGTCTGTTCACATGTGTTTTGGCCTCTGAATGGAAACACTTGTCCGTGCGCCCCCACCAGCCCCGCTCCCTCCCTCCCTTGGCGCTTTTGCTAAATGAGCTTTTCTTGCTCGGTTTCAGCTCAACCCGGAGTTATTCCATTGGTATTTCCCTCTTGGACTGATAATGAGACGAAGGAGCAGGCTGTAAAGCTGGTGACATATACCAGCCCAAATAATGTCCAGGAGCTAAAAGGTCCCCAAGCCCTGGTTTGTGCAGCAGATAAACACTGGGCAGGGACCCAGGGGTTGCCCAAAACCTGTGTTAGGCTCTTAATGTACCTTTCCACTTGCCCTGGTCTCTGAGGAGCTCAGACTTGTTAAAAACTCTTCCCTTGATGCTAGCAAAAGTATGGCAGTATCCACGGTGTTCCCTGGAGCACCAGACTTGCATGGAAACTCTTGATGTAACTAAACCTTAACATTACTGATAGTAAGTTACTGAAGGGGAAAATAACATACATTTAATACTAGAATTTCATTAAATGATAATACAGATAGGTTACTGCAGGGGAAAATACTCATGCAAATTCATTTTGACCGGGTCACTCTAACTTCAGATTGTTTTGCACAGACAAGGAGAAGAGGGGTGGTAGGTCACATGTTGCAAAATGTTTCAGATGCTTCCAGTTGGGAAAATAAATATTCAGGCAATTACAATACCCCTTGTTAAAGGAGGAGATGGAAACATATTGTCATCCTGCTCACGATGTGCATTCCTGTGCTGCAGGTTAATCAGCCACCGAGACATCCTTAATCTTGTTGGGTTATTTGTGGCTGCACCTGCCTGAACTTTTTCTCTCCTGATTAACATTTGATTAAATCCACTTTTAAAATGCCAGTGTGACTGCAGCACCAGGGGGGTGTGTGGGGAGAGTGTTTTGCTCTCCATCCTGATTGCATCTGCATTAATTATGCTAAGTGCAGTGACAGGAACAATATTGATGTAACAGAAGTTTATTAGGTTGATGTGGTCATTCAGACAAGAGGGCTGTAAGCAGCTTCACAGTGCTTCGGCTGTGGCCTCCCATGAGGAGAAAATGTCATCTCATTATTATTCAGATTGACCTGATTTGGGTAATTTCTTTCTGGGAGAGAGGTAGTTTTGGAATCTCATTAGCTTACCGACATTTGCATGTGTTAATAGAGTTCTTGCTTGTTTTTAATCCTCCATTCTTTCCTTACCATTGCAAATGGGAGTTCGGTGAAAATCGGGGACTTGAGCTGGGGGACCGAAAACTTTCTAGACTTCATTTTGTGCCTGCTGTGCCATCTTCTCTTTGTGGACCCTGACCCCACATGCACGGATGCAAGAAGGTGTTTCCTCTCCCTGTGGACTGGGGAGCAGGGCTCCTGTGAGGACATAGAGGTGCCACTACCTGTCTCAGCCCTGCCCTCCTGCATGAGCCATTACCTTTGCCAGAGGGAAAGAAGTCCCAATTTTATTGTAGAGACACATGGCATTGATCATATTTGGGATTTTACCTTCACTGTACACATAACCAGTGCCTCAGGCCTAGTTTGTGTGTCCCACTGTGTGAAAATCCAGGAGCAAATCCTGCCAGGAACAAATGTCTTAACTGTACTTGAGCATGGATTATGTCTTTATCTCTGGCAGCAGTTAGTGGGCTCCCTTTTCAGCGGGCTGTGGTGTGACAGAGGGACTAACCACAGCTCTGCCAGGTTCAGACAGCCTGGGGTCAAGGGGGCTTCTTGGGTTGTGTTTGGCAGCTCCTCAGAGAGGGAATTGGAAGCCCTGCAGAGGTCAGCAGCAGCGTGCTCTGGGTTTGGCAGGGTTTCCTAATGCCCATCGCCGTGCTGGCAGCTGGATCAGGGACAGGATCACATCCTGAACAGTGATTACATTTCACATTCTATGACTTACCTACAAAAATCCACCCTTGTGTTATTACCCTTATTATTGCCCCAGTCACTGGCCCAAACCAGTTAGTCTGCCTTGATGGTCTTTAACGGAGTGTGCTGTGAGAGGCTCCAGCTTCTCACAGTCTAATGTACAATAGACAAATGCTTGGAAATCTTAGAAAAGAAAAGCTTTAGAGCAGTTTCCTCAGGCCTCATGAATGTCTTTTTGCTGTGGTTGCTTTTTTTTTCTCTACTGACAGGTGTTTCTGCATGGTTTGCTTAAAGAAGTCACTTACCTGCCAGGCAGCCAGTTATGGGAATGTGATACACTGAGCAGATATCTTATCTTGCTCTGGGATACCTGTTTCTGATCTTCCACATCCTGTGGCCCATTAGTATAAAACCAAAACTTTCTTTGGAAACTCTACAGCAGCTTTCCTCTCCTGTCAGTTGATGTTTTGAACCCATAATATCAGGAAAGAAGAGAAGGTTGCTTTTATTTTGTAAAAAAAAATAATTCTTTTCTAGACAAGTAACGAAAAGCTCTTTTCCCAAATAATTAAGATTTTTTTTCTTCCCACTGCGCTTTCTGAAAATAAAAAGTCCAATAACTCATTAAAACAGAAGCTTGGGGGAAGATTCTTGGGGAAGCTTTCATGTGGGAAAAGAGAATTTTGTTAAAATCTTTTCTAAAAAAATGGCCTACTCTACAACACCTGTGCCTGGAACTAAAAATTAATAATATTTGTTTATTTAAAAAATTCTTGGAAAATTAATTTTCAGTCTAGCTACAGATTAAAGATTGTGGTTTTGGGTTTAGTTGTGTTTTTTTTCCTCATAGCCCTGTTGTTTGTTTGCTGTAGACTTATTTGCCTTTCTGCAGCTTCTCCCTCATTGCTGCACCACACCAGTTGTGTTCCTCCCAACATCTGCTCCACACTCTGACAAAAGGTCTTGCACTGGGAGCTGCCTGGACCTAATTTTGTAGGGCGATGCCCAGTTTACTCCTGCAAACCTCCACAGTGTCTCTACATGTATTTCACCTTTTTCCCATGAACCCAGTGAACTCCCTGAACTTTTTTTTTTTTCCTATAATTTTAGATGGGATTTTGACTTGTTTTTTTCAAAGTATTTTCTTGCCTGATTGCTGGAGGCTGAGCGGGTGAACAAAAACATCTGGGCTGAAAAAAAAAAAGAAAATAAGTTAACAATAAACCAGATAGGCTTGTTTATTGAGCTTTGAGTCTCTGGCAAATAGCTGACTGTAGCTGTATTAAATTACCCTCTGCAAATATCTAGTCTTCATTTGTAACTCAGCCTTATAATTTGCTCTGTTCTGATTCTGCACCAGTTCTCCTTCCACAGTTCCCATTTTGAAACATAGGCATTGTACTGATTTTTTTTTTTCCTGTGATGCTATGGCTGATAATAAATTTTATCACCCTTTTACCTCTCAAAGGGGCCATTTGTAAGTGGGTCCTTACTTTTGCTGCATTCACTATAGGTATTTTCCTGCTGCATAATCAAGCAGTGTATTTGTGCAGTGGGTAGGTTGTTCAGAGGATATTTCTTTCCCACCAGTGATATGAATTATTGAAAAGAGAAGCAATATAAAGAGAATAAAGGAGGTGACATGTCAAAGCATAATTACTGTGATTGATGAATTTGCAGTATGAAGGCAGCATTACCATACGAAGTTCTCTCGGAGCTCCTCTGGAGCTTACTTGTCTGCTGGCACTCAGGGTAGCAGCTTTCAGATTCACTCACAGACCCTTCCTTTGCATTTGTAAGACAGCTCTACCACATGATATGGTGGAAGAGCAAGTCATGGCAAATAAAGAAGTTTCTAAGCTCCGTTGCTTGGTTTTCCAGCTTGGATAGTTGCGTAGTTTCATCCTCGTGTGAATTAAGAGTGATTAAATGCTGCTCCATGTTCATTTACTCTGTACTGTCCCAAGCTCTGAGATAGCCACCGTGCTTTCCTCAGAGGTGAAGAGACCTCGTGACCTGAGTGACCGTCAGCAGGACATGAAGGGAAACTGCTTCTTTGAGAGGCAAAGCCTCATTCTTCTCTATGGTTGGTTTTTACTTTCTGTAGCTGGACCTGTCTGGCAAGACTGCCCATGCTTGAACTCTTCTTCCGTGACTGTGAAGCCTGAGGAATCTCACTTTGAAGCATCTAAGAAGCATCTAACATGTTACAAAAATTAATTGTGAATAAGCTGGATAAGTCACCACAGTTCCCATGTGCCTGGTGCTGGGATCCCTGTGCCCAGCTGCAGAAGCATGACCTAAAGGAGATTCTCCTCCATGGAGAGATGGTTTAGTTAACAGGAAAGGTTCCTGTGTCTTAGGCAAACCCCTACACTGCTCTTCCTTTCAGAAGGGCTGAAATATTTTCTTTCTGCCTTGACTTTGGGATATGAACATGAATTTATAGTGTAATCCAAAGCCTTATGTTGAGGTTCAAGGAATTACAGTGGTGTAGCAGAGTAATAGTAATAATGAAAAGGCTGCAATGTCCTCAAGTTATAGATAAGCTTCCCAGTATAGGAGATGTGCTGTACCTTAGTAAAGCAGCTGTATTAAAGGACATAAAGCTGCAGGTGTCCATTACTTTGGTGTGTATTCTGGAAGAATCTCTGTGGCTATGGCACCAAATGAGAACTCCCCTGGTGTATGTTTTTATTTTAAACTCCTTCCAAAACAGTGGTTGAAAATCAGTGGAAATAAATGCTGTTATCATCACCACACACGCGGGATGTTGAAAAGTGGGATTTCTCTTCCAGGAAAAGAAATGTGTTTGTACTCTAAGTTGAATCAAAAAAGTGAAGTTTAAAAGGTTTTGGAACAGAAATTCCAGCCGACTCCAAAATGAACCTCAGTGGAAACCTGACTTAGTTTCCCTCTTGAGGATGAGTGAACACTGCCAGGCATTAAAGATAGCAGATTAACCACCATGCCAACAGTATGATATGTGGAATAATTTTAACACTGATATTAATATTTCAAAATAGCGTGTCAGTCAAAAGTGAGTGCTATTCAAAAAGTAAATGAGTGCTATTAGAAAGTAATTATGAAAACTCTAACAATGGTATTACAATGTCCAATTGATTGAAATAGAATTTTCCCTTTCAGTAATTTTCTCAAAACTAACATCATCTGCAAAATGTCTTGGAACTGAGACAACATTTCCCAGGAGAAAAATATTGCTGTAAAAATTATTTAATTAGGCAGATTCAATGTGCATTATGAAAATTAATAGCTGTTTAGGTTTGCAAGAGAAAAGCAATGTGAAATTTAATAGCAAAATGTTCTAATGAAGTGCATCTTTTAATCAAGAAATTACTATTATTCTGGTTCACCATCTTTCTCCACCTCCTCTAGCAGCTGAGTACCAGCTGGGCTGGAAATGCTCTCATTGATATAACTGAATGCAGACAGCTAATTTAGGGGTGTTTTAACCTACTTTGTACATTTTTTATCTTAACTCTCATTTTCATGTGGCTGCCTGCTACAAACCATCCCCTGGACGGTTGGACAGAGAGATCTGATGAACACACTTTCTTTTTGGGTTTATGAGGTTGAGTAGAGAAAGGATTGTTTTCATTACTAACATCCTGGTGTAGTAAAATATCAAATTTAATACATATGACAATTGTTATATTACTTAATCCACTGTTTGCCTTCTAATTTTGTTTGAGTTTGCCTTGTTATTTGGTATGTTGGAGGAAGGCTACAATTTAGCTATTTGGCACACCTTCTGTATCATCAGATGTACTTTAATACCACGTGCTGATGGAGCCTCCAGCTGTAAGACCTCATGGGATAGCAATCCCATCAGCTTGTCCTGGCTGACTTGGGCAGAGGATGCATCTGGTGTCAGACCTCTCCATCAGTTTGGCAGCTTTTTGTTTGGGGAAATGCAGGTTCATGAGATGCCTTTTCCAGGGAATTGGGTGTCTGGATGCAGTGCTGTGCACTTGGGGCACGGAGACCACCAAAGGGGTGCCTGCTGTCTTTGGGACCCTCCAGTCACGTGGGGATGAGCTGCATCTGTGCTGGTTTTCTGGTTATCCCAGAGGGCACCTGCTGTGATATCATTGGAGAACCACAGAGCCAAGTGCTGAATCCATACTGCCTTCCAGGAGCAGTTCCTAGCACAGACCCCCCATGCCGTGCCCAGCTGTCGTACTTGGGGCAGTGTGAAGCAGGGCAGGGGGTGAGCAGGCTGGTACCTTGTGTGGGTGCTCAGGGCTTGGCTGGATTCTGTGCAGCACTGCTCACACACCCTGTGTGCTGGGGAGATGGGTGTCTCCCTGAGACGCAAGGAAACAGAGAGCTGCAGCTTTTCTGTGGCTTCAGAGCTTTGTGCAGCCACAAAGGCTCAAAGCTCAGGAAAAGACTGTGTGGTAAAGACCAGAAGTGCGAGCAGTGTGTGTGGGGGAGTCGGTTTGTGGATCTTCTGTGATTCTTGGGAGACTGCTTTCTATTAAAGTGGTTTTTATTATGCTGCATTGCCAAACCTGAGAGCAATAGAGACATTTTCCTTTCACACTTTAGAGGGTGTGAGAAAGCAGAGGCAGGCATTGAGCTACTCATGCCAGAAGGGCAAGTCGCATCTCCAGGAGTAGGATGTCTAAGTGAGCTGTGCTCTTCATCTCAGAACGAATTGTATGGAAGCCTTTTCCATCCAGACAAGCTCCACAGAAAGATAATTTATCTATAAGGTCCCTCTCAGGGCACTGAGCATCCTCCAGCTCGTGCTGAGACAAGCCTGGCTACTGCTGTTGGGAGAAATTGCCATGGAGTAATCTGGAGTGTTGTAGGACTTGGTGAGGTTGTAGGGGCTTGTAACTTGTCATGAGTTGCTAGAAAGGTTTTGAATGGTGCTGATCTTCTGGTTCTGATCATTTTGGAGTCAAATAAATCAGTTGTCTAATTGTAGACAGGCAAATTATGGATCCACTGAGGGAGATTGAGCTCCTGGGTGCTGTCCTGGCTGCAAACCAATAGTGGAGCACCACTCCAACTCAAATCACATCCAAATCTCTTACATGTGTGTGTTTGGGAAGGGAGTGGTTTTGGTTTTTTTTTTTTATTTGGTTAGATAAAGGAATGTTTAGTAAATAGCTGCTGGGATTCAGGATAATATTATGGTGTTTTCTTTGGGGTTTTTTTCTGTGGTTTTTTTTTTTTTTTTTTTTTGGTGGACAAAATGATTCCAGTGGCATTTTAGGAAAAAAGTCACATTGCAGAAGTGAAGATAGGATGATTAGACTCCCTTTTATTTTAAGGATAAACAGGATTCAGCCCATCAGAGATGTGATGTTTGCATGTGGCCATTCGGTTTGTGTGCCACACATGTGATCAATTTAACCAGGGGAGGATTTAGGCAGGGTGGGGAGGCCGATGTTTCTTGTGACATGTGGAATGTTAAGCCACAAAAATGCAACCACAAAATCAGCAGATTAGAATTCCCATTTGTAAGGAATAAATAATCATTATGGTGAGACAGTCCATGAGGGATTAACACGACTGCTTCCAATTCTGTTGTTCTGTTGTTCGATCTGCTATGACATTTTTTCCATGCATATATCTCCCTCTTTTTTTTTCTTCCCCCCCCCCTCCCCCTTGTTTTGGTCTCTTTTTGCTGGTTGGTGTTGTAGTTGTCACAGTGATTTATGAGAATGCAACTTTGGGGGGTTTGTCTCTGTACATACCTCTTGTTTTTCTCCTTGCTTGTAATTATGCTGTGCACCTGTTGTTCCCCATCGGGGCCCACGTGCTCGCAGAACTGATGCTCACGTTGCAGTTGGTTTACTCAGTTTTACAACATTTGTGAGTCGCATCTGATAGATCCGTTCTGGCTCTGGGCCGAGGAGCTGCCTGGCAGCATAAATCATTCTTGCACTGAAGAGAAGAGCATGGTATCTATTTCAGGTTCCCACCCACCAGAGCCTCATAAATCTACACAAATGTTTCAAGAAACAGGTTTGGTTGTTTAGAATGAGCTAATGCTGCAAAGCCCTTCTTAGTCCTGAGCTGAGTCTGGGACTCTGGCTCCCTCTCTGGCTTATAGGGTTAACTTAGATTTATGGGATATGTCTACATCACTCTTAAAAAGCAAGCTTGAGAGCAGTGGAGAGCATGTTGGCTTCTCAGCTCGTCTACACCGAGGTCTCCCTGTGCACGTCTTGGTGCTGAGTATCTGATGTCCTGTTAACTGCTCTGTTAACCTGCCTGGCATGCACAGGCATGTGTCTGCATCCTCTGCTAGGAAGCCTCCAAACAGGGGTGTTCAAAGCATTCCCCCTGTCTTTTCTCATGTGCATGTATCCTTAGTTTTCCTTTTAGTCCAAAGGCTGAGGAGGTGGCATAGGCTGTTTCATTAGACAAGGGATAAAAATGCACATTTCTGGATGGCTGTAAGTGCTCTGTATTGCCTTCAGAGGAGCCTCTCTCCTCCACTGGAAGGAGACTGGCTTTCTATTGTAGACCTGTATTAGGTGATACTACCCTTTGCAAGCCTTCTTGGCCATATGGGGCCTCTCTCCAGAGTGAGAAATCACCAGTGGCAGTTCATAGCTCACAGCTCTTTCATGGGTTTCTGTTCCAAAATAATAGCCTAACTCCATGAACATGGATTTATCCTTTACCCCACATAGATTCTATGTAGTTTGTCCTTGATGTAGTCACTTCGGTTTTTTTAGATTTCTGTTCTGTGCAGAGGGAATACTTGGAACATGGCAAAATTCTTTTGGCCTTCAGAAACTTTCCAATCATCTCTCAATCAAAGATCTGCATGATGGCAGAGTGTCTCCATTCTCAATATTTAACAAATGGACATTTTTTCTCTTCTAGTGTTGTCAATGAAACTATTACCAAGTGAGTGAGGAAGTCACTCTTCTGTGTATCATGTGTCAGCAGTTTGATAATTGTCTTTTAGCTATTTTTAATTAACTTTACAGGTGACTAGTGCAGGAGGCATGAAAAATGGGGCTAGGGTCTTTAGGTTAAGTAAATCAGCATTTGGCAAAGTCTCTGAGCAGGATCTCAGATGTAATCTATAGGCTACAATGAGTCTTACTGTGAAGAGAACAATTAAGATCTGCTTGCAGCATTAATGATTTCTCTGATGCTAAAGAAGAGATTGTCTCATTTGCTGCAGAGAGAACAGGTCAGTCCTGTTTTCTCTACCTGTGTACCTGTTTGGATGAAAACAATCAATATTCAACGTTCCTGAGACTTCTACTCTGCTTTTAAATCTTGGCTGAAGTAATGGAATCA
This sequence comes from Pseudopipra pipra, assembly GCF_036250125.1. Taxonomy (NCBI): domain Eukaryota; kingdom Metazoa; phylum Chordata; class Aves; order Passeriformes; family Pipridae; genus Pseudopipra; species Pseudopipra pipra. Next base: position 25,440,850 of record NC_087557.1, read on the forward strand.
CTTGGGGGTCTCTATCAAAAATCAGCAATAATTCTCAAAGCACTGCTTGGAATCCAAGATAAAATAGGTTAAAAAAAGCCCCAAATCTCGGTAGTTGCATATCTTTTATGTTGTCTGATTTTCCATGTAATCAATGAGGACTTGATTCAGCAAAGCTCTTCTTGCCATGTCTGAGTGTGTGAGGAATCTCATTGACTCTGCTGGAACCTGGCTGTTGTGCTTGGCATGGTGTGGCTTGTTGGATGTGTGGTGTGCACTAGTCCAGCAGGTTTGTGTGATCACAAAGCCTCTCTTCATTTGATCCCAAGGGTCAGATGGGGGCTTCAGGGATTTTATATAGGCTTGAATGATTTAACTTTTGTTGTTGACAATCACTTCCAAAACAAGGGAGTGGCTACAGTGTTCTTCTATAAACCCTGAGGGTTTATAGGGCTTTGACATTCACTCTGGACGTGTACTAATGGCCACTGCCTTTGCTCCAACTGTAAGTGTGCAGACCCATCACAGCCAGGTGCAATGCCAGAGACATCATTCCATTTTGCACTCCAGACTGGTGCATTTTAGTGATGCTAAACCAAGGAGGCTTGGTTGGACCTATGGCATTGTTGAAGGTAATTAGTCTCATGGAGCTGTGAACCTTTAAATAATGTAGATCCTGCAGCAGAAATGCTAAAATGAGATATTTATATTTGATAAATACAGACTACAGACTCTGAGTCTGTAGTGTAGTCATTAGGGTTGGACAAGGAGTCACAGGGGATGAAGCATCCTTGGACTTTGCTATAGTTGTGGGACTATGTAGTTTGAAACCAGTTGATCACTGTCCCCCTAAATGTAGGTGACAGAGGGAGCAATTCTACCGTGAAACATCTTGAGAAGAAAATAATCTTTTAGAGGAACTTGAAGAAGTTTTAACTCTTATGCTGTTTATGTAAACCTCAGCAAAAGAGGAGAACACACGGTCACAGACCATCGCTGCTTTGGGACAGCTGTGTCAAAAAAGGAGGGACCTCGTGAACCATTTTCTGTTATTTCTCTCTTTCTAGTGGTTACACAGAAAGTTTTGACACATGCATAGAAGATAAGGTCACCAGTGACTCATTAAAGTTATGACTGAGGTATAACCCCTGGTTCAGCAATTCCCTAAAGCAGGGAGAGTGGAAGGATATGCTGAGAAATGCTCATCTCTGACAAGCATTTCTGTCTTCTTTCTGCTATTTCTCTAAGCATAGATCCTGGGCCAGAGTGGCTGCTGGGGAAAATGGCTTGCTTGTTGATTTTAAAATATAAAATCCTCTGAGTGTAATTTATATCTCAAAATTATATCCCAGGATTGCTGGCTATCCCTGTACCGTACCCTCTCCCGTTTACAAACAGATATGTTACTGCCTTAAGTCAGAATTTGATATACTTTGATCAAAAAAGTCAAAATTAGCCCTGTAAAATTCTCATAACAATTACATGACAGAAAACTGGCCGAGTACCTCAGCAGTGCTCCCCAGCCTGTGATTTCAGAGGTGATTAAATGAAAATGCGGCCTGGCTTGTTTAAGTGTAGAGGGCTCTTTCCTCTGCATGCAGTCGTTGCTATGTGAGAGACGCTGTGGCTCTGCCTCTGAGGCCATGAAGCCAATTTTTAGGCTCTATAGTAAAATACTTCATTGCTTAAATATGCATTGTCTTTGGGGAGTACCTCTCTCCTCGCCCCTCGCCCCTCCCTAATATACTTCATCATAAACTTCTGCAAAAATGTATAAATAAATAAAATATTCCAGGTTCCTTTTTCTTAAACAAGAATTTAATTAAATGGAAGTTAGATCCCTTTGGAATACAGAAAAGCAACTTTAAAGACACTCTAGACATGGGCTTTAAGGATTTCCTTTCCTCTTTTTGCCTAATAGACTCCAATCCTAGGATTGTATTTCTCTGCTTCAATGCTAAAAGACTTCTTAAAAGGAGCAATATTCAAAGGCCTAACCCAGACATTTTATGGGATGTCATACATTTTCAGCTGTTCATAACATAAAAAATAAAATAAAATACTGCAGGTTACTTTATCAAAGAGAAAGTTGATTTGTAATTCCCAAGGTAGAATTATGAAAATACCTTGAGAGCATTACAGGAACAGACATTTATGAGAAGTAATAAAATTAGCTGACCGCAGTACAAATTTGCTGAATGCTTTTGGAGGAGAAAATATGTTCCTTCCCCCACTGCCCAGAGAAAATCAGACAAAACCTGTCAGTTTATGAGGCCTTTTCTGTGACAAATCAAAGCCATTCCTTTAGCAGAGTGGTGTTTCTGCAGCGTTACCCTGGAAAAATGATACAGACTTGATCTTCCTCCTGCTGAAACAACAGAAAAAACTCTAATGGTATCGACAGGAGCAGTACTGAGTATTAGCAGAGCTTTGTGTATGGGAATGGGGATGTTTCCTGGCTCTTTTCCATCTCTGGGCTGTGTCTTCACTGGTCAGGTTGTCTTGGGGATGAAGGGGGAAGGAACAGGAAGACTTATCAAGGGGTCAAAGACCAAATCTTAGAGGGTGCTGGGTGCCTTCAGGTCCATGGAAGATCCAACTCACCTGTTGAACTACCATGTTCAGAGAGGCATTGTAGACATTGTCCCACCTTCTTTTTTTGAACTTACACGGCACCACCCCTGTCCCAGTCTACAACAAGGAGATCTGTAGGAGTCCCCTGTGGAGTTGCATCCTGTGTGAGTCAGTGTAGCCCTAAGGAAAACAGATGTCACAAAAAATGCCAGAACCAGGTGGGGCAGTGTCACCTGCTACAGCTCTGCATATAAGCAGTAATGTGGAGTGCATTAAAATGTATGGCATCTGGAGTCATTTTAAGGACATGGAGGGATCTCTCTCCACTTCCCCTTGTATTAGCACTTCCGATAGTTTTTACTTGCAACTGTCCAAATAAATAAACAGATGAAGTACCTTCTTTCTGTTTAGCATGTGTCTCATGTAAATTCTGACTGACTGGGTCATACCTTTTTCTGCTGAACTGATGAATCTGTCCACTTCCACAAGTTTTCCTAGCAAAGATGTGTATAACTGCAGTCAGTACCTCTCCATCTCACGCTACATTGACCAAGCTACTTAAATCTCCTACTGTGAGGTCTGTTTCCTGGTCCTTGAATTATCCTGTTGATCTTCTTTCTATTTGTGGTTTCTTAAGAAAACAAAGCTTATGTGGGTAAACTGAAAGTGAATTTATGTGTCTATCTGGTCACCTCCTTTCCCCTCCCCATTAACCCTTGACTAATTTCATAAAGGCAGGAAGAACCTTAAACCCCTTGAGACTGCACATATTACCTGTAGATACACAGCCAGAAAAGGAGGGAAACCCTCGTAGTGCCCTAACGAAGGAAAAGCTGGAGCATGTGGGCTCAGGCTATATTAGAATCCAAAAATCCATGCTGGATGGAGCAACCTGCCACAACTAGTTTTCTTGAGTTATGCTGCTCCTGAGGATGTTTCTTTTGAAGGCAGATCGCTGGAGCTGTGCACGATGGTCACAGTTTAGTCTCACTCAGATACCAAAGCGGGTATTTCGTACATCCAGCCCAGGTGAGCAGTGTGCTGAGAGGAGGGATCTGTGGCCAGCACTGAGCATCCAGGTTCATCTTCCGAGAGGTCTTGTCTGTATCTCCCATCTGCAAAAGTCTCTCTGGGTGTTGGTGTGTTCCTGCCTGCCTTGTTCCAAGAGACAAATCTGTTCAGAGGGCTTCATGTCTTCATAATTCACCAGGCTGACAGTCTGTCTCGTGCATGTGGATTTTATTGGCAGTGCTTCGAGAATAATTTCCAAATCATGGATGAAAATGTTGACTAATGTTGGGCTCGTTACCAATCCCTGTAAATTTTGTGCTAGAAAAGTTCCCATCGCAGATGGTTCTCCATTTTTACAGCTACTTTTTGACATCTTTCGGTGTAGTCAGTTTTCAGACTGTTTGAGGTGTTTTCTATTAATATTACGTATTTTTAGTTCTGTAAGCAGAAGCTTAATCTCCTTTGGCTTGCTGCTATAAATAGCCATTTTACCAATTACTGCTGAATTATCTCAGAAAGAAAAGAATTATTTTTTTTGACATGACTGTTTTCTCTAATGTCATATTGACTACCACAGATGATCTTAATCCTTTCCTAAGGATCTCCTCTACTCTGTTATTACTCTATTGCATATCCCATTCTTCTTTGAGGATCTATTCCAAACTAGCTCTTTCAACCACAGTTAACTAAAGTGATACAAAAACTGACTTAAACTTGAATTGTTCTCTTTGTTTCCCCTTTATTCTGAGCACTCTATAATGCTGTAGGTGGCACTGGGGAAAAAAAAAAAAAGGAAAAAAAGAAGAGGATTTGCAATATCAAGTACTTTAACAGCAGAAGAAAAATGAAACTTAAATTCATTTCCTTTTCTCAGGTCCGGATTTAATCTTCATTTCTGAGTCTGTTCCTAATTTATTGCAGAATCTCTCACTTGTTCAATTAAATTTTTTGAGTGTTTAGCAAAATAACTTAAGTGAGTGAACATATGCCTTCAGGATATGTACATGTTTCTTGGGCTAAATGTGATTTCCTTGTCATCCATTGATTAATCATTTTGGTTCTGCCTCTCTCTAAATCTAGTTAATGAACCAACTTTCTGTAATCCCATGTGAAATTTACTGTATGTCCCATCAATAGCATTATTCATAAATCTTGTGTTCCCCTATAGCTAGTAAGAAACAATGGTCCATGTATCATCCATCATCTCCATGATGGGCTGGAAGTCTAGCTGGAGCAGTGGAAGGAGGACAGAGTACTCCATCCCAGCCCCTCCGAGCAGAGCTGTTTATAGATGCTGCTGAGGTTGGAAATGCAGAAGAGCAAACTTCTGTCTTTGTCTGTCTTCACTGTTTCTCAGAATAACTTTTTCAGCTTCCTGGAGAAGACACACTCCATCTCTGCAGCCCTGCATACGTGCAGCCTGTGCTGCATGTCCAGCGTTTGTGAAGGGTTCAAACACTTAATCCATGAGCATGTTCTGATGGATAGCAAACTGAAGACCTAGGAGAACACTGATTTTAAAGTTCTTCTCAAGCAAAGAAGACAGGCAGGGAATATCTTTGCTGCAAACGAGAGGATGCTGAAGAGAGCAGAATATTTACCTGAAAGCCAGAAGAAGCAAAGGATGTAGATTGGCCAGGAATGAAGACAGAACGGATACTCTTTCAGTATTAGTTGGCTCAGGGGTAAAAACAGATGCCTCTGGGAGAAGCTCTGGGCAAAATCAAGTGGATGTCACCTTAATTATGAAAAATACTTTATAAAGCAATATCTTTATGGTATAAAACTGGATTTGCTAATTTAAAGGGCCTCTTCCACCTAAAGCATAACCCCTTTTTAAAGGTTTTCCTGCTCAGATCACAAAGTCTATATGGTATTCTCTAATCTTCATCTGAAGCTTTTCCACCTCTTCTTCAATCTCCTCCCCTGCCTTTGATGCCTATGTATCTCAGAAATAACAGAAGATAGGAGTTGGTTTTCTCTTTTATTAGTGAAACTTTAGCAAAGGGAAATACCTGAAAAATAGCTGTTAAAATTCAAAGATACAGTCTTCACATTGCTTGACCCTTTCTATAAATTGTGAGTGTGTACATACATGTATATAAAATATGGGTGTCTATGCCCATATAGAAATTTTTTGTGCAAAATACGTGTCTATGCAAAACCAGTTGTAAAATTTGCATCTTCCCACATTCATATATTTTGACCTTGTCAGTCATCTCACTCTCAAAAAAAAAAAAAAAATCTCCACAAGAAAGAGTTCTTTTTTTCTGCTTTTACTGCTGCTTTGCAAATTTGCTCCTTTTTAAAACTGTCTGAAGAGCTTTGCTGCTTTTCTCTCAAATGGAAAGCTATAACAGCTTTTCTACAGAACAGCAAAACATAATCCTAAAATTTTCAGGGAACCCTTTTGAAGTTCCTAATGTAATTGTGTACTTGTCCAATTTTCAATATGTTGGGGTTTTTGTTCCATAGTGTCTTTAAATGATTCCCATCAGTTACAGATTTAAGGTGCTCATTATGTTTTATTCTTGATGCACGATGTTGGTTTTTTAGGTAACTTATTTTTTCCCTTTATTCTGGAGAAAATTCCTAAAACTAACCAGATTCAATCCCAGTGCTACTTAACCAACATAATTATACTAAAAGTAGAACTAGTTCTCTTGCCTAAGAATCTTGTTTTGCAATGACAACTACATAGTAACTTGGGTCAGGGTTGGAAAGAATTCATGAAAGCATATTCCTTCTCCAGTGTTTTCTGTATCTCAGAAAACTCAAAGATATGCTATGATAAGGGACTTTGAATTTTATTATTTTGCAAAAGAAAATTTCTGAATATATTAAAAAAGATTATAGAAACCCAAGAACAAAATATTTAAGATTTGGCTGCTCAAAAATAATTTTGAAAATACATTTTAAAACATTTGCCCTGGACAAGCAAAACCAGTGTTTCTCTTCATTTCCTTTTTTTTTTTTCTCTTTTTTTTCTCTTTAAATTTATTAACTGAAATAGTTTGTGAACTAGAAAAAGAAGAATCAGTATCTGTGCACATCTGTCAAGGTAGTCAATGCACAGTATATTTTTTCATAAAAGAAGCAATTAGGATATGGCAAATGCTTTTTCTTTTTGTCATTTGTCTTTATTATTCTTATTGGTTGACATGAAGGCTAAATTAGTTCCTGGCTCCGTTGAACTTGGTGTCATACCATGCTGAATAAGATGTGGATCCTGTGTTGATATGGTTTTGAAAGACTTAAGGCAGAGTGTGTCAGATTTTACAATTCACTTCAGTGAAATAATTGTTTCTTAATCTGTGGTAACGAAGAAAAGCATTTAAGATATACATATAATCATACATATTTCTTGACCTAGAGGCTACAGGAATGAGGCCTTAATGCTGTTTACCATCTTGGGGGACATTAAAATGATGGGAGTGGAAGGGCTGTTTAGGTTACTGCAGTCTAATTATACCCAGAGGAGAGAGTACCACAGCATTTGAAACCAGCTGGTAGGGGAAATTTCCTGTGGGTCCAAATTACATGTTTTTCAGTTAAAGAATCAGCATCTTTCATTAGCTGAGCAGCTAAACTGTGACAGTTTTAAATAGTTCCTACCCACTGAAAGTAGGGAGTTTCATATTGGGTGAGTGTGTACAGATTCTTTAGCATCTCAAGAAGGAAACTCCTTGAGTTTATTTATTTTTTTTCTCCTTTTCTGTAGCTGCCAGCAGCACCACAGGTACCAAATTACTCCTTCTCAACAGAAGCAGAAGGGTTTTGTGTTGGATCTGTGCAGTGGTGCAAATTTTAAATAGCAGATCATGTTACATGGTGCGTCTTAAAATACCCATTCACTGTCCCTCTCCACAAGCACTTCTTGTTTGTTTCTTCTCAAATTCAGCTGTGGAGACTAGGTGGGAAGTCTGAATGAAAGGTGGGAGTTTGCCATAACTGATTGGTGTTAGATCAGATAGGAGACACCTAAGGCACGGGATATTGTGCTCTACTGAAAATAATAAAATATCCTAGATTTCTGAGGGTAACTAAAATAAAGGAGAAGTAATGATTTATCGCCTCTAACATGTTTAAAATATTTCTGATTTGCTTCTCAACCTTACAAGACTTCATTTGTAAATCTAAGTAGCCAAGCTTAGATTTAGTTTTGTTTTCAAATGTTTGCCAGGCCTTCCTTGGGACAACCACTGTATTTTATTGTGTGTGTTTGTACATGTGCATAGATATAGATACAGATTAAATGTCACCAATACCTAGTTCCCCAGGTCATGGCCTGCTTAACAAAATGACTGTTCAATCTGGGAGTGCTTTCTTTAGGATAGAGTTTCTGCCTGTTTTCAAGGTAAGACAGAACAGTCAAATATTTATGAATGTTACAACATTCCAGATTTCCTTTCCGTGGCTACTTGAGGCCACTTGAAGAAGTAAATCTGTCGTGGTGATGGAGACAAGCTTCATTTGCACGCTTCCTTTCATCTCTCTCCAAACAAATGGCTCATTCACACTTCCTAGGTCAATGGTAGCAACCATGCTTGGCTTCTCTGTGGAAAGAGCACTGATCGTGGCCATTTACACAGTGCTGGTCTGGTACTGAGGAAAGGGTTTGCACAATCCAGGCACATGTTATCTTTGCTCTTCTTTTCATGCATTTGATATACTCAAGGGGACTGGCAATCACTGAGACCCTGTGTGTACCTGGGAACCATGCACACTGTAGCTACCTTTCTTGCACAACTGCTCTGCAGATGTTTCTCCATCAGAAATTATTCAAGGGCCTTTTCCCTAAGGCAGTCACAACTACAGCAATGACTAATGAATTCTGTATTGCTCTGTATAAGGCCAGATTTGGATCTGTGATTTTGAGCTGAAGGGTGACCTTTTCAGTATCTCTCCTGTCCTCCCACCTCTATGTCTTTCGTGCTTCCGTCGGTGCTTTCCCTATTCCTGAATGAATCATAGAATTGTAGGATTGTTTAGGTTGGAAAAGACCTTTGAGATCATCAAGTACAGCTGTTAATCCAGCACGGCCAAGCGCACTACTAAACCGTGTCCCCAAGTGCCACATCTACACATCTTTTAGTAATAGCCAGGACTGCTGATGGATGATGGAAAGCATCTCAGTGATCACTTCCAGCAGCTTCCTCAGTACCCTGGGGTGGATCCCATCTGGCCCCATAGCCTTGTGTGTGTTAAAGTGGTGTAGCAGGTCACTGGCCATTCCCTTTGGATTAAGAAGGGTTCTGCTCCCCATCCCAGTCTTCCAGCTCAGGGGTCTAGGTACCTAGAGAACAACTGGTCTTGCTATTAAAAACTGAGGCAAAGCAGGCATTGAGTACCTCCACTTTTTCCTTAGTCACTGTGCTTCTCCCACATCCAGTAAAGGATGGAGATTCTCCTTAGCCCTCCTTTCACTGCTAATGTATTTATAGAAAGATTTTTGTATTGTCTTTTATGGCAGTAACCAGATTAATTTCTAGTTGGGGTTTGGCCCTTCTAATTTTCTCTCTGCATACCCTCACGATGTCTTTGTAGTCCTCCCGAGATGCCTGTCCCTTCTTCCAAAGGTCATAAACTCTTCTTTTTTTCCTGAGTTCCAGCCAAAGCTCTCTCTTCAGCCAGGCCGGTCTTCTTCCTCGCCAGCTCGTTTTTCGAGGGGGAAGATGGAGTGACAACTCAATCTATTTCAGGCATTTTTCTCTTGACCTCCCACAGTGGCTGTCAAGTTCAGTTTGACTTTGCTGCAGATGGGGCTCTGTGCCTAGAAATCTCTTTCTAGCCCTAAAAATTAAGTCCCGCAGCAGCTGCTAAGGAAACGTGGCTGGATGGTGGGAAACTCTATCATAACAGGACTGGATGGAAACCTTTCTCCCAGCTGCAGAGAGAGAGCAGGCTGGTCTGTACCTCCCATTTCAGATACTGAGCCCCATCCCCACGTCTCCTGCTACCCAGGATTGCCGACTGGCAAGACCAGCCTCTCGCTGCCGTCCTCCAGACAGTGGGATGCAAGGATCCTTGTGCTGACCTAAAACAAATTGCTTCTGCTCTCAACCAATCACATCTCAGGTTTTTATGTTCTGGTCAATCATTTGTTCCATTTCAGACCAATCCTGTGCAGCCTGGAGAGTGTGTAATAGACCTAAGTGGAGGCAGATGTGCTTTGGATCTGCTAAATGCGGTGCCAGAATTTCTGTGGGTTTGGGGTCGTGTTTTAATCCTTCCTGATAAGTAGCTGTCAGTGTCCCACGCAGTTGTGCTTAGTGGTTCCTTGTTAGCTTTTCTCAGCAGGGGCTGCTCCCTCCTCGGGGAGCGCAGGAGAGGCTGGAGCGGCTGTTGTTTTTTTATCTCCAGTGCTCATCTGGAAGTCACCAGCTGTGCCAGGCCGGGGACAGATGGAAAGTTATGATGTCATTTGGGAGCAACCCCTGCTCTTTGGTGAAATCCCGGGTGGAAGGAGGTTGTAGTTGAAGCCATAAGGAAAACTCCTATGAATGTCAGTTGTGTGAGCTGCACACCCAACACAGTCGTCAGGGAGAAGGTGGCCAACTGTGTGTCCCATCAGCCGTAATGAGAAGTGAGGAGACTGTGCAAGGTGACCTCCTGGCCTGCCCTCAGTGGGATCACATCAGTGAAAGCAGTTGAGTCACCTCTCCCTGGAGGTGTCTGATGGATGTTACAGCCAGGACTTGGCACTAAGGAGCAAGCTGGGCCTCGCTGCCCAGTCTGCATCCCCAGCTGAGGCACGAAGTAATGTCTTAGCCAAATGTTCACTTGAGCTGCTTAGCTTCTCCTGTGCAAAAGAACTTCCTTCCCTTTGGGGTATTCCCTTGATTTTTAAAAAGTCAAGCAAATATTTAAGAGTGGATTAGAGTCTAGCTCAACATATCCATCATTCACCATCAATTATCCAGGTCATTAGTATGATTATGCTCAGCTCGGGACTCCTCTGTGTCTGAATGTACCAAGAGCTGGGAGGAACTAAAGGTGGAAATTTATAGCAAGAACCTTTCCCTCCCCCACCTTATTTAATGGCACACAGGCTTTGACCTGAAGTGTAATTTTCTGCAACATTTAAGGCAGATAAAGTGTCTTTAGCAGCCAAAGGAAAGCTCAAAGGTAACATTATCTAACTAGCAAACAGATGGAGGATTTAACATTCTTGGTAGCTGAAATTTTGGACCCTGGCCAAACCATGCTAATGGATTTTTTAGCAGTCGTTCTTTTCCTATGAAAGTGCAGGACACAGTTTAAAAAAAAAAAAAAATCCAAGGGAAATATCTAGCAGTACAGGCAGGAGCAAGGAAAGATTCCTGCTTGATCATGAGCAGTATGGGGAAAAAAATAAAAGATTTGTATCAAACACCAGAGCATGACATGTAGGATTCAGTTAAGGAAATAAGACAAATCACCTCAGAAGTCCCAAATCTTTGCCTTGATGGAGAAGACAAGCCTGTTGAGTGGTTAGAGGGGTTGTAGTTCAGCATTAACTTTGCCTTCCTGTGAAAACTGCAGAGAAAGAAGATGTCTTTTGAAGAGCCCTTGTTCCAACTGAATTGCAGGAAACAAAGCAAAGTCTAAAATCCCTGATCCACAGACACATCCAGGTCCTTCTATGCTTGCAGCAAGCCCTAGTGCTCTGTTACTCCTCTGATATTTTGCTGTGTGCCAGAGGGCTTTTCAGATGACCACAGCCGTAAGCTTTCTTACTCCATCATATATTCTCTCTGGGTTATAAACATGACAGATTGGGCATTGAAAAAGCTATGTAATGGAGACCACAGAGCTCAGGAGACAAGAGCATGTTTTCCAGGAATTATTGGTGAAAATTCTGTGGTGTACAGAAGGCATCTGAGGAGTGGGGAGCTGGGATACCCTGATGATTTGCCATAATTTGGATCCACCAAATCCCATCATTTACTGTCAGTGAATCTTCAAAAGCCTGTGCACTGCATGAATTTTTCACAAAATGTCCATATTTCTCGATCATAGCTTTTCTCTCAACACCTGCTGGGTTAAGTTTTGTTGATATGCTCCATTAAAATTTTCAGTCTCTCTAGCAGGGAGCTGGGAAGCATCATGTGGCTGACCGGATTAATAATCGATACGAATAAGAAATGCTAATTGAGAGGATAGGATTAAACTTCCAGGCACTTCTGCAGATATCTGGAACCACTCATTCCACAAAGAAAAGAGGCTGACATTGGAACGTTTGGAGCCATATGCTTTGACTGGCCTTGCTCTTTTCCAGGCAGAGGTTTGGGAGCAAATGGTTGACATTAACACCCTACACTGATTACAGAACACTGAATAAATCATACAGAGGTCTAATTCCACCAGATCTCATTACTGCCAGATTGAACTTTTCACTAACTTGCTTGTCTCGAGTGATCTGAGTCAGCACATCAGCTCTGAGCATCCCAGGATTTGGGAATGCTGGAAACAGCTCTGGTTCCAAACACTGGCACTTGAGAACATTCTTGCAAGTCATTTTCCAGCAGGCAAAACCTAAAATATTACAAAGAGAGAGTTGGAGGCCAGCAGAAACTCCAGCTGAGAGCTCGGAGCTGCTCCAGTGCCAGAGCATCCATCTTTCAAAAGTTTAATGAGATGAGTTTCCATCAGGCGTTTTCACAGCCGGGCCACCAGCAGTGGCCTTGGACGTGGTGTCTCGCTCCCCATGGTGTCTGGACAGCAGGGGCTGTGGTTCAGACCTCAGTGAGAAAGCTGGATGGTGAAAATTTGTGAGAGCTAATTAAACAAGACAAGATTTTGCCTGGCAGGGATTCGTGCCAGATATACTACTTCCCGGGAAGCCATTTCAGGCTTTGCCATAAAGTACTTGTGGAGAGAGAGCAGGATGTCTTGCCAGACTTCACTTCAAAAATAGTACTGCAGCTTTTCCTTTTCTTTTTTGGAATTGGTGTGGTCATAAATTATCTGCTTAGCTCAAGGTTAAACACAGGACAGCGAGAGCTGTGAAGTCTCGTAGATGAAAGGCCCCAGCATAAGTAGGGAAATGGTCAGACATAATGTTATCAGGCCGTGCTACATCTGAGTGTGCAAAGCATGCTCTGAGAGCTCCAAACATCACCATCAATCTCAGGAGAGCTGTGTTCATATTCCTGCTCTGATACTGGCCACCTGTTGGTCCTGGGCCAAACTTTTAGCTTCTTTATGCTCTAGGTAAATAAGGATGGTTCAATTCACTCCTCTGCTGTAAAAAAACTCCCACAGATGCCACACTGATGTTTGGAGATTGCATTAAAGAGGGTGGCAGGGAGCTTTGTAGTACTGCTGTCCTCCCATGGAGACCCCTCACCAGCAAGTCCTACCTCTCACCTGGAGGCTGCAAGGTCTTGGGCAACCACCCCAGCAACAACTGGCAGGTAAAGGTCAGTTCATCTCCTTGTTCAGACACAGCCTCGCATCCTGACCCAAGAAGTGTTTGAAGTAGCATCATCAGTCAAGCACAGGTGAAAGAACAAGCCATTAGCAGGAGTTGGCCTCTGCCCTGACACCCCAGCACACCTGCAGTGTTGGCTTTATGTTACCACAGAGGAAGAACAACTCCCTGGTGCCTTTATTGTTAAGTTGAAAAACAGCAGTGGGATGTGAGGAGTAGATGATGTTCCCTCAGAGCTCCTGGGGTACAGACCAGGCTTTTTCCAAACCTGGCCTCTGGGTTGGCACCTTCAGTCTGGAAGTGGGAAGTGATAGTGTTTGCAATTTAGGTCCATTTTCAATACCTCATCAGATCTGGGACTTAGGGAGGATTCACAGAAGTGATTCCTTGGCTCAAAGCTGAGCAGAGATCTAGCTGATACTGAGGGTTGTTTCCGTTGTGGTAAACAGTAACTGAGCTTTCCAGATAAATTATGCTACTACTAGGAGAGACTCTTAGAGTTAGATACTGCTTAAGAAAGATTGGGGCAGTTAGAGATATATTGCAGTTGTACTTGCATCATCTGGATATTGTTTCTGTGCAGAACTGTATCACATTCCTCACCTTCAGAGATCACTGTAGATCTTGTCTTTCTCTGTTGGAGAGTCAAGTTACCTTAATTACTATTTTGTTAAGTTCATTTGTAACACAATTTAATTAAAATCAGAGCAAAGAAGTGACTCTTCTTAGAGAAAGAAATTGGAATGCTTCCGAGTACTTGAATACTTCTGAACTGTATTTCAGAGGGAGCAGTGAGAAGGTGTTGGGAAAAGAGAGATGAGTTCTGAGAATAAAAAAACAAAGAGCATTGGTCTGGAAGAGTAGTAGCCTACAGATGTGTTTGCTGATTCATTGGAAATTAAAAGCAGATATAACAGTTTGGGGGAAAAGTTCTGCAACACCAGGTCTGCCTCCATGTACAGACACTTATGGTATTGTTCCCCAGTTCAGGAAGGAGAGGTTTTTGATATTGTATGCTACTCCAGTCTCATCCAGCCCAGAATTTAGTCTCTTGTGGGTAGACATCAGTTGTAAACAGATTGGAAAACTTAGACACTTTTCTTGGAAGGAAGCGTAGGGGTTTTTTTGTTGTGTGGAGTTTTTTTCAATGCACCGCTGATTTCAAAGCTGTGTGGTTTGGGCAATAGCCCAGAATTCTTGGTTCTCTGTTCTCCTTGTTCATCTTATAAAGCTAAAATATCATATTTCCTCTCTAGGAAAATATATACGTACTTGTGTATCTGTGTGTATAGTACATCTGCGTTTGTGTGGATGTGAAATTGTTAATGTTATGAGTTTTCAGGACCCAGGTACTGGATGCTGAATAAAGCAAAGCAGTGTTACGGAAAAGGAGCTTGACAGTGGAAAGCAAAGTGCCCTGTTGTGGCAATGTCCTTACGTCTCACTTCTGCCACTCTAGTGCCACAGACTGGCAAGTGCTCTTTGGTGCTGTTCACTAACTGTTCTCAGTTGGCGCAAGCCACAGATGGAAACAAGCCATGGCAGAGAAAACCGGGTGCTGGGGGAGCTCTTGGCAGCTCAGGAGGAATTCTCTACCTCGTGCATCAGGCCTGGCCGTTCCCCCACACACTGTCAGGGGACGGTGAGGTCCTTCCTCTCTTCTGTGGTGACTCACAAGCCTTGGCCAGGGGTTGCTGTGACTAATGGTCCAGTAGCACACTTAGCAAAGAGACTCTTTGCTCTGATATCCTGGCCAAATTCTTTCCTGGAGTGTTGGATGAGATGCATTTCCACTGCAATTCCAGATGCACAGAGTACTCCTTGCTGCTCATTGTCACAGACTGTCAGCTAATCAATGTTAAGGTGTGCTGTCTTTTCTGTGATCAGCTAAGCGATTCCATGAATATATCAACTACAGTAATAATGTTCAGAGACAAGAATGAAAAGGAAGCTTAGTTTGCCACTGCACAGCTCTACTGTACTCAGGATCTTTTGGTAAAGAAAATGGATTTATTGTATTTATTAATTACTGATAGTCTCACTCCTGTCTTCTTCTGCAAAAGAAGCATGCAGCAGAGAGCATATTGCAGTTCCCCAAAAAAACAGTGAAAAAAATGTGGCATCTGATCTTTCCCATAAGCATAGTATTTACAGAAAAGCTCTTTTTTTTCAAAAAAAGGAGCAATAAACACACAACTCATTGACTTTCAGCTGAAAACTGAAGTGAAAAAAAAACCCCTATCTTTCCTTCTTTGACTGTGTTCTGTGAGGGCTGGAGTTGGGCTTCGTCCAAATGGCAGTCAAGTGATCAGAAAGTGGGATCGGTGAGTGATGGGGCAGAGGGTGCCCGAGCATGGGTGTAGCGTAACGCACAAGTGCAATGCAAACACTCTCACCGAGCCCTTGCGCTCCGAGGTGGACTTCAGATAACGTGTTGACAGCATCAGTCAAAGAAAAATAAAATTGCCGAGGGGCTGTGAAAGGCCCTCTCTGTTCAAACAAAACGGTGTATATAACCTCTGCTTTCTGCGAGCAGTCGCAGTGACACGTGATGGAAGGGATGCTTGACAGTACCAAAGGAAAATCCCAGCAGCTCTGGTCGCAGCAGAAATGTTACTGAAAAACAGTAGCTTAAAACGGCTCATTGCTGTAAGGGTTTTGCTTCTAAGGGTTTAGTTCAAATTCTGCTCTTTCTGACGAGCAAGTTGCATGGCCTGTTGGTTCAGGCGAGGTTGTGTGCAGCAGAAGTTCTGGTTCAGCTGTTGAGTTGTGGGAACTTCGTCTGCTTTCCAAAACATAAGTATGTTGTAGGTTGCCTGAAGATCTGGTAAAACGATTATTTGTCAGTTCCAAAGTAACCGTGTTACCGACCAGGAATGGGGTTTTCTTGAATAGGAATGCTCCATGTTTCATTTCAGTACAGCACCAGGAGATATGGTTGGGCTGTGGCTTTGAGAAACAAAGTAATTTTTTTATTTTTATTTTTTAAATCGTGCAGCTGCGCATTAACCAGACTTTTTTTGGAGGACCTCTGCTTATTTCAGTGGGACAGCTTTCTGATTAGCTCACACTTGTTAAGTAAGGGTCACAGCGTTGGACCTGATTTCTGTCCTTAAACTGCTTTGAGATCTTTGGGGGCTGCACATGAAATAATAGTGGGATGTATAATTTACAGGGTGTTGTCAGTTGAAAGCTCCTCTGTGTTTTGTGTATCAAGCACTATTAAGGCCAGCTGGCAGTCAGCTCAAGATAATGATACCATGATAGGAAAGATGGTCAGACGTTGCCAAAACTATTAGACAGTGCATCTGCCTGCTGTGTGCCAGGATCAGCACTGCACTGCTGGCACCAGGCTCTTGGGTAGAGATGGAAACATCTTCCAGTGTAGTCAGTGTGGGTCACAACTTTTCAGAGAGACACAAGCAATGCCTTAGGGTGGCATCAGGATGTTTCCACTATGCTTCGTCGTGTTCTGGTTGGTATCACTGGTGACAGCAGTAATATGTGCTAAATGCACAAAAAATCATCAAGACTGTGGCAGACCTGAAATGTAGGTTTATTCTAAAGGGCATTTCCCCTCAAAATTTTGATATTTTGATGTGTTCTGCTTGGCTGTTGGCACTGAGAGGAGAGCAAATATAAGGCACTGATTGAGAGCTGGTTTTCATAGAGAAAAATAGCTGTTTTCTGCTGTTATGCTGATAATATGAATTCCAAGTACTGGTTGTTAGAAAAATACTGCTGGCAGAGTAAGAGAAACGGAGAGACAAGAGGGATCATGTTTCATGGGCCATAAACTGGGGCACACTAAAATAATCCTCTCAGATATGGTCAACTGAATATGAATCCGTGTAATCTTGAACACACTCTACATGAACTCAGAATTAATCATCAGAAAAAATGAACCCATGAACACAGAGCTAGATGTCAGGAGGAATATTTTGTTCTCATGGTGAAATACTCAAGACCAACTCGTGGCATTGTCCTACAAAGAGTGTCATAAAAACTAACCCAAAAAATGTCATTATGAATTATTTGCCAGGAGCCTGACTATCACTTGCTCAGTATATTATGATGCCATGTGGCATTTATTTTCTAAACAGATTTGGAAGTGCAAAGTCTATCATTAAATAAAGCTCAGCTGGAAAATGTTGATGGGTTTTTTTCCCCCAATAGAAGCCTTAGGCCCTTTAAGACTGATATCTAATAATCCTTTGAATTCATACTTCAAACGACTTGAAAGGTGAGCTTTGGTTCTAATACTGACAGATCTGTGAGTCTGATGTCTACAAGCATGGAAAAAAGAGGTGTCTGCTGCTCTGCTGAGGCTCCTCATCCTGGATGTGGAGTCAGTGATGAGGATTGTGGTAACGGTGGGAAAGGCAGCAGTCATGGTATCCTGAAGTTCATTCCGAAGTTCATTTGTCATTAGTTTTATCAATATACAGGCATGTAATGGGACAAATATTTCCTCCTGGGAGGAAAGTGGATTACGCTTCTTTTAAAGATGGAGCAGCAGGGGCACAGAAGAGTTACTTTGCAAGGAAACCAAGTGAGTGTTGCTTGAGAGAAGGAGTCCCAATATCTCATCCACAAATAAAACCCTATCAAATAGAATTTTGATTACTATTGTTAAAAAAAAAAAATACAAGAGAAACTTTGGAACGTTACTGTAGGATTCCCCAGCCCTTGGTTCATTGTGCCTTTGAATGTCTGGGACCACTGTACAGATCTCCTGACTCATCATCTACTTTCTGGAGCCCCATGATGTGCCTCAAAAAGGAATGAGAGACTGAGGGGAAAGTGAGACTTCTTAATGTGCCTTGGGAATTCATGACAGATCTCAAATGTCTCTAGGAATGTTTTTCTTGTTTCACTCCATTGGGAATTGGCTCTGACATAGTAAAAAACATTTTCAGAACAAGTCCCTTTCATTTTCTTGGCCTCTCTATTGCTCTTGTCACTGACCCAAAGCCTTTTGATTTTTTTTTTTCTTTCGACGTTCTTGAGCTAATTGGCCTCAATGAAAAGTGTTTTGTTTCCTGCAGAAATTTGGCTGTGAGAAAAAGTGTGGAGGTTGGGAGAAATCTGGGATAGACCAGTGCCAAAGGGCTTATATAATAGCCCAGAATAGTCAGCCAAAATATAGTGTGAGAGCTTTATAGGTGGAATTTGGTTGAATGAAAATACTGCAGGGTTTGGACACAACAATTCCAATAAGGCCAGACGTGAATTTCTTGTTTCAGTCAAGGATTATCTCAGTTTCATCTAGTGAAGATAATTACTGAATTAGATAATTATGGGCTGAATTCCTGCAAGAAGGCATATTCTCTTCGTGCTTTTACTTACTTAACATGGGCTTCTCTTTAGGCAAGAGGATCTTGTCTCCTGTTCAAATTCTGCTCGCCTCTAATTTCGTCTGCTCAGTGCTCTGGAGCTCTGTTGTCTTCAAACCACCTGGAAGAGGTACATAGTGCCAGAAGTGAGTTTGAGTGCTTTGGGTTGAAGACTGAAGGAAGCACAGTTTTCTCATGTATTTTTCCATAACATAAATGTCTCATCAGTTCCCTTGAATTCAACAGGAATCTCATTACTGACTTTTAGGGAAGGAGATGGGACTCTGTAAAGAGATATTTTGGCTCTGCCAGGCACCCATCCTCGCCCACTTCTCCAGGGTCAGACACGGAGTTGACCTTAAGCGTGAACCTCTTGTCCATGGATGTGTCCTTAATGGCCAGGAAAGGTCCCACCACCAATGTTCAGGCTTTAAGGTACTGCACATAGATCTTAAGGAAAAGAGAGAGGCTGAGGATCCAGAATTCATCCACATTAACAGAGACCTGGACTCAGTCTAGAGCAGTGGAAATGATTTATGTCTTGTTTTGTCGGCTGAACCAGATGATTGAAGGAAAAGTTATATTGGGTCAATGCCGAACAAAAACGTTTTCATTTTCTCACCAAAACAAAAGCCTGGAGGAAAATTCAGGCTGTGCAAAATGTTTAATTTAATGTCCATGTTTGTGTTCTTTTTGAAATTAAATGTACGCGTATTCCATTTCAGTAAATTATTGCTGAATGCTTTGAAATAAAACCGTGATTTTTTAAAACTTTTGTTTTGTTTTGGAAACAGCAAAAGTCAGTGTTTCAGTACTCTTAAATTCCTCATCAGTATTCCTCAGTTAATGTAATTTGGGAACTATTTTGGCTATCACAAAAATGAATTTTTTGGCAGATAAATTACACAGTCTGAACCATCCCCATCCCATGTGTATCCAGATGCCAGCTCCATCATGAACTCCCTGTTTAGTCTTGAGACCCATTGACTTTTCTGTAGGGCTGATACTTATACACAGACAGTCTGAGGGCACAGTCGACAGAGATGAGAGAAAGAGAAGATGGGACTGTTCAATTTGTCCTTAAGGAAACTTTCTTTTCCAAAAGTAAAGTCTTAGCTGGGGAGGGATTATTTTTCTTTTTCTTTTTTTTTTTCTCCCCAAATAAAAATTCAGTATTATATCTCCTCTGTTCCTCTAAGTGATTTCTTTGTGATCTGTCTTTTGTAATCTTTGGGCCAGTTGCAATGATGGTTTAAATCAGTGTGACTCAGCTAACACTATTTAGCTTCTAACCCATAATGCTTCAAAACACACGAGCCCTGACTTATCTCAAGCAAATGACTGCTTCCCTGGAGCCGGCTGGGGCTGCTGGTGTTATTAAAGTTAAGCAGGAGTCTCTGTGTTCTGCTGCATTCAGGTTTAAACAGTAAGGTGATGACACTTCTCTTTTGCTTTTGTAATTTCTTGGACTTGTTCTGCTTCCCCTTGGTATGTGTGGTTTAAAAGCAGTCCATCATGTTGCAGGCTCTGTAAACTGTGGGTTGCTTAATTTGTGTGATTCATAACACAAGGAAAAAAAAAGAAAAGAACCATCATCATTCTTGGTATTACATTCAGCTCTGTTACCCAGAGCATTGACCTTGACCAGTTAATGATAGGTATTTAATATATGTGCATGTCTGTATATATAGATATAAATATTCATTATGTGAGGTCTGAGATCATAAGGGAATGCTGGCAGTGCCAAGTTTTCTTCGATGGTTCAGGCCTCCAGCTGTGCCAAACTCTGGGTTCCCTTAATGTACCATTAAAACAAAACTCAGGCTTTGCTTGAATGTCATCCAGCTTTATTAAGAGAAAGATCAAGGGTAATCTTATTAAGCTTGTCACTCAGAAACCATAAGGGTGCAGCCTTGGTGTGTCTGTTTGGTCCACATGTGAGAACAATTTTGCCTCGTGATACTCAAACAGGGGCTGTTATTCTTTAAGGAAGGCTGTGAATAACAGAGATACAAATTGCCATGCAATCTTGGTGATGTGCTCGCACACTCATGTGTTAACAGAAAGGGGTGAAGGCGTAGATTGTTTGCTTGGATTTTAACATATTCCTCAAGCCTGCTCGAACCCACACAACCACAATGTTTTTCAAAATCTGTTGTGTATATTTTGAGGTTTCGGAACTTCCATAATAACTTACTCAGCTTTTGAATGTGACCATGTGTCAGAGTGGACAGCTGTGTCATGGAAAACTTAACGGGATCATTGAATCTCCCTCTTTTTGGTTTCACTAGAAGTCTGCTTCCTGGGCCAATATTATGAGAGAGATGTTTAGATAAATTGTGCTTGCCTTCATTGTTGCTCCTTTTCCCCAGTGTTAACAGCTGGGCAGCGGGAGATAACAGTGGAAACCACTACTGTTTATACCAGTGTAAAACCAGAGTACTGCAGTGGAGATTCAAATCAAATATTTCTGCTTGCTCAAAACGTGGATGTATATAGAAATTCTGTGTATTTATAAGGAAAAAACCCCTAAATTTAAATTAGTCAGGATGTTTGGCCACATGGCTGTGAGTAGGTCTGCGTGGGTGAAACACACAAAAATAACTAGTAATAAGTGGAATGTAGATACACATTTGATAGTCTAGTTGGGAATAAATGTGTAATAAGAAGAACTTCTCTGTAGGCATGGCATTTACATATTAGTACTTGAGGAACACAGCTTTCCAAGACTCTTGATCAATTAAATTTTACATATGTAAGCAAGATTTCCTTTGTGTGTGGGGATGTGGAGGCTTGGTGCAATTGTTTGCATGCCTGAAGTAACTTACAGATGGAAGTTTTTGCAGGACAAAGCTCGTCACTGTTGAGTTGTGACAGGCAGTGTCCAGGAGAGGTGGCAGCTTGGGAGTGACCACTTTTTGTGTTCATACAGCACCTTTACAGCTGAGAATCTCTAAATACTGCAGGACTATTTTCTGTTCTTTTCCCTCTACATAGATGGTCTCTTTGACAGATAAGATTTACTGACCCTTCTAGTAGGGCATTTGCCATTGCTGGCTAGAAACCCCCTCTCCTTCTACCACTGTCTTTCCTTCCCAAAGCATTTCTTTCTTCTGTTTTGCTTCTAAAGAAAGAGAAATTAATAAAGACACAGCCAAGGAACCTCCTAATGCTTTAAAAATACTGCAAAGTGTCCTATGGAGATCCTTTTTCTAATTTGTACAGACATCCTTAAGATCAAAGCTGATCATACCCAGGCAGAGTTGATCCTGATTTATGACATTTAGATAGACTAAAATGGGTGTTTTCTAGCCCAGATTTCTATTATTCCACAGTCTTGGGCATGCTTTGCATTTTAAAGGAAACAGATCTCCAGATGTAGGTACTCTAGATCTCTTCCCCCACCACATGTATCTCAGGGTCTTGCAACACCATATTAAGTAGCTTAACAAATGTCTGTAGTGTGTTCCTGCCTTGCCTTTCTCCCCAGGGGCAAGGGTTTGTTGGTTTGATATGCCTTGTTTGGAGGGTTTGCTTCCCAGTGTCAGAGCAGGCATGAATCAAGCAGAAAGCCTTGAGCTTGGAGTGTAAGGTGGGAAGCAAGTCCCAATTTGCACCTCCCGAAATGCCACAGCAGCATCCGCACCTGGTGACCTCAATCTGAGAGGATTTTGCGGACTCCTGAGGTTTATTTCTCCTGCTTTCCCTCTGTGGGAAGGGCCTCAGCCTACAGCCTCAAACCACTCCTTGAAAAAGCCCCTTGCCTGCACTGGTGAGGCTCACCATGATGGTGCAAAGGGATCCCTGGCTGATATAAGGCAGTCATTTAGGGCAGATTTCCTCTGTGTGGTTGAGTGGGTTTGGAGATGCCTGATGTAATTTCTGAGGTGGCAAATGATCTACGTAGCACAAAGCTGGTTTTGATGGAGATATTATCTCAGACCTTGAAAGTCATGCAGCTACGCTCAGCTGCCTTTCCAGCAGCGCCAGCTAAAACCACAGAGCAACACTACATATAATTGCTTTTAATCCATGATCAAGGGCAAGCTTGGAAACGTGCCTGCTGCAGTGTGCTCTGCTGTGTGGCAGAAGAGAAAGGGTTGAGTCCAAAGTGGAGACCAGGTTGGATGTGCCATGCAGGCCCAGGGGCTCAGCGGGCACATGTCTCAGCAAAACCAGAGGGCATCTAGCAGGAAGAAGGGACACACACCTGGGCACAGGTGGCTCAGGGTGGCAGATGACTTGCTCTCAGCTGCTGATGGAGACCTCAGTGCCATTGAGGGTGCCTTGCCTCCAGATGCCACCAGCAGTGCGCTGGTTAACCTGAAAGAAAAGGCCATTTCCAGGTTGGGGTGACTCACCTCACCTTACTCACAGCCTCATTTGTGAACTTTCTGGGGTGTTTTTCTTCAACAACAGTGACATCCAGTGGCCAGATGGATTTTTCTGAGAAATGTGTTAACCATCGATGATCTTAACAATGTGAAGGTTTTATATTTACAACGATCCTGACTAAGGAGGCCCAGTTTTGGTTTCCTTGGAGAGTTTCCTTTTTAAAAAAGTCTGGTAAAATGGCCTCTGTTTTCCTATGCCAGCTTGAGAGGCAGGCTAGAAACTACTCTGCTCCAGCAAGGAGTCTGTCCTGTGTCCATAAACTCCAGGAGGCTGGCAAGTTGCTGAGGAATCACTATGCTTTGTGCTAAGACATCAACACGTTTTTCATTTATGAGACATCCACAATCCAAATAAACCATCAGAAAGGGGCTCCTGGAACAGATGAAGAAAGCAGTGTAGTCTGTAGAATAATTGACTGAGAGGTTAAAACCAGAAAGAACAAGCAAGGATCCGTGTCCTGTCAACTTAGAGCTTTGATTTTGTGGTTTTCAAACCGCTTTCCAAACAGAAAATGACAGCTTGTCTTGTGGTCTTCTGAAGTAATTTTGACAGACGTTGCCCCCAACTTACTTTCCTGGAATGGTTTAATCTCACACTAGAGCAAGATTACAGTTTTGTTTAATTCAGTTTAGGGCTGTGCTTGTGCAAACTAGAGGAACTGGGAGAAGCAGGTTCAAAATAAACACAGTAAAGTGCTGTTTCACACCAGGCTTGATTACATTGTGGACACAATATATCGTGCAAGCCAAATGCATCCATAAGGCCAAAAAGGAATTGGACAGACTCAACAGTCCAGCTTTAGAAATCACTAAACTTCTGATTCCCTGAGCCAGCAATGATTTACCAGGGTCCTGACCCCTAGTTATTTCCTATAACAAACCATTAAGTCCATCCTTATTACCTGCCAGAAGACTTTGCCAAAGGCAGGCAAAGGTGCTGCATTTCACAGTACTGGCTGTGTCCTAAGGCAGGCTGAGGTCTCGCACCATCTGGTCTTTGCTGGGCAATGCCTCAGAGGTGCCTTCACAAGCTTAGTGAGATACTCAGCATGCAAAAAGCTGTTTTGTTGGCTGAGGAGCTTTCCAGGGCTCGAAGCTTCCCTGAGCTCAGACTCCACCAAGTCACGGAGGTGTTTTAGTAACAAGTTCACCGTTACCTTCTTCGCAAAGAAGGAGTGTGGAGCAGGGAGGTATGGAAGCTTACCCCGACCCTTGCCCGGCTTTGGCAAGCAGGTCCATGTGCATTCCAGGCTAGTTCGGGATGGCTCGGGGGATTTGCAATGGGATATGAAACACTTTGCTGGGCGGTACCTGCCCCGCCCCAGCCGTCGCGACCTCAGCGTGGCCGATGACGTGGGAAGAGCTGATAACTTTGCTTCAGATGGGAGCGTGTTGTCTGCTTCAGCAAGGCTGCAAGCACACTAGTGGGGCAGCCTGGGCAAAAAAAGAAACCGTTTCCTCACTGATTTCCTCACTGCCTGAGGTGTTGATGACAAATGGCAAACAAAATTGTACTTTGAGACAGTGCATTTCATACCAGACCATCTGCACTGAGGGGATATGACGGTCCCAGCTGGTTGGGCCAGTCTCAGAGATGCCTCCAGCACCCTGAGAAGATTCTTACAAAAGCCAGGTTTTCTCTAGATTTTCCTCAGACTCCTTCTCTTTTGCTGCAGTGCTAGGGATGGGTGAAGTTTCCTAGATTTTGTACATTGACCCTGTCCATTGGAGAGGATCCCATGAGGGACACAGAGTCACATTCTCTGGCACACAGTCACGCCTTATACCACATCTCTGTGTAGAAAGGTATATTCCAACAGCATGATTCAGTGAGGAGCATAAACCTTAAAAAAAACCAACCAAACAAAAAACCCAAAGAAAAAAGAAAATCCCAAGTAGTCATGGCATTCTGCTACAGGGAAAAATGCCAATAACCATCCTCCATGCAGTATCTCAGACTGAGCAAGCCCTGCCTTCATTCACAGTAAAACCTGAGGACAAAGTCAAACCTCTGTCCTAGCCCTTGCCCACTCCATTTTCCTCCTGCATATTTCTTGTCCTGGTAAGTTGTTCCAGCTTATACCAGCAAATAAAGCAAATACATTTTACAAAATAGACACTTAAAATCTTGAGGCTTTGTTGTTTGACTCCCAAGGGACCTTTTCCTTAGCACAGTGAGGAAGAGATAGAATTCATTGTATCTCAAACATAAGGGGCTGAGATAATAGGATATTGTCAGTTATCAATCCACCTCCCTCTTGCCTTTAAATTTGGATCCTTGATATTCAATGGCTTACTTCTGGTCAGATTCAATGATTTTAGAGGTCTTTTCCAACCTAAATGATTCTATATTTTCTTTAAGAGTATATAGTGAAAGAGTCATCCTCACTTGGACCTTCTCTCTGTGGAAAAACTCCTCTAATGGCATGTAAGTAAAGCCAGAATATGAAATAGCCCAAGTGGTCCCATAACCAACCAAAGCACAGATCAACACTGCTCCCCCTCCCTTGCAAACTCTGGCATGGCAAGAAAGGTGGGGGAAGGGGTAGAAAAGGGAAGGTAGGGAGGAAGGGTGGGCTCTGCACGGTGTTCAGGAACTTCTGGGCAGTGGTAGGGTGGCTTGGTGGGCCATCGTGCCATGTCTGATACATGCTGAGGCTAAAGGAGCTATTCAAGCTCACATGGCCAATGGAAAGAGAATTGCACAGAGGGCTTGTGTTCTTCCCAGTCCTGGTATTTGAGATGTTGGAATGAGTTTCTCTGTGGAGGTGCTTATCCCCTCCAATGAGACTGACCAAAGAGACTAGTCACCTAATTTTAAAATGTCTGAAGCAGCTTGGAACCCTGTTGTTGAGTTGGTCTGACACAGCTCAGTTGTTGCAGTGGTCTGATGCAGAGGCCAGAGGAGATGCCTGGGAGGTGACCTCACTTCAGCTCTTGCTTGTGTTGTTTTTCTTAACCTAAGTAAAACAGCTGGTTTAGACTTGAAGAAAATTGAGCTTTTTGTTAAAAAAAAATAAATATAATTTTATTGTTTTCCTCATCAGATGTTTAGGGCAAGTCTGCAAGGAAAGGTGTGCAAAGACTTTGAAGACAGCAGAGAATTGGGTTGCTGAGCTCATATTAAGGCACTGTATTGAGTCTGGAAGTGGAGAGCTATGCCAGAGTGGTACCAGTCCTAAACTGGTAAATTCAGTCCTGTCTCATGCTGAGGCTGTTGAAGACTGTGCATTGCACTCCAGGCCACTTCTAGAGAAGGACCTCAAGTGTGTGATATTTGGGTGCCTGCAGAATAGCTCCATACCTTCAACAGGCAGGATGCTCAGAGAGGGAGAGCAGAAGGGGAGAGACATGGGGGTAGTTTATTATATTGAGGGGCAGCAAGGAAATAGAAGAAGTCTGTGGGACTCTGTCTGTCCTTTAGAGTGAGATGTTCCAAGTATAGAATTGCACTGCAGATCTCAGAGACACCCCAGGGAAACACAAATCTGTGCTCTATTAGCCTGGCGTCAATCTGGAATAACCCCCTCAACTTTTGGCCTCTCCTCACTCCATTCTCCCTCTGGCTACAGTTGTGGCCTTTCTCCAGAGTGTGTTCTCTAAGTGCTCACGGGTGAGAGGGGAGAGAGGTGATTACATGCAAGAGAGGAATGAAGGGGAGCCATGGGAGGATTGCTGGACGTTCAAGATGCTGCATGCTTTGGCTTTTTATGTGTTATTGCTCTGATTCCCATGACTGTCCAAAAGTGACTGTGAGTCAGTTCCTCACAACTGTGTAGAATAACAACATCAAATGAGAGGGAAAATGATTTCTCCATCTGCCTTGGAGAAGGGATGGCATGATGTAAGAAGGCTATGATGAAAGCCTGCTTTACAAGACCATTGCACGTGGCTTGTGCAGAGTATTTTTTAAGGCATGCTTTGGGCTTGGATACTCCTGCCAAACAGGGGAGGAAGAAAGCTCATTCCTTGCATCTCCAGCTCTCCTTCACAGCTCTTTGCATAATGCTGCAATTTCCAAGTGCAAAACCGTGTCTTGTAGAAGAGCAAAAGCCAGCAACCTGGGGTGACAGACTCTTCTGGAAGGTGGGGTGCAGAACTCTCAGCTTTGATGAGCACTGAGTGCTCTCCTCTAAGGCAAGAATGCTCTGGGTGTCATCAACAGACCTAGTGGGGGTGGTCTTTGAGGCTGCTGAGTTTCTGTGGGGTGCCAGTTCACTCACCCATGAGTTTGTCTCTCATAGCATCTATTCCCCTTGGTATATGTGTGCTGTTACTAGTCAGGAGTTGATCCGGGGCACCCTCAGTCCTGTGCTGTACCTTTGAAAGTCACTTTCTCTTTGGAAAGCCCACAGACAGCTCTTGTTTTGAATACCGGCTTTTGTTACATCTGGTCTCTCTGAGATGTGGGTAGGGCTGCATTTGGGATTCTGATGATACACACACTGCATCTCATGCTCTGATATGGTCTGGCTCACACTGTTCCATACTAACTGGGGTAAACTGGGGGATGGATGCTGGTCCTTCCAGCCATTTCTAGGAAGTTCCCCCAGTGGGTCCCCACAAGCACAGATTTTGTTTATGTTATCAGTAAAATCTAAAAGCAAAATATTCAGGCAGTTCTAACATCATACTCATGCCTGGGTGCTGCATATCACCCACCTAATCCATTACATGGTGTCGTTCCTTGATAAGACATTTTACATTAGGGGCATACTCAGGCGGAAGGAATCTTACGGATTTATCTAGATCCAGCTTGCAAAACAAAGAATTTGTACACAAATCCAACCTTTGCTCCTTGTCAAAGTGCATTCAAGATACTGATTCAAGGCAGTCCTTACCACTAGAGTGAGATTTCAAGAAAATAAGTGGTTTAGGAAGAAAGAGGAGCAATTGTCTGGCAGTGATAGTGGTCTAAACCTGAGTCATCATGAGAAAGGATGAAAGAGCCTCCAGTTCTTGAAGGATGGTATTTATTAGTGGAGAAAGATGCTGGCCAAGGAGTGAAAGGGAATTAAAAATATGGAGGGTTTATCCGCAAAACTGATTCCTCATCACAGGTCTGGGACATCTGTCATGGCAAGAAAGAGTAATGTGGGATGTCATGTGGTTCCCTCCAGTAAATTCCTGCTGTTACCCAGGGACCGCTGGGTCAGTGGAATGCTACAGTGGAGAAATCAGCACATTCAGATAAAATTAATTCCCTGAAGTGTTTGCTGTAGCTCCTTACTGCAGCCTCGTCTCGACAAGTTCATCATTCAGCTTCCAAAACACTCAGTTTGACCATCGTCAGGATTAGAGGAATGGAGATGCAGTTTTGGAGGCAGCAAGCAAAGGAACCAGTAAGTTTTTGCCCCAGCTGTGAACGGGCAGCTTTCAGCCATTTGCAGTTTTTGCCTACACTGACTCTTGTGAAGCCTCACTGCCATAAACACCGTGGTGCTGCCAAGAGGCTTGAAAATCATCACCAGGAGAGAAGGAGGAATAGAGGCTGCCGCCTCCTGATTGCAGAACGGCCCAAGGTCTAAATGGCAACAAAACGTTATACATAATGTCTGATTCACTGTGTGGAGAATGTAAAGAATTGAGACCTCCCGACACAGTTTACATTGGCCCTTTTTATGACTAATTGTGCAGAAAATAGCTCGGCTTGTAGTGTGCATGGAAACAGTTCAGATTTCTGCTGTGTGTCAGCTAATGGGCTAGCAAGGCTTTTTTAGCACAACTTCAAAGGCTCTGGCAATGGAGGTCCTTTGTGAGGGAATTATCTCCTGCTCCTTTGTACCCCTTTATCCTTCTAAGCCACGGGAACAAAGAATTGTGAGACGAATAGACAAAGTAATTTGTAGGAGATCTGTAAACCTAGATAAAGTACATAACATTTGCTCAAAAACATTTTTTCTGCTTCCGTCGTCAAAACATGGTTATATTTTTCTGTGCAGAAACACTCAAGTTCATTTAAGTTCTGAGGGATGCAGACTTGAGCTTAGGCATGCTATTGATGAGGGTCACCAGGATGTCTGAAGTGGTAAAGGAGAGCTTAATTTATGTGGTCAGTTAGGAATTATGTGGCTTTTAAGAGTTGGCTGAGAAGGTCTTTCTCCTCACCTAAAGATATTCCACTGATAAAAGAAGAAAATGCATTTTTTCAGCCGTGTGTGTATGCATGGGCATGCTTTAAGGAAACCACTTATTTTTCACCTTTTAGTAAAAAAAAAAAAAACCAAAGGAGTTTATTCTTTCTTTCTTCCAGTGAAAAATGAAACCTTGGGGAGATAGGAAACACATTACACGGATCTGCTTTGTGTAGTCCAAAGAACAGCTCTTAATTAAAAATAAAAAAAGCAAACCAGGGGTGGAAGGTCTTTGATTAATGTTAGCAACCGTGCTGTCTAATGTGTTCCTCCAGTGTCTCCAGATCCTCTGTCTCAAAAAACCAATAAATGAGTGAAAGGAGAATAATCTTGGCCTCATCAAATTTAATGAAGAAACCCCCTCTAAGTGCAGTGAGCCACACTGGCCACTCCCCTGTATTTGTGTTCAAACTGCAAAATGACTGCATTTGGCACTGGGTCTTGTCCTAAAGCAAATCCCATGAGTGTGTCCTTATCCTCAGAGGGTGGAAGGACTGCATCCACACCTGGGGTTTTTTTAATCTTAAACTGTTAGTACTGGTTGCTCTGCATATCTCCATTCTCAAGTGCAGACTTGAGGTCCCCATCTAGAGAATCTTTTATGTCTGCTTTCTCTCCTTTTCCCATACTTCCATGGATTTCCTAAGGCAGTTGATATTCTGACCTCTTGGATCCAGTTTTCATCAGCTGTCAAGATAAATTTGGTTAATACTCCAGGAACAGTTTATTCAGATTTAGACTGAAGAGGGAATAGTGATGGAAACGCAAGACCATTCCCCTGTCTCTCTAATCTGTCTGATATGTCTCTAGATGCACTAACTTTTCAATAGTTATACTTTCTTGAGGTTTATTCCAGGCCAGGAAGAGAAATTTTTAAAATATTTTAGCAGAAGCACACATGGATGTATATATAAAGCTCATTTATTTTATATCTATAAATAAAAATTAAATCCACTGATGTTATAAAAATATGACAATTATTACATATTATGTTTGCACGTATGGGCAGCTAGAGGCAGGGATTTGATGATTTTAACTGATGCTGAGTTTAATTTTCTCCAATATATGGGTTAAATTTGATTTCATTACATGCCATAAGCTGTCAAAGTATTCTAATGTTGTCAATATCTAGCCTGTGAATGCTTATCTCAAGTTTTGGGTGACTAAGTAGAGTTATTTTATGTGAAAAATTTCTCATATAGAAAATTTTCCTGGGTTTTAAAACTGGGAAGAATAATTATGATGGACTTCACAGCAGGAGGCAAGCCGTTTCTTCCAGGAATTCTTTAACCCTGGAAGTACAGCAATGGCATGAGAGCATTTTCATGTTTCACGTTAATCCACCTGCACTGGGTACACTCAAGTGCCACCTTTTTCCTTAAACCTTCCTCTTCCACATATATCTTCAATCCTGAGGAGCTCCTTGCCATGGATCACTGTTGGGAAGGTGTCTGTGTTGGGTGAGAAGCCTGCTGGTCTGATGCATAATTTTGGATTTTCCATCACAAGACCATGACTCCAAATTGCTTGTAGTGTGTGTAAGGAGATGCTGATTTGGATACAACAGCAAAACTGTGATGTAAAACAAAGAGTTGGATACAAAACCAACCTCAATATGTGAATTCTGACTGGACAGAGAAGACAAGTAGAAGCCAGAGCTGGTTCATATAGAAATCTTGCAATCAGGTGTAGAGGATTAACAGGGCAAGTTGATGGTGAGATGGGTGGTGATTTACCCAGCTGCATGTGGGGTAATGCAAACAGGAAAATTTTAAGAGGAGTCTAAAGGTAATGCTTTCCAAAGACCTGCTCATGGCATTTCCTAGCAGTTGTTGAAGCTTCAGGCTCTGTTGATACATGTGGAATGGAGAATTATTTGGGGGCCAGCTTTGATTTTGGTTTTGATTTTTTTTTTTAATTTCTTTTCTCTTGGTTGAACTGGGGCATTGAAAATATTGTAGTATGTGTTGAATTGTGGACCTAAAATGAAATAACTATTCACATTGAAATTTGTAATGAAGATTTTAATTTATTCAGAGATTTGAAGTTTGATGAAGTTTTTTTTTAGTGGAAGCTGGTATTCCTTCCAGTTAGGAAAGGCAAAATTAAAAGAATAAGCCTTGAGAATGGAGCAGAGGATAAGGCGATTTGTGATATGGAAATTCAGTCCCTGGTCTTGAAAAACATCCTGAGGACATTCATTCACCACATGGATGAGTTTTACCTTGGCGAGAACTTTCTCTCTTCCCTGTAATTGCAGCCCAGATCCTACACAAACTCCCAGACAGCTGGAGTATGGCTCCCAAGAGAAAGGGGTATGGCAGAGGATTGAACAGCTTGGGGTGTCCCACCCTGTGGAAACACACATCTCACCATACTTACATTTTTTTGCTATCATGCACAGCAGATCACCAGTCCAAGGAGCTTTCATCTTTCAGGTCTCCACACAGAGGGCAGGAGTGGGAAGTCCAGGAAGTGTCACCTTTTGGTCTTCATCTGGCACTTGAAGGGACTTGCAGGCTTTGCTGAGGAGCTGACATTGTTGACAGTCCTACCTCTTTGTGGATGAGGAAGCAGAGCAGTTGCATAGTTACTTTTTCCCCTAGCTTTAAAAGAGTTAAAATTGGGTTCTTTTGTACTGTCATGATGTCAAATATTTGCTGGACTCAGGGCAATTATTTACATTAAGGAATCTTTTGGCATTTAAGACTCTGGTTCAGGGAAGGTAGAGTGCTGTACCATCAACTCAGAAACATCTCTGATACCTTTGACTTAGGTTCCTCAGTGTCACTTGGCCCGTGACAGAATGGGGACCTTCGTTTGCCTTGGCCACTGCATAAAAAAACAGGATATGATCAAATCCAGTTAATCATTCACAAATGTCTCATTTCTTGAATCTCTGAGGGTGTATAACACATTTTTGGGACTGTTCTCTGCTGCTTTGGCTTTTGTTATAAGTAAGCTAGTAAGGAGAAAATCAAATTTTGAGTTTTCTTAAAAGGAAGTGGAGGAATCCTGGAACACACTAGGGCTCTGCAAATGTATGTTTAATCATTTAAAGAAATGTCTTTTGGCTAAAAGCTCTTACCAGTGCTTGCAAGTTGCACTCAAAGCTGTACAGCTACATCATTCCAACAACTGATGTGAGTTAGCGCCCTTGTTGGCAGCGTGAGCAGAGAGATGCAGGCTTAGCAAATCCTGGGGGCTGAATTACTCTCAAATTCATAGTGACTTTGTGCAGCGTGGGCGAAGTGTCCTGGGGGTGACTCTGCTGATGGTTGCACCAGCTCCTTACACAGTGGCATGGATGGAGAGACTCAGGCATATCCTGCCTGCCTTGTTTTTTACAGTGCAAAGCATTTGGCTCTGCTGTGGAGCCAGGCAGCTCCAGCCATCTCCTGCAAACACTTTAACTGTGATTCAGGCAAGCATACACTCTGCAAGTAGCAGCAAACCAGAGGAGTGAGTACTCACACACAGCACATTGTGGAACTCCCTGCTGCAAGATGCCACAGGGCAATAAGTGCATGGAGGCAGAGCCTTGAGTATATTCGTGGTGAATTGGCCTATTCAGAGCTGTCAGTGAGATCCACTGACCTGGGCGTGAATGGGAGTCGCCCAGCCCTGCAGAACTGGGAGCTAGTGGGAATAATGGAGGAGGATTGTTCTGTCCTTTCTCAGTGTTAGTTATTATATATGTACATACCTTTAACACCCCAGGCTGCAGTCAGGGACAGGTTACTAGGCTATGTGGATTTTAATAAACCTGTTAGTGGACTTCTTGCTTTCTTACTTTAATATCTAACCCATCCTGAAAACAATGTGGGACTTTAACAATAAGTTGAAAGCTTTAGAGGGATTACACTGCCTTATTGAGTCTGTACCCAAAGCCCTTTGAGGGCTCCCATTGACTCCAGTGGGATTTGGTTCAGACCTCAAGTATATGGGACTCTCTTAAGTAAACTCTTTCAAGGCCTGTACGTGCTGCAATACTTATTGGACTCTTTGTTACTTCTGTGAATAGGAGTGTGACCTTTACACTTCTAACAAAGAGCCTTGAATTACAGGACTAAATCTTCATGTTTTGGGAGAGATAAGGTTACCATCCCAGCTCCTCCTAACCCTGCTGAGCAGGTGGCTGAATGGTTGGTGAGGCAGTTCCCCAGTCACTGGGGATTTAGTTAGACAAGCACTGAACGTGTAGTACAGCAGCTTCAGAGCTTCTTCATAAGTGGATGTCCATGAACAGTGGTGGTCAGGGTGGACATCTGGTTTTGTCTGTTGTTCCATTTCACAAGTCAAAGCCCTACCACCACAGGGTCATTCTGATATCCATGTTAGAAGTCTATTTAATCCATGTACATACTAAAAATGGCCAGTGTGGAAGCCAAGGCCAGTAAGCCATCTAGGTTTTCTATTATCCCCCCAGTCCCTTGGCCACATGAGGGGAGGGAGGGAGGGATGAGTAAGATGGAAGGAGAAGGTGTCGGGCTGTATGTTCCCTCTTCCTCTGGCCATTGCCAAAGGCTGCAGTGGGGCTATGTGGCAAATAGCTGAGTCTGAATGACAACAAATTCCATATCGTGCCTTTCTTGCTTTTGAAGCTGGTCTAGCTTCTGGTACCCCTGCCTCCCAAACCTGCTGTTCCAACAGGAGAAACTCAAGTGAGTGAGAGGAGCAGTTTGATTGACAGTGCTATTTTCTACCTGTATTTTAGGTCACTTCCTGGGTAACAACACTGTGATTGATGTACTGAGACAAGCAGGATTTGAAGTGGAGCACACTCCTCCTGGACAACCAATTGGAAAGTAAGCAGCTGCCCACAGATTATTAATCATTTTCTCTCCTTTTTTCTCTCCCTTTTTCTGTGACTAAGTGATATTATTGCATTAGTATAGGAAGTGGGTGAGGAACCTCCCTTTCCCACCCAAGTTCCAGACAAAAAGTTCATTGTAAAGCATCCATTGTGTGAGTTTGGAAACATATGGAGCCTCAGTGGCTGAGGTTTTTTGTCATTTTTTTTTTGTCTTTTTTTTTTTTTTTTTCACTTGGGGACACTATTTATAATCACAGCTACTTCATTATACCAGTAGTGCCACAGTTTCTTTCCAGAAACATCTCATGCAGCTCATTCCCCCATAGCTGTTTTTCATTTTTCTCTCCACGGGGTTTTAGTTGCTTCTTTAGTTGCAGACCTCTCTCTGTCCGGCTGCTGCTCTTCAGTTGGCATTTCACTTTTTCCTGAAGGACCAGATTTAATGGAGCAGATGCACCTTGTGTTGGGTAGGGAGAGAGCAATTAAATATTCCCTGAGCTTCTCCATCTATCTGGTCAAGTAAAGCAGGCAGGAAGGGACTGATCACCAGTCTCTTGGAAATGTTCATTATTATAAGATAAAATATGGCATGAAATAGTCCTTAGTTGGTGAAACAAACTTCATTCATCCCATAGAATTTTCTCTTTCCTTCAGATGAGGTCTCTTCCAAAGAAATTGTAGACAATAAAACCATGAGGGATAGTGAGAGACCATCTAGCTTTTCCCTAGAAAATTAGCCTTTCCCTTACATTCTGCAGATAAAATTTGGCCAGGATTACTCTGTTATCGGATTGTTATCCTCATTAGGAGAAAGTGTCAGCAGCATGCTCCTGTCCCTGATGGGCAGACATGACATGGTCCAAATATGAGGTGAGTGTCAATATGGAGGATTAATCACAGAGGTAGTAGACCATGTCTGAAAAAACTATGTGTAATATAGTTGGAAAATCTGGCTGATCTAACCTTGTTTGTGAAACATCCGCAGTGATTCATATAGAATATCATATGGCTCAACTGTACATAAGTGTCTTTGACAGAGGATTTATCCTGAATGCTTCTTGGAATCTGTTGAGCAATAAAAGCATCGTCTTAAATAAGAAGGGGGGAAAGAGGAATAAAAAGCTATCAAACACCAGGAAGAGCATATATTCAGAGGAGGTTTAAGAAGCACTTTGGCAGAGGGAGAAAAGTCAAACGTGGCACAAGGAAGAGCAGTAAACACTGTAATGGGCTGGAGCTGGAAATATTGACTAAAATTAACAAAAAAAATACAGCAAAACAGAAAACCAAACTATAGCAGAACAGCTGAGGTGTACTGTTCCTAGGTTTCTGACAAGGAAACTTTCTGCTCAGGGAAGCAGACACTTTCTTCAGCAATTTTCATTTAGCTGAAAGTATCATCTTCCATGAAAAGTGTTTCAACTGGAAATTGTGAAACTAATAATTTATTGGCTGTTGCAAGCCCTTGAGAAGAACAAAAGATACAGTAGTGTGAGAGAAGTCCAAGAACAGTTGCTGGTCTTTATGGTCTTGGGATATGTCTTTACACATCATCACAGAGTTGAAATAAAGGATAGGGCAGGAAACTTGAATCAAAGCCAGCACTTAATGTTGACTTTTTTTGCAGAATGGGGCACTTTTGTGTGTGTGCATTCCTCTACCTTGGCAGCAGTGTCTCCTGTTCATGATGTCTTCGCTAAAGTTGTAGTCTCTGGGGAAAATGTTCCTGAAAGCAAGTGGACTTGGACTGCTGCCTTGTCCCACACTTGGAAACTTCTGTTCCCAGCTCCAGACCATAGTGTTGGGCAGGTTGGTCCCTTTGTCTGGGCTAGTACCCTAATTCCAGTGAGGTCTGCTCTGAACACTGAACATACAAAACTTTATTAAAGGGTATACTCTTGTGCGGGAGTACTGGATTGAGTCAAGTGAGAGCATATGGTTGCACCTCATAAAGATTGAATGCCCTGTGTGTTTTCCTGTGGTCTGATGATGAGGCAGATGTGCCAGTCCTAGATGAGAATGTAGAAAAAAAAATAAATTACGTGGTAAAGAAGTCCAAAGATGCCACTAGACTGCATTACTCAAGGTGCAGAAACAGCAGAAGACTACAGAAATTGTGGATAAAGAGAACTTAAATATGTTCACAGGAAACAGCTTGCTGCCTTTAGAAAAAAAGAGGCTCTCAGGCATGCACATCAGGGGATGTTGTTGTCCTACAGCTGGGGCTGTAGCCATCAGAAGTGCTTGGGGCTCCCCCTCAGAAATGAGGAGGCTGCTGCAAACCATTTGTCTCCTTTTTTTTAGAATAGCTTGTATTTTATGATTTCTGGGCAAGATGCAAGACAGTCTAGCCAAACACAGTTGTGACAAAAATTGACGGCATTTTCAGAAGCGCAGCAAGTTGGTTGTTGTGTTGTGTTGCTGTAACTGAGACTCTTAAGGAACCTTGCATTTTTGTCCAGCCTTCTATTTTTACTCTTCTGCTTTTTAAAAGATGAAATAAAGGCATTTGAAGACAGTTAGAAAGGCCCAGAAGAGGAACCATTTTGTGATAGTGGCTTTACTAACAAAATGTAGACATAGAATAAATAAATAGAAGCTCAACAAAATTTGGGCTGCTTGCAGAGCAGAAATTGTTTTATGGGTTACAGAGATGCAGGTGTTTTCATCTTGATTCTTGTGAAGCCATACATGAAATAAGAGGTATTTCTGTCCTCTGCTGAAACCCAAAAGAGACGTATCTGCTTTACTTCCAAATAAGTTGTATAAGGGAGTCAAGCCCATTGCATTGCATTCTGGCATTGACAATTGAAAAACTGGATAGTGTTCAGGGAAGATCAGCTGGACTCTAATGTAGAGATTGGTGGGGGTGGACAGCACGTGGAAAAATGCAAGGGTTGGAAAAAAACTGAAGCAGCTGCACGCTTATGTTTTGGCCAAGGGAATTCAAAAAAGGAGTACTGTGGACAAATTGTATGCAGGAGAATGGAGAGGAACAATTTGAGCTGGCACACAGAAACATTTGGAGGCATTATCAGATTGAAATTGAGGGTGGTTTTGGATGAATATCAGTGATTTCTTGACAGTGATTTGCAGTACAATCTTGCTCAGGTTAAGTATGAACCCTATTATATGAAAGTAATTTCAGCAAAACATGTATTCTACATCCTGCTTACTACCCATGCTGCCTTGCCAAAAAAGCAAATACTATTTTTCTTTAATATAACTGTTCCTAGAACATTATTATTATTATTATTATTATTGTTGTTGTTATTATTATTATTTTTATTGGCATTATTAGTGGCCTGATCTTTATAATCAATAATAATTGTGTTACCATAAATAGGTGGAGTATAGTCTAGTATAATTTAAACCCCATTTCAGTTTCAGAAAGGGCAAAGAATACCTTTTTAGAAAATAACTAGTACTGTTCCTGTGTATGAAAAAAGAAAAGCCTTGGGAAGAGTGAAACAGGACAAAGACCAAAGCTGTTTGTGCTTTCAGTTACATACAGGGTGGGTAAAATCAGAAGATTCT
The DNA here is from genome assembly GCF_036250125.1 of Pseudopipra pipra. NCBI lineage: Eukaryota > Metazoa > Chordata > Aves > Passeriformes > Pipridae > Pseudopipra > Pseudopipra pipra. The sequence goes on from NC_087557.1 coordinate 25,478,046, forward strand.
TGGCTTCCTCCATCCAAAAAGCTTAGCATGGGTTGTGAAATGGCTGCTCTTTAAGCCAACCAAACTGAATACCTAGAGTCTCACATTTCTGTCGTCTAGTGACAAACATGAATTTGAGCCAAATTCTCCCTTTCTTAAGGTATTGGGGAAAAATAAAGTGAGATCTTGTCAGGTTAGAAGAGATAGCCAAGACATGGAGGGGTCTGATGGCTCCAGAATCAGTGAACTGGCAAAGGAAAGTTCATATAAAGTACATTTATCTGGTGTGGAGCTATTTGAGAACTCTCACTGACTGGATTTCTGAAATCTCCTGGCTCCTCCTGTTGATTTGCCTTAGTGGCCCAGTGTTGACCTTCCTGAGCCTCTTCTAGAATCCCACCAGGTGACTGTTGAAAACACCTCCTTTACAGCTTGATCCCTTTCTGTAAAAAAAAAACCCTGTTGTACTCATCATGCAGAGCAATGCCATAAACACTTGAGAACTTATCCTCACATTGGCTTCATTTGTTTATTTTGTTGCCTGAGGGAAAGCGTCCCAAATCTGTTTGCACAACGACCTTCAACAGGATTCATATTTGCTTCTTTTTTTGATGGCTCTCCTCCTTGTCCTCAAATGAAGGCATTGGAAAATTAGTGTATCTCATTGCTTTGCCCTGAGATAAGAAAGGCAACTTTTTTTTTTTTTTTTGGTGGAGTTCTGCCAACTGGCTGTCCTTGCTCCTCTCTGTCTTCAGACAGCAGAGCTGCGTGCTTGGGGTTGGGAGAGAGGAGGAGATGGGAGAAAATTTCCCCTCAGATGGATTCCAGTGACTTGAGCAGATAAAGGGCCACAGCTGCTTCACATTTAGTTGGAAACAGCCAAACTGCAAGATCAATCCAGGAAGCACCTGTGTCCGTGATGACTCTATTGTTGCTGGGTTCTCAGAACCGGCTCTGACCTTCTGCCACTCACCAAGCCCTGATGTGCTGCACGCTGTTCTCTCGAACAGAAAAGTGTGCAGCAGTGCTCATTTCCATCAGACTGCTCCTTCCGAGGTTGTGCTCAATGCTACCTTCTTTCAGAACGGGAGAATTCAGTACAAGCTTTTGTATCTGCCCTTTTGAGAGTTTATTGTACACTCGCAGAGCTCTGCTGGAGAAATTAATTACTCTTGCTCCTTATGTTTGAACTTCCTGGCCCAGGTGAAGCAATGTGTCTTTGCTGTTTAACTGACTCCTTTCTTTCTTTCTGAAGCAAAGAGCTTCCTCCTTCACCTTCTCCTGTAGCATCCTACAGTTGTGACCCTGGTCTCCTACTCAGTGTTGGCTCAGGGTGGAAATCTTTGCCCCCCTAGGAATGCTCTATTCCTCCCCATGGAATAAAAGCACACTTACTTCCCACAGTGATGCAGCCATTTCACTCATCAGGATCCCTAAGCTTCCCGAGGTGATTTAAAGAAATGGGAAAATATTTGACCTAGCATTCCCCACAGCTCCAAATTGGTAAAAATGCCAATTCAATAGATCGGTAAACATGCCAATTACACCCCAGAAAATTATGGATTCCATCAGAGCCCTCAGCTGTCTCCCAGTAGTTGCCAAGTTCCTTGGGATGCGCAGGAAGCTTTAGCTTTCTGGTGCCAGCCTGGCAAGGTTACTCTGCTCTGCTTAGCTGTTAATTTTTGGGATGTATCAGAGAGAATTTAAAGTTGTAGTGAAATAAGTAAAAAATAAGTATTTATGAGAGCTGTGACACTTTCATTAGAAACAACTGAGTTAATTGAGAGAAAAGGTAGACCTGAGAAGGAGAAATTTGGGATCCTTTCTCTTCTGAGACAGGGAAAAATGCACACTTTTTTCTTTTATGTGGGTGGAATAACCTCCCTGTAGGGTTGCTGCAGTTCTTAATCCTGTTGTAAACCTTTGGATCTTTCACTTGATCTGAGCCCGAGGATCATACTCCCTTCACTAGCTTCCTTCCCTCAGAAGAAAAGCAAACCCATTATTTAGGGGGTTCACTGACAGCATAATTTACAGTAAGAGGTGTATAGGGATGAAATGGGGTTCTTCTGCATGCACTGGCAAATTTATTGCCTCATCTAACATTGGAGAATATGACTACTCAATGCTTAAAATATTTAGTTATGAAAATACGCACATTACATTTTCATGTTCCCATGTGCCTTTAAAATATCCTCCTTTGCAATTTGATTGTCTTTGTGTCTACCTTACTGCCACGAAGTCTGAGTCAGTCCAAGTAACTCTGGGGTTGGGGGGGGGGAAGTTGAAGAAAATCTCTAAAATGTGGTAGAAAAGCAAAGTCAATTTACAAGTTCTCAGCCATAGAAACTTAATAATCCTTTAAGCAACACATTACTTAGGGACAGTGTATCTGTGTGTTCTTTAGGCTACATTTAAATGCTGGACACCTGAAAGAATGGAATTTAGAACTTGCTACAAAAGAAAATCTGGGAAAGAACAAGATAATTCATGGCGTTGGAGTATGAATATGGAACAGAACTTCTCAGGAATTTTGTGCTTGACTAGTTCACCCAGTGGGACATTCACTTTTCTCTATAATCAGATTTTGTTCTTGGCAAAATTTCTTTTTTCGTGTGAAAAAATTGTTTCATATTCCATATGATTCTGCTCCTTGGGAACTTGCACACAGGGCCACTGGGGAACATGGGCTTGCTTCTTTTTGCTCAAGGGCAGCCTGTTCACAGAGCTGTCCTGAAGCCAGTGCTAAGGTTTCTAAGTTTTTTGCTGCTCTGCAGCCTATCAGTTTTAGGAGATCTGTATCTCATACTCCATAAACTATCTAATAGTAAACTTACAGAGCCTTGGAGACTTCAAAAGTTCAGAGCTCGTTCTTACCTTCTTTCCTAGCCAAATTTTGGAGTTCTTCTTTCCACAGGAGAAGCTGATTTTTTTCATCCTCCTTCTGCTTCCAGCCAACTCTAATGCAGATATTTTCACCTTAGGTCATTAGTATGAGATGAAAATTTTTGGTTTATAGTTACTAGAGATAAAGCTGATCCAAACTGCACTGAAGTCAACAATTTCAATTGTTGGCTTCCATTGGTGCCAGTAGCTTTTAGAGGTCATCATTATTATGAGATAGTTGTTGATTCTCTCCTGTCTTTGGTGGTGAGGAGCCATGAGGGAATCGGTAGAAAACTAGGAGTATGTTCACACAGTTGTGCAAATGCTCACTATAGTCAGTGTAAAAAGACTGGCTTTTCCAGAGTAATGCTCATGGGTGTCTTAGACAACTGGCCCAACTTGCTTGCAGTAGGTATCTGACTAGTTTTAGATGGCTAATCATTTTGTGAGATTAATTCCCCTCCTATTTGAAGGACTTGGGACACATTCAAGTTGGACAGTGTAACTAGACTCACTTAAGCCTTTGGAAAAACTGCACCATCCCCTCTCCAGCGCTGTAGTGAAACAGTGAGGTTGTGTGACTTTGTTTATGTGTTCAGCCTGCACTTGTCCTGTGGATTGATGGCCTCCCTCCCAAGTGATATCAATCTGGGCTGAAGTGGAGCTGCACTTTGTAACAGCTCAAGGGGCACAAAGGTATCAAGTGGTATTGTGTGCTTTGAAAGATGTCGTTTATCTAAGGAAGTTTGTGGTCTGTTTGCTGTCACTCTGTCTTTGCAGAGCCAACTTCCCTTACCTTCACTATCACGTTGTCAGGCAAAGAGACCTCACACGTTAGGACAGATAGCTTTTCCACTCCCAGAGCTGACTTCTTTTCCTTCAGCAAGTGGGCTGAAGTTGTGGGCTGTGTTGGCAATCAATAGAGCTGCTTGATTCAGCATGAGTGTAATTGCTAGTAATTTTGCTTGCAGGGAGCTCTTTACAAAGCATAAGTTCTTAAAAAGGCAACAGGATTTCTGTCAATGAAGAAGACAATGGCTTTTCTCATCGTCGCTTTCACTTAAAATTCCTTCAATAATAGTGTCTTAGAAAAAAAGTCAGGGATACAGTTTTCTACATAGGATTCCACTGAGTAGTACGTTTCATCTTTCAGGAGGGATCAGATGTGCATAAGGACATTCTCTGAAGTTTAAATAGGGTTAGAAACCCTCCAGAACAGCATTGTGTGATGGGTGGTGTGGCCAAATGATCTTGTTGTGGCATGCTGTGAACTTTACTGAAACCTTTCTGAACTGCCCCCACAAGTCGAAGGTCACTCTAACCCACATCTGTGATGTGATCTTCTGTCAGTTCTTGTGCAAAATAGTCTCAATTTTAACAACTCATGGTGTCTCAGCCAAGCCAGGTGACTTCATGCTGGCCACAACCCAGCTTTGAGTCTGAAATGACTGTGTGGTTGTCCCTTGAGGAGAAGATGGTGAAGGGTCAGGCTGAGATGCGTGTGTATCAGCTGCTCCTCCTAGTTAAGTGCTAGTAGTAGGAGCAGGAATGCCAAAAGGAGTTAAGTTCTTATAACAGGAATAGTAAATTAAGGATGGTGAATTTATGAAGCACTTGTCACAGTAAAGAACTTAGAATGCCAGAATGCATTTTCGTGTCACGATCACTGAATCATTTTTATGAGAAGTCGAAGTAAATTCATATGTAATCTGTAAAGTTTGTAGAGAGTTTAATTCATCCAGGAAATCATGTGTTGGGAATTCTGTACCCAGCTCCAGATCAGATATACTTCAGAGAAGCGTTAAGGTTTTAAAATCCTTCCACAAGCCAAACTGATCTCCAGAACCTTTGGAGTTTCACCCTTCTCTGGACCTCATGCCCCATGCAAGTGAACATCATGCCAATATGTTTCCCATTTCCTGGGGATTAAACTGCTGTGTTTGATGACTCAGGACTTTCCAAGAAAGCAGCTCAGTCACTCACTGTCTGAAGCGGCCTCAGGTGCCTCAGAGGACATGTTTTCTCTTGCACAGTGATTCATGATTTCAGACCAGAGGATCAACTATCTTTCTTTTTTTTTTTATTTCCCACAAAGTTAATTAATAAAACAAATTTCTGTTAGTGGGTGTTGAAAGACTTTGGCTTTCCACCTACACTCCCAAATGCTCTGCATTCCAGGGAGAATGAAAAATGGACCTGTGAACAGAAACAGGAGGGAGGAAAAATGGGTCAGATGCTGTAGATGGATGTAGACACAGTGGCTGTCAAGTGACATGATGGAAGAACTTCCTGAATGAAGACAGTTTCTTGCAATTGTGATTGCTAAAAACACACTACTACACTAATCCAATTTTGGAATTCATACATGCAAATTTAGAGAGAAATTTTGGGGCCAGACACAAGGAGTGTCTGACAAAAACTGAATTCTCTGTTTATGCCTCCCTGTTGACCTCTTGCTCAGGCGGGTGGCCACGTGGAACACAGTTGTTCTGCTTGTGAAAACTGGATCCTTTGCCACTCCAGTTCATCAGGAGAAGCACCTGGAGGACTCACCCAGTCGTGTCCACTGTGGACCAGGCTATGCCCATCTGTCTGCCTCATCTGTAGCCCCACCATAGAACAAAATTTTTCATCAGCATGAAGAATTAAGACAAAATTTACACCCAACATGATCATAACTTCTGTTGACTTCAGGTAGAAAACAGTTGGTCCCACAGCGGGCCAGAGTTGAGAGAAGGTCTAGATGTGGGATATTTCCCCTTCCCACTGCTACATGGGACGTCAGACCAGCTCACAACACTGTCTGCTGATGGCAGCTTGCAGAGGAAGAGACCTTATCTGGTGCTCTTATTTGTGAGAAAGAGCACACTGAAGCCTTTTTCCGTTGGCTTCCAGTCAAGTCAGGGATACTCAGATTTTCCTGCTAACCTGTAGCATCTCAGCAGCAAAGTCATAGACAGACTCCAAGTGCTTTGGTACCCAGTGCCCTAGATTTGCATCTCCTGTCATATGAGCCCAGCTTCACATTTCTGAATCTCTCTAGCAAAAATAAAGGCAGTCACGGAAATATCTCTGTCGGGTCAGCACATCCCTGCTTATGTTTGAACGACTGATACGAATCTGGAGTCCCCAGTGATCGAAGTGCACGTTCAGAGATGAGCCCCATGTTGTGTTTTAAGGGAGCACAGCACTTTGAAACAAGGATGAAGCAGGAGCAAATTGGGATGAGGGATGTGGGGCATTAACTACTTTACAAGAAATCCCTGCTGGAAAGACGTGGTCAGTGTTCCAAAGTTTTCCTTGGAGAGTGCTTGGAAGTTGCATACCAGCCTATTTGTGGAAAGCTAAACAGTTTCCTATTGTCCTTGCTGTGAAACGCTTCCCAGATAAACACTTTCCCCCTCTCCATTGAAGAAAAATGATACAGCCTGTCCAGAGCTCTAACACAGGGACTACACTGGGCTGCTGCTCAGCCTTGCCAGAGTTGCTGGTTTCTGTTGGCAGTGAGCTTTGCTAAGGGCTCTAGTTCATATACATGCCAGCATCGTTAAGGAAAAGCTCCGTTATTGAGTGAGACTGGGATAATCTTCAAGGCTTTAAGAATGTTGTGTGCCCACGTCTTTGGGTTCATTATACCCCTGGAATGTAAATCCCAATCCACAGTGGATAAACAAGGTTCACATGGATCTCAAATACTTCTGTGGTATTGTCTCTTCCTGAAGGGGAAAGAAAACATTGGTAGCTGAAATAAACTCACTGGGGTTATTTAGCCTGGAGGAAAGGAGGCTCAGGGGGGACCTTATCACTCTCTACAGCCACCTGAAAGGGGGTTGTAGTCAGTTGGGGGTTGGTCTCTTATCCCAAGTAGCAAGCAGTAGGAGAAGAGGAAATGGCCTCAAGTTGAGGGTTGCCGCGCGTTGGAACAGGCTACCAGGGGAAGTGGTGGAGTCACCATCCCTAAAGGGATTTAAAGGGTGTGTAGATGTGGCACTTTGGGACATGGTTTAGTGGTGAATGTGGCTGTGCTGGGTTAACAGTTGGACTTGATGATCTTAAAGGTCTTTTCCAACTTAAACAATTCTGTGATTCTACAAAGAGAGCAGTAAATCTCTGCTGCTGTAGTGGGTTTAGGTTGTAACATTGCCTGCGTTTGTGGCATTTTAAGTCATTTTAAGGAATTATTCCTAACACCCACAGAGTCAAGGTATCATATTCCAGCACAAGGAAGATCCAGAAGTCCCTCCATGAACTTGGGAGAGAAAAAGCTGGTTTTTGAAATCAGCAGTTCTAAGAATCAAGGCTGTCTAACACCAGGTTAATACTGGTAGTGTTTCAGTCCAGGTCAGTGGGTGGCTTTTCCTCTGCTTCTCTTCTCCTGGCAGGTGCAGATCTGCAGGACCTTGTGCGTCCTCACCTCTGACTCCAGTTTGGGCACACACATGGTTTTGCTGGGTCCCTCTATCTTTTCTTCATGGTACCTCCCAGGCTGAAGACCTCTTCCCAGGAGGAGCGTGTCATTCCACTTGCTGACCTGCAGTCAGTGGATGCAATAGATGCACAGATTCACTTTTTGCCACCATTTTGTCAAAGCAAACCTTACTTTGTGACAAAGGAATGGTCTTTCTTCTCTAGAGGCATGGGATTTCTTGCTAACGTTAAATGAGAATTTTACACTTGTATCAAACTTGTACGTAGATTCAGTTTCAGGTTGCGAATGAAACTGGGAATTGGAACTTCCACTGACATTTAGCAGGCACTGAGGTTTTAAATGCTTGAGGCAATTTTAGAAACATTCCCCTCAAGGAGAAAGGCCATTGACTTGAAAGAAAGCAGAGCTAACAAGGGGTTTGTTTGTTTTTTTTACAAATGCAACCATGAATTTAGGGCCATTCCTATGTATTCAGGCATTCATACTTGAATATATGATAGCATATGTATACATAATAGCAGCCATTGCTAAATGGTCAACAATTCCCACTCAAGTCAGTGAAAGGCAGCACATGAAATCCACAGAAAACCAGAAGAGGTTTAAATGGGGAGCAGGATACTGATTTTATTTTCTTCTTTCACTATTGGGGTGCACTGTCCCACTTCCCTCCTTCTTTGCCTTTCCTGCCTTTCCCATAACCTAATTTGGTCACTCTTGAAGTGTTCCAGCTTTGTGTAGTGATAAGAAGCAAACGTGACTGCTAGAACCTGTGCCAGATGCCAGGCATAGTTTTGATGAGTCTTTGACATCTGTTTGCCTTATGATATTACATGTTTTTCTGTAGCTAGGCAGTGCTACAAGTACTCAGTCAACTGTGATACCCTCTCAAAAGACTGGCACTTAGATAAAGCATTTCAAGGCAAACAAACAAATAGATAAACACATGCAACACATGCACATACAATGGAGGGAACAAGCTTCCTAACAGGGACTTAACTGTGCTCTGGGGAGCAGCAGAACAAGTGGATTTCATTTTCCTGGTGTTTCACTTTGTGCTGTGTAGGGTTCTCTGCATGGGAAGAAAGCTGGCCTTAATTGCTGTTTTTGTCTATGTTTTTTGTGTGTATGCAAACAGTTTATGTATAAATTGGGTCTGCTCAAGCTTATAACGAGTCATTTGTCATTTGTGCTCACAAAGCTCCCCAGTGAAAGTTTCAACCACTGCCCATCCCCAGTCTAATTTTCCTTGACAAATTTCCTTGACAAATGAAGTCTGCAGAGGTTACACAAAGGGCACCTGAGGATCTTGCTATCTCTTTGGTCAAGGAAGCCAGATGCCTCCTGGATATTCAAGCTGTAGTTCAAGGTCCAATCTCATAAGTTTCAATTAGCAACCAAAAAAGAGAATGTAAATCCTTCTTTTCTTCCTTAAGGTTTCAGCAGCAATGTGCATGCTTTGTTAATGAAGTATTTTAGTGAAGGATGAATTTGTCGGACATAAATAAGCATTTGATACAAGCAGTTTCATCAGCATGAGTTGATACAGAGAGGGAACCTGGGTGAAACGAGGCTAATACATAGAGAGACCTCATGTGAAGTCTGTTAGCATTACAGTAGACAGAACAGCATTAGACATTAAAGCAAGTGGAGTTTGGAGGGAGGACACTTCTACTTTCATCACATTTTGAGGGCTCTGTCCATTACCGACCAGTAAAAATGCCCACAGACAGGCTGAAGTGTTGCCTGAATAGGGTTCCTGACAACTGTTTTGTTCTTTTCTTGGAAACACTCAGGCCATGTGATAAAGACAATGCCAGTGGGCTATAACAGTATTTTGGAGAAAGGCAGAGTGGCTCTGTGTTCCTTTTTTTAGCTCAGCAGCATCAATGGCTGAGCAGATCAGATGTTTCGTGGTGTTGGCTTTGGAGAGGAATACTGGGTTCAGTATTACAGAGATGTGGGATCTCTTACAGACATGGTCTGCTTATGGCTCTTTGGTTCCACACTTCTTCCTGCTGCTCAGTTTAAGTGGTCCATGTCTCTCTCCTTCCAGTGATAGCAGCTACTTATGAGCCTTCGTTATCTCTCATCTTGCAGCTGTAAGAGCCTTGACTGAACAAGGTACTTCAGGAAGGCAAGTTGTCGTGCTTGTACTTGTTTGTGATCCACCCAGTATCTCATCCCTACCAGGACTCAGCTTCCAGAGCATCAGACAGAAGTGCAAGGAAGCAGCACTAGGCAAATGCTGAATAATCTACCCTTAGTTTAAGTCTGAAGTCAGTGAAAATGTTGTAGTCCTTCAAGCGAGGCATTTAGTGCCTTGCTCAGCTGATGTCTCTGTAGAGAGTTTTTATTTTTAAGATGTAATGGAAAATATGCACTCCTGTAGATGTGTCTTTTCTCTGGAGGATCCAGCAGAGAAGGAAAACTAATTCCCAGTGGAAACAATCTGGAAGCAGAAGTCAATTTGGATTGCAAATGAGCAAGATACAGACCACAGTTGTATATTAGCTGTAAGTCTACTGAGGAATCAAATCAAGCAACCAGTTTGGGGTTTTATTGTCAGTCAGCTTCTTAATCTTGAAAACTGTCTGGATGACAGCTGCTGGAATGAAACAAATTCATCCTCACTTTCTTTTCTGTGCTTAAACCAAAGTCAGGAATGTTTTGGGAATAAGAACATGAGATGAGAATAGTTTTGCAACAGAGTTAGCAAACCTGCCTTCATGCATGGCTGTACAGCTCTGTCCCAGGGAGGAGCAGACAGCCATAGGCATCAGGAGTTCCACTGACTAAAAATGGAAGTAGGATACAGACAAGTTTTAGTGAGTATGTCTAGTTTGATTGTGACAGCAAGAGGAGAAAGAAGGATTTGTTCAGCCCTTGACTTGCTCTCCAGTCCCTGGGGTCTGAGATTGTAACTGCTGAGATGAGTGGTGGCATTTGTTCTGAGACACTGCCCAAACCACTGTAAATATGCTGTAGAATCACAACTGGCCCAAAACTGAAGCCCAAACCAAAACTTTGGAAATGTCACAGTTAGACCTGAAGAAACTTCGTGTTGCAGACTGGGCCTAAATGGGTAAGAATCTTATGCTTTGCAGAACCTGTTGAATGATGGAAGTTAATTCCATCCAATTTTTTAGGAAAAATCTGCTGTGTGTAATTAATATGACATCATCTCAAAGAAACATAGAAAGATCGGAGAGTTTAGAAAGAGAAAAGAGAGATTGCATTCCCCAGTAATAAGTCCACCATTATTCTTTATTGAAGCAATATATGTGTGTTTATTAAAAAGTTATTAAAAGGAAAGAGCAATATATTTACTCATGTTAACAATGGTTTTCAAGCAATAACAGACAAAAAATGTGTGGAATAAACCCATGAAAATCATCCAGTTCCATAAAAAATGCAACCCTAAAATCTTCTTCTGTGGTGTGTGTGAATCTATCACTGTAGATTCATCAAAAACCTTGTGTATTCTTGGCAAATTTGGACAAAAGTCAGGATTTCCAATCCAGAGGTAAAGCCAAACTACCCAGGCAGAAATAACTTAGGACTGAATCGGTGTGGTGGTAATAAGACAGTGGAGATTTAGGGAATAGAGCCTGAGATGAGGCTTTGTGGGCCACAAGGTTCTGATTTGCTATTAATGTGGGAAATGGAAGCAAGACTGGAGGGTCGACCCATCCTTCCTCTGGGGGCACAGCCCATCCTCTGGAGTGTGCAGATTACAGAGTTTTCATGAAAGATGCATAAACAAAGGATTATTCAGTTCAAGAACTGAGCCAAAAACTTGAGAAGGGGAAATAAGTTCAGAGCAATTTGAAATGGAACATTCTGAGGATATTTTTGAAAGCAGGAATTGGGTTTTGTTGGGATTTGTCATTTTTATATATTAGTTGGGTTTTTCTTTTTAATTGAGATCAATTTCTGAACAAAAAAGGGCGCTTTGTAGCATTTAAGTCTTTGAAAACAGAAGACTAAAAAGAAAAATTAAAAGCTTTGTTCAGAAAATGCTGAAATGAAACATTTTTAGTTTTCTGAAATAAAAGAATTCACATGAAAATGTGGAAATGACATGTTACAAATGTTTCAGCTGCCCTCTCTTCTTTCAGCAAATTCAGCCCCTCCAGTTGCAGACCGCTTGTGTTTCTTCTCCTGTGCCCTAGACCAGCTCCACTTTTAATGAAATGGAATAAATAACAGAAGTTTTACTTGTTTCTCTTATTTTAAAGTTTCTCAAACTGGGAAGGAGAACATGACCATCCATGGGAATATCTTCACAAGCTTTTCACTTCATTTATGCACAGAGTTGAGGGTTTGCACAAATCTATGTGTATACTGAGGACTAAATTCAGTTTCAAACTAAGGCTACGGTTCTTGAGCAACAGTGATTTTTCCCAGAGAAATAGTCTGACATGGATTCTGAGTACAGAGATACCATCCAAGTTTGGGGTGGACTGTAATCTAATTTAACTACTTAACCTAATTTAGCTGCTCATGAGATGTAGTTGACTCTGGTGCAAAGAAAAAACAACTTTGTTTCCAAGTTCTGTTAGTCTACAGGCAACTACATCCTAAATGTTATAACCTCATTATAAATAAGCTGATCGGGGAAGTGAACCATCATCAGGGATTTTGCAGGTATTCTCTTTTGCTGTCACTCGATCCCAAATTTGTCCTCAGCTATTTTACAGAACTTAACCTGAAGCAGCTCAGATAATTCTCTGATCTCTCTTCTGGAGTTACTCTCTTTTACAGGAAAATATATATATGCTTTCATCTTGAAGGAGATTATCTCTGTGGTGGTATGCACTGGTGTCACATGGTTATGTGAGGGTCCGTGGTCTCAATTCATACTTCCCACCACTAGTAAGAGGCCTTATAAACTGTGCTGGGGTGGGTTAGGATTTCTGCCTGCTTTTCTGTTCTTTTGTTTGCTGCTCTCCCAAGAGCTTTGAAAATCTGAGTTTCATCCTGGTGTGGAAGAGAAAAAAAAAAAAAAAAGAGTAAAACTCCTCGTGGGACAGGACATTCTGGTGCCCATCTTGTGGGTGTGCATGACTCTCTGAGAGATGCGTAAGGAAAGAAAAGCCAGAAGCAGATGTCTCTGTGGCCTGTGGCGAGGGGAGCAAGGATGCATGCGAGGGACTGACAAATTCCTGCCCCGACAAAGACACCCAAACTGGAATTTATGAGAATCCATCTATAATAAAACGCTTTTAACTTACTGTCTGGCTGTCATCCGGGTGCATCCCAGGAACGGTGGCACAAGGATAAAGCTGCCACATCACACATTCCTTGCTATCACCGCAGCTTCTCTCTTGATGAAACAAAATCTCCCCTTGTCTGACAGTTCTGAGAACTGAAGCAAGAAAACCTCAGCGATGTTGCTGTACTTGGAAGCCCGTGCAAAGCATGGCAGTCTCCTGAGCAAAACTTTTCCATCGCTCCTGCTACAAAGTCAAGATGCAAATAACAAATTGGCAGGCTTGGATTTTAGAAGATTCTGCACATGTCTGAGGGAACAGAAATGTTACCGCAAGATTGCTGAAAAAATAGATTGATGGTTTAGTTGTGTGGAAGATGTGTATCATCAGCAAAGGAATGTCTTCTCGTGAGCTAAAGCAAGGGCAAGTCCCTGGCCCTGTGGAAGCCCAGGGGAGGCTTGATGGGACTCACACCAAACGTTGCTGGTGTTACTCTGGCAGGGTCAGTAGCTAAAGGCATAGCTGGGGTCTGCCCTGCCTGATGCCTCCCTGAAACAATTGTCCATGAATTAGTGGTTGGGAAAATCCCTGTTGACGGGGACAAGGTGGGGTGCAAGGTGCAGTGTTAAACCCCACAGATCCTCTGTTGGTGGGGAAAGGTGGGCTATTCATAAGGGCTCTTCAGAGCAGGAACGAAATGTGGTGCTCTTGATTTGCCCTGCAGAGGGGTTTTGAAGCCCAGAGATGGTCACAGCCCTCTTGAGCCGAGGAATCTGATGTGAGGGGTAGGAAGATGCTTGCCTGGGCAGGGAGAAAGGCATAGCTTGGGGGCTTGGGGTTGGAGTTGAATGAAAGTGAACAATTTTAAGCTTGATAATTATGAAAAGAAGATATTGCAGGACTTCATGGTGCTAATTTAATTTTTCTGACCAGATCAACACGATAACCCTAGCAAATCCCAACAATGAGCCAATTTTCAATTGTCAGTGCCAGCATAGAGCAGCACTGGAGACCACAAGGCAAAGAGAGAAATGCTGAGACAGCCTAATGGAGCATCCAGCTCAGCCCAAACAACTTACATGTTTTGTTTTGTTCTTTTAATTCTTGAAAAGAATTAGAAAAGGATGGCAAATTTCACCAGAAGTGAAAGAAAACCACAGAGGTCTTTGTCTGTGGATTAAGCATTTTCAAGAGCTAGCAAGAATAAATGTTTCCCTGTTTTCACTCTGTTTTCTGTACCTTAGGACCAAGCAACGTAGGATATTTGCTGAGACTCCAAAGTTTTCTTATTTGGACTTTGTTGTTTTAGAGAACTTGTTTTGCAGAACTGCACATCCCAGGGAAGGAAACTAAGGTCAGAGATGAAAAAAAACCCACCTAAGGGCCTGAAATAATTTTAATTTCTCCAGGACCACCCCGTGTGGGAATGATACATTTAAAAATGGGTGGAACCTCTAAGCCTGGAATTGTATCAACTTATTCATGAAAAATGTCAGAGATCTTTGCGTGGACCAAGATATTTGGGTGGTACTTTCTCACTCTTTCTTCAGAAAAGGCACAGTGGCCTCACAAACTGAAAACTAGCCTTGCTTTTTCTCTGGCTTTAAAAATAGCCATGTATCTTGAAAAGCTGTCTCAGCAATAGTGAAGGAATGGAAAAAAAGTCCATTATATCCCCATGGTTTCATACAGTGCAGCTGTGCTAACAGAGTGCATGGAGACCGAGACTGGGGGAAAGGCACGAAATAGTCCATGAAACGAGCAGTTGAATCCAACAGTAAAGCTTCACTTAATGGGGAGATTGATTGTCCAGGTATCCTATTGCAGATGGCAGGGGTTTCTCTTTATTTTTTAGGATAAAATCCAGAATATTGATAGATTCAAGCCCTTTGTATTAATAACATTTTTACTGAAATTGGTGGGAAAGATATCTTCTTTTGGGAAGTCTATCTTACTTAAAAATAAAATCTTTAAATATTCTTACAGTGTATTGGGATTAAATATCCATATTTTGTTTTGATTTTACTTCTGATTGAATGTCTGTAGGATGACAGTCAGATTTGAAAACAACCAGGTTAATAATTAAATAATTCCCTTTTATAATATTTTGTTTACATTTATGTAATGCAACATAGTTATTATTTTTATATCATAATATAATGTAGTTATTGTAACTATTTATTAGATCAGTTTAAAAAGCATTTTCATTTTGTTTTGAAAGGAGCAAGCATGCATCAACATACAGCCTTCAACAGTCCCTCTTAGGTCTTGGTGCAATTATTAGTAGTACAGGAATAATGGAACAAACATCCACCAAATGAAATATGCAGTTGCCACAGTGGAGCTATTCCCCCTGAGTCAACTCTGAAGTACAAGTGGTTAGTTTATAACCCTCTTTAGGTTACAACATTTTAACGTTCCTTCGGTGTTTATTTATTCTCTTCCCAAAGAATGTTCTGAAATATCGAGTTTACAACCTGTGGCTCATGTGACGGTAGTGGAAACAATTAAGCTAGAAACTTTCAAAGCCACCACTGGGATTTTGATGCCCAACTCATTAATTTTAATAAGAAGGGAGCTGCCAGTCTCTTAAGTGTTTTCTAGAATCTCAACCCATAAAAACACCTCTCTACTGGTTCCAGTTTACAGTGCAAGGTAAACACGTGTAACAAAATAGTAGGTGTTAAAAGTTGGAAAGTATGTGTTCAGATGTCTCTAACACCATTCAAGGAACCAAACAGCAGCCCCAGCCTTGAGCTGGCAGATGTAAGGGCTGCTCCTACCTTCAGCATCTCGGGGAATTTGGGGCACAGTTTGGGTGGCAAGGAGAAGCAAGTCAGTGGGAACAGAAATCTTGGCAACAGCTCAGTTCCAGTGGCTTCTTGCCACCAGTCGGTGCTTGCTGACATCGCAGTGACCCACACGGTGTTTGTAGATGCTTCCAGGCCCTTCCTGCCTGCCTAAACTATCCTATCCAAGTTGCATCTTGATACCTGTGAGTCTGGAGATGGCTTTGCCTCAGCCATGAGCCTGTGTCACAGCCCAAGAATTCTTAAAGGCTTTGGAGAGCACCAAGAGCTCTCAAAGGAAATTGATGAAAACTCCCCCTCAACACGAAACATGGATGAATGTCTTAACTGGGGAAAAAATTCAGAACCAGTAGATCTGTCTGTGATGTAAAATAGAGCGTGGAGTGAATATGAATGTGTTTGAAAAGGACTTTCTGGGAGTCTGAATGCTTGGAAAAAGAGGAAAAAAATGGGATTTTTTTTGTGTCTTTTATTAATGAAATCAACCATGGAGAATTTTAGAATTAGTTTAAACAAGTGTCTTTTTCTTTTCTATATCTGTTGTGTGATGATCTCTGAAGAACTTCATGAATGTTGGCTGCAAGTGACAAAGTTAGTGTAGTTTTTGCCAGTGAGTCTCATAGTAGCAATGATTATCAGTAGTTATTGGAAGGACCTTTGGATGAAACACAATGCACTGGAAACAGAGATGACCATCTTGACTGATATTGTAACAGACTCCAAAAAAATCAGAAAGAAAAAAAGCTTGCATTAGTAGTAGATGTGACTTTTTTGGAAGAGAACAAAATGTTCCATAAATGAAACATGTGGTTTCACTTGCGGCACATTTTGTACATTGTCACCAATGAAGTTTAGGATTTTTTATTACTTTTTCATTAAAATGTCTTACTGGTTTCACTCAGGAGGCAAAATTTTTCACGTGGCTTTAATTGTTTCTGTCATAAAAGTCATAGCATCCATGTAATAGAAATAGTTTTGCAGACCACAGCTTCATATTGCCTATTAATTCTCTCCCATTTTCTATACCTACAACTCATTGGCCCATCCCAGGGACAGGAAAAGTTCCTCTCTTGCAATTAAGACCGAACGTGAACTTCTACTGAAGTTGGAGGGGGTGGGGAAATAACTTTGTGTCAGTCCTGGTTTATTAGATTTTTGTTTCAGATATCTTAGCTCACAGTAAGTTCACATGGCTGCATACCAAAGGAGTGTGTATTGACTTTTTTCTAAAATCAGTGAAACACTAGAAGATGAAAATAAAAGGTCTTTTTCTGCGTCGTTCCAGTCATATACAAGAGGTGGTAGTATTTCAAACAGCAAAGAGCTCTGGCAGTATTGTTTCAAGGAGTCTTTGGGCAGGTCATTTACCTCCTTTTTTCTACATTACCTTCTGGAGTTCAGGTCTCCCATATCCCATCCCAGCAGCCTAGCTTCCATGCTTCTGTCATCAGTCTGGGCTTCCTTGTCACCAATCCTGACTCAGATGAGCAAGTATAATTCTTCTTGTAGTCAAAACAATGACTTGTTTTCCACAGATGATATCCAAAGTTGGAAAGAAAAAAGAAAGGCAGGAGAAATAATGAGATAACTAGTACTATCTCATAAATTTAAGATCAGCTTCTCTTAATGTGTGTGTTTTCCTCAGAGAGAGTAGTTTTGCCAGACACAGTTGAGAATCATTTGCCGGCTCAGAGAGAGTTTTGTCGTTTGACCTTCAGCCCTGCAGGGGAGGTGACGTTTACCCTTACCACTGACTCTAAAGCCTTTAAGAAGTAATTAAAGTGCCAGAAAACAGCAATAGTATATCCACTGCCTTTTCCCCTGTATTCACTTCAGTGTTTACTTTGAAGCTTCCTAGGAAATGCCACTGCTGTCTTTAGTTGCAGCCCCAGAGCAAAAGCCTTCCTCCTTGTGCACTTTCTCAACCATTAGGAGCACACAACAAGCAGTGTAGTCCTCTGCCTTCACTCTTTTTTTGGCATGTTTTCTTCCTTATTCATCAAATATTTAAATGTTATGTTTTGCAGTTCAAGGACGACAAAGACAAGCCCAGCCTTGGAAGGATCCTCAGTGACAGCCCTGCCCGCTGTCCCTCTTTCTGAGCAGGTCCCACTGACCTCTCCTTCCCTGAAGCCCCTGCACATGGATGAAGAAGACAGCCTGTCTCCTCACCTCTTGTTGCCAGACAGCATCAGCCAGCTGGAAGAGTTTGGCAGGCAGAAGAAATGGCACAAGAAGCAGCACAAACACCACCGCCAGAGGCAGTTCAATGACCTCTGGGTTCGGATAGAAGACAGGTGAGTCACAACTGTTTTGGTCCCTGTCCTCTTCCTGCTGGCTCCTAAGTAGATGCTCTTTACAGATCCCAGCTCTTTTTGATCAGACCATAAAGAGGGTTGGAGAAAGGCTAAGTGGGAGAGACAGGGAGTGAGATGATGTTTTTGGAGCCTAATGAAGAACTAGGAGGAAAGCTCATAGGCATGTTTGATCTAAAAGTAAAGAGAAAAAAAGCTAATGCTTAGAATATTTAAAATATACAGAAACAAAGACTTGTCAGAGTAAAAACAGGAAAAGAACAACAATAGAAAATATTCTATGTTTGCCCTTTTTCTTCCAATAATTATTTTCCAATCTTCAGTGTCAGCTTTCAGCCCAAAGGCTCACTCGTTTTCCAACCATGCAGAATATTCCTGGGAGTTTTTAAGATTCTGACGTATCTGACTTTCAACCTCCTTAACTGTGTTCTGGGGCTGAAATGTTTTAACATCTCAGGCTGCACTGAGAACAGCAAACTGAGGCAAAATGAACTACTTAACTAAGGCCTCTGTGTGAAGAGAGGATGGAGGGAGGCACATTTCCACGGCTATTCCAGTCTTTGTCTGAGGTTAAAAAATCCCTTTCTGTGTTTGAATAAGAGCCTTCATGTTTGACCAGGGCTTCTCAATGTGTGCTTTGAGGATTCCTGAGCAATTTATTCTCCCACCTCTAAAAATTGGAAAATCTCTTAGTGCCTTTATCCAGGCCAAGTCATGGGCAGATAAACAGCCACAATGTTTATAGATCTTCTAACAAGTAAAAGGAATTAAGTAATCTTTTGGGAACTGGCTAATCACCTACATATGTAATGATTGTCTTTGAGCATTACTTATTCCCACTTTCATAGCACCTAAATTCCTTGCAAGTCTCTCAAAGGTTTCTCCCTTTGCTAAAGAAAAAACTTCACATATTTATGTTTTCAGATTATTTTTTAATTATTTTTATTCATTCTTTTTAACGGAATAGTTGCCTCATTTTTTGTAGTTTATTGTATTCTCAGGGTGAATGATGTAAGGGGTGTTATTAAGGTGGTGCACATTAATCTTAGTGTAATAAGGCTGTTACTGAGGTCAGTGCCAGCCTTCTAAGAGGGATTCATGTGTTTTCTTTTCCAAGTGTGTTGAGTGGCTGGATCCTCTCCACAGAGGATGTTTAAGCATGAACTAAGAGGCATTTGGATCAACATAGTTGATTACCTCAAAGACAAGGGATTTTTCTATCCTTCTTCCACTGGGGAGCTGCTGACTTGTGGTGTCTCATGGTGTCCCAGCATTTCACAAGGGTGTCTGGTCCAGATCACCATATGTGTCATGCAAGTGAGATGTTTAAATAGATCTGGTGGGAGCCTGGCAGTTAGGCACAATCCTCCTGCCCCCATTCTAGCTATCCAGAAGGGATATTGGATACTGGGTGTGATATGGCAGTGGAAATGTGCAGTTGGGGCTTAAAGTGGTGCTTGTGCACTTTTGTGCCTTTTGCTGGTTTTATTAAAAACTGTTCCTAGGAAAATTATTTAAAAGGTATTTCTGAAGGTTAGAGTTAAATTACTTGTTTTGGGCTCCTGTGAGATTTCATCTGAATCAAACCTTTTATCCCTCTACTTTGATTCCATAAGGATGGAGATTGGGATAAGGAAACATAAGTTTCCGCTCCCACCACGCTGGTGATGAACCAAACACTGTGTGTTGCCTGCCTTGCTGAAAGATCCCAGGGAGATATTAGTGGGAGATCACAGCCTTAGAAATGAGGAAAGGCTGGAAGAAGGGAAGCCTGCCTTAGTGCTTTCAGATGGTTTTAGCATTTCTGCAGTTCTGGAGTAACTTCTGGTGTTTTCCTGGAAACAAAACAGAAAAAATACAAACTGTTCAGCTAAATCAGAGACTTGCAACCAGCTCTGGTTTCCCCATAAATTGGACGGGGTTTCAACTTTCATAAACCAGCTGCTGCATATTGTGCTTTTGGCAGTTGGGTTTCATCAGCATTAATTGCAAACTGGACCCTGCACAAAGCAATAAACAGCGAGTTCTCTCTGACTGGTTCCTTTCTGATTGGCAAGAGAAGGGCAGAAATGTGTGTCTGTCACCAGACTTTGTATCACGACCATTCTTGGGAGGAAACAAGCAGGATGACTGATAATAGAGGCATTGGAGTGTTACCTGTGCAGGAGAGAAACATGGACTTCTACTGTGTTGCCGCAATAATGTTTTATCAGTAAGACTTAGCACTCATTTTTGAAGGATAATCAGTGTACTAGGAAGTTCTCACTCTGGCATGTCCCAGAGATCCATTGTGTACTTACATATACTTCAGTTGGAGTCCCCCATCTTCTGTACAGACCGAGGTCTCTGCATATTGTATTACCTTGAGCTATGGCCTCGTGTTCCCAAATGGTTCTTCTTCCAGGTTGAGTTTCCTAACTCATCAGTTGTCACCTGAAACTTGACTTGGTCACCTTTGAGACAAGATTGAGGGATTTAGGTCTTTGTTAAGGCTTTGGGGTGAAAGCTTCATAAAGCTCATTGTTTCCATGCAAGGTCTCCAGAATTCAGCTGTTTGAGATGCCTTTCAACCTGAAAAGTCAAAGAGAAATATACAGGTGGAGGACAAATCCAGGCGAATTTAAACCAGGTTATTGATTCTTGTATGAACCTCATTGAACTGTGAAATGACTGTAGTTCATACAGCCCTTTTCCAAAGCTTTATTGACCATGGATTAGAGGACTTTATGAGCCATGAATTGCAGGGCTTTTATGGACTATGCATTTCTAGGAGATCTCATAGGCTTCCATGGAAATCTTAGGGTGTTTTTTTAAGCTACCAACAGAGAAACAAAGGAAATGAACACAGGAGAACAATCTTAAAGGAACATCAAAGGTCTGACTCCAACCTATAAAAGCCAGGAAATCCATAATTAATGGTTCCACTAAGACTTCGGCTCTCGCAGTCGTTTGGGTCTGATCCGAGGTTATAGCTACAATCTGAAATGGCCTCGTGAAAAACGAGTCATCATTTAATGTCACACATCATTATTAGTTATTTACTTTCAGTTATACCTTGGAGATTGTCCTTTTCTTTTTGTTCTGTCTTAACAGCTGAGGCATTTGAGTTGGCACCACTGAGTGGACAGTGTTTAGATTTGTGTGCTGGAGGGTTAGTACCGCTGCCGAGGATGAGAAAGCTTCTGCTCTGTCTTTTATCCTTGTCTTTGACAGAGCTAAGATTTGCTGATCTCCTGGGTAATCAGCTACACTGAAGGCTATTAAAAAATAAAAAATGCTGATGAAATGTGTGGTTTCCTCTCCCTTCTGCCTCCTTCCCCCAAAATCTAAACAAACTGAAAAAGTCCTGCCTCGCTGCAGTTTCTGTTTGAAATTGTTTGTCAAGAATCAAAATTAAATGGAGATTGCAAGTAGCAAGATTTTTTTTTTCTTTGACTACTTGATTTTGCAGAAATGTGCAGATCTGAAGTCTATCCTTGGGAGGAATTTTAACTTAGACAGAACTCAAACCCTAGTTAGCTCCCATAGCCAAAAGCCAGCTGGGGCAGCAGGGAGGGGAGGCAAAACCCTTGGGCTGGAAGGCTGCAGTTTGGCATACAAACTGTGTTATTGTTCCTGTTGACACTGTGTTAGCTAAGCTTCCCCATGTAATATAAATAATTAATTACAGATCATTCACTGGCTTTTCATGATGAGATGCTCACTGAATGGAAAGAGTAGAGAAATGTCTGTAACATTTCAGAGTGGTCAGTGAAGACCAGATCAGGGTCACACCTTTGTTGTAGCAGGTAAACAGTTGGAGGCTACAAACAAAACCAGCCCAAGAGAACAGAGAACCTCTCCCAGCTGTCAGGGAGTGTTATAGCTCCTGAACCCTAAGGCAAGGCTCCTGGGAAAAGGGAGGGAGGGGGAGTTAGTATCTGGGAGGGTGTTTCAGGAGGGGTGAGCTTTGGAACGAGCTGTGGCAGCTAGGGAATGAGAAGGAGAGAAGTACAGTGATGGGAAGAAAGAATTAGAGGGATGTAATGGTCAAAGTCAGTCCCACAGCCGAGGAAGAGATCTGGGTGAAGATGATGTTTGGAAAGGGACTAAGGATACACATGTTTCACTTGCATAGGAAAGAAATTAAAGGAAAGGAATAATTCTAAGAAGAGAAAAAAAGAAATTCTTGTCCCAGATGTAAGCTCAGCCCTGCAAAATCTGCCATTAGTGGGAAATTAAATTAATTCCCCCTGTAACTAGAAATGGCAGTTCTCTGATAGCCCAGTGCAGACTGTTCAACCCCAGATGAATGCAATAACATTACAAATATCAATTTATTTTGGAAGAAACAGTTTTGTAGGGGGAAAAAAATGTATACCAGTGATGGATGAAGGGAGACAATGTGTAATAAACTACACTGAGTGTGCCTCTATAGAGTGAACCTTATCAGTTTGGATGGAATTTAAGCACTTAGCCTGTTATCCTTTCTTTCAAGACAATGCAGTGATGGAAAACAGAACTCTGTCAACTCAGACAAACTTTTAATTCCACTTAACTGCATCTGAAAGGTAAATTTCAGTAAATTAATCCAAATTGCTTCCTTTTCACAACACATGGTGCTGAAATACAGTACTTAACTTCATTACAGAAAAGACTGCTTTTATTTAAAGGAGACCTAGACACCTTTGAAGTCTAACAGGTAAATTGTGGTCAGATGACTTCCCTCCATATGGTAGCTTTGAGCTTGAAATTTCCATCACTGGGGCCTTGTTTGTTTAAATTACCCCCTCTGCCTCCCTGGTAAGGACAGTGCTCGGGGAGTGCCTGCCTACTGATGGTCATGGGGAGGGGGATCACTCCCTCCTCCAGCCTGTCTCCCTGCAGCCAAGTGAGCAGTGCCACCATTGCATCTTTTTGCCCTGTGTTCAGCCAAGGATGAGGACACAGCTTCAGGACCTCTCTGACTTGGAGTGAACCTGTCTTCCTGAGGGAGTGCTCAAGCAGCCAGGGACAGCAGGAGCATGGGTGTGTTGGAGTCCCACCTTCCCTCCCTTGTCACACCTCGTTGCTTGTCTGAGGCTTGACTGTGTTGTGTGGCCCCTTGGCTTTCCTCCAGCACTTCTTTCTACCATTTCCTTCACCATTCTCCTGGTAGGATTTCCTTCTTGGGAGGCTTTCATGGTCACGGTTCCTGCCTGTGACTGCCCCCAGGCTCCAGGGCATGGCATAAAAATACCTGCAGTCATCAGAAAAAGCTCGTGGTTTGACAGCTTGGGTCCCAGACCTTTCTGTCACACTGAGAAGTCTCAAAACACCTCCTAGACAAAAGCTCCCTCCTGATTCCTTGGTGGAAGCTGAATATCTTGAATTGGCCTAAATTCTGCTCTTAGTTTTCCCAATTTTTGTACACTCTGATGGATATACAGTGTCCAGAAGAACACATTTGGGCATTTTAGCAGTGCATCAGTTGGTCCTTCCCTCGAATATGCAGTCTTGCTTCTGTGAAGACATCCTCAGCTCCTCCTGAGCAGAGAGCAAAGCATGGGGAATTCTGCATTTTTCCCCTCTTAGTTTCTTACTCTTTCCATTTGACACCCCTTTAAGATGAGCAGATGGCTCAATGCCTCCTTTAAACGAGCACTGGTGCTGGCAGTTCTTTCATGGTCTTTGCACAGCCCCAGGTACACAAGCCCTCCAGTGAAAGTAAAATATATAACTTATAACTCAGTGCAGTATACATAAGAGGTAACATACGATACAGTGATGACATATCCTCCCTCCCTAGGTGGTTTTTATTGAGTCTTCTTGGATTATCAGCTTGGTCAGAGTGCACAGAACGTATTAATTAAAGCTGTGAAACCTGGGCTCAGCTCACCATCGTTTTTCAGCATCACAGTAACGATGGGAAGTCCTGACATTCCTGTCCAAACCTGTAGCATCTCCACGCTAACAGACCTTCCCTGTCAGCTGGCTGTGACTGATAACTTCTTGCCCCTTGTAAAGTCCAAGGGTTAATTTGTTATTCTCCAGATGGGGCTGAAAAGATGTGCAGCCTCACTTTCACCTGCTAAACACGTGAAAAGACCCACATGTTTTACTTTGTTCTGTTGTTCTTTATAATGTGCTGCCACTGTGTGAGAACAAGAGCAGATAAAGAAAAACATGCAAAAGCCTTGCATATTTACTTTCACTGTTGCTTAAGTGTCTCACCACCAGTATGAACTATTTACACGAAGCAGTAGGCAAATCCTGTTTTAATGAAAGCTATAAATACCTGAAAGTAAAATCATTAGAGATAAAGCACATAGAAGTCTTTTTCGAGAGGCATAATTTGTATATAAATTTCAGTTTTATTTCATGAAACTAAATTCTTTATTGGTAATGCATTAGGTATTTTTTTAGTGAAATTTAAATCCATTTTGAATATTAAGTCCATATTTCTGAAGGCGAGCAAGTAACAAAACTGGAGCACGCAAAAGCTAGGATTTTTGAACAGTGAGGTATTTTTCAGCACTGGATATCCAAGAGCACTTTCTGCTTCTTATTCCTCAATGCTGATTAAGATTGAAAATACAATGCAAGATGTTTTATGGAGCCTATTAAGAGCTTTTTCTTCCTTTCTTGTTTTCTACTTCCCATTTGGGATGTGTTGAGTAAAGATAGTCTATACTATCTATTTATATCTGTCACAGCTTGATATATTTATGACTTGGGCTGGACACAGCCCTACCATTGCTAGATTTGTTAAGCTGCCTAAGATCTGTCTGATGCAGCACAAACAAAATGTTTGCTTAGGATTCAGTTTCAAGAAGAAGCAGCTGCTGAGTTTTGATAATCTCTTCCTCTGTGATGCACATCCCCACTTGTTCTGCTGTGTCTCAGCCAGCGCAGTCTCATTTCCTCATCCAGTGCCAGGACTCCTCTTGATTTTGGACAACCTGTTAAATTTTCAGTTCCATCATTCTCCATTTTCTGCTTAAATTTTCTCTTTCTCCAGTACTCTTTCTACTTGTCTTTTTAAACTCTGTCTGCACTTGCCCTGGAGCAAGGAGTAAGAAAGGACCCCTCCAGCATCTCCGTCTGCTGCACGCAGCTCCACCTCTCTGAGCTCACTTTGCTGTGATCATACAAACACTGCACTTTGGTTTGCAGTCAGTCCATGCCAGTGAAAGTGTAGGTTTTTGGAGCCTGCAGCCTTCAGCAGAACCTCTTTGAGAGGGGGACATGTCTCACTTGTATCTAGCATGTCCTTGTCACCTGGCATTAATGCAGACTGCAGTAAAAGGAGGAGGCAGAGCTAGGCATCCTAGGCAGTTTTTATTCAGGAGGTACATCTCCTCCATGTTATTTCATCATCTTTGCTTTTCCCACCATTTTCACACAGATATATGTGCATCCAAGAACACTGCAGAGTGGACAAGATAGTATTAAATCCATTTATTCTTTGCTAAATTCATGGACATCGTAAAGCAGTCCAAGCTCTTTCTGCTGATGCTTTTCCTTCTCTTGACAACTTAGCAGCCCTGTGGCATCTGTGATGGTGGCCAGTGCCAAGGACTCTGTTGGAGTGAGCCATGGTCTAGACACCTGCAATGATAAGTCATTAGCAAAACCATTATTTATGCTTATGTATTGGATCAGTTTTTTATTTCTCAGACATCAGAAATGCACTTAGTGGCAGAAGTGCACTAAGCTTAAGAAAAGGTGCCTGTGCTTATAAATGTAGAAGCACATTTATTTTACCTGTAGCTTGTTTAAACGTTAGTGTTAAGCTACCATGGTCAAATAGGTTAGATTCTGTTTAAAGTCTTCAGTTTCCCATCCACAACTACTCAGTCATAAAAATAAGGCTTCATGACTAGACTTAGAGTACAAAGTGTCTCCTGTGGACCAAGGCAAAAAAGAAGGGTGCTTATTCCACTGATTAACACTAAGTGAGTTTGACTGTCTTCTGTGTTAATGTAAGGCTTTTTCTCCAGCTATTTTTAGTCTGTTCCAGAGTGTGTCCCACTGTGGTCTGGTATGCAAGAGCTTTGCTGTGAGGTTTGCAAACACTTGTATTTCTGTGTTGTGAGAATAGAGCATTGTGTGTTATTGGAGCGTGTGTTCTTTTGGCGATGGAAAGGAAAGGCAGACCACGCTTGTGATCCATGCACATGTTTGTTGTTGCCTGTGAATAACCATGTACAGCAAATGGGCTCTGGAAGAGAGCTTGTTAGCAGATGTCCTCATGGCCCTTCCAATTTATAAATATGAGCCTTGACATTTATATTTTCCATATCCAGGGCTTTCACTAGCCAGATGTTCCGAAGTTTGGCTTGTTGGAGTCTTTAACAATGACTCCTCATGGCATATTGTCTACTGCACACAAAAGAAATAAAGCCATATATCTGGCTCTTATCAAACAGATAAGATGGGAAAATGCACTGAGTACCCTCAGGTAATTCCTCTAAACCTGAACTGCACTTTTAACACAGCTCTACAAAACTCTTTATGTTCACTCGGCTGAAAAATAAATTTTCTGGTTTAACAGGCAGAGAAAATTCGATACACAGTAGCACATTTACCCTGCGGTTTGGGGTGGGTAAGGAGTGTGGTTTGTGTTATCTCACAAGGCCAACTGTAAAAGTGCTGACTGGGCTGATGCCCAGGATGGTTTGGATTCCTCACACAATGAATGGGTAGTAAAGCACCTGCGCTCCCAGTATTGCAGTTCTGGATACAAGAGATTTTCCTTTAGCAATTGGTTTTTTCCCTGTGGAGCAGGTGGTGGCCAGCTCCACATTCAGACTCCTGACCTACAGCACTCCTCAGCTGACAAAATGTGGCTGTTTCCATCTTCAGAGCAAATGGAATTGCTCCCTAGCCTGGTACAGCCAGCGCTGACCCTGCAGGGAGGTTGGATCTGGGATTTGGAGCTGCTGGGGTCAGGAGCAAGACTTTTCCCCACTGCTGAGGCAATGGAAGCACAAGAGACTCAGCTGTGCTTGTTCCTTGCAGTGCACTCATCAGAGAGAAATGTTCATAGAGTCCTCTCAAAAGCTGGGTTTGGGTTGAAGATGGGACCTCTGAGAGGACTTTGCTGCCTCTCTGCCCCAGGGATACGCAGATGTGTTGAAGAGATCACTTACCATCTAAAAGCCAGAACAAACCTCCTAAAACACTGCAACCCTAGGTTGGAATTAGTATGTGTTTGAGTGACCTACATATCTAGCAGTATCTAAAGCCTCGAAAATTGCAAATCTGCTGTTCCTCTTAGCAGAGTTACGTAAAATCCATAAAATGTAAAATATTTCATCATCCAGTGAGTTACCGTAAAGAAAAAGAAATGTCTTTAAAATTCAGTGGAAATGCAAACACACAACACTGTCAATGCTAGCCCAGAGGAAAAAGGTAATATATATGGGATTTATTTCTGGTTCTGCTATTCCCCCTCTGACTAGTGAGTTCCATGCCCTGGAAAATGAAGTGAGGAAAAGTGTGAGAGGGAGCAAGGCAACATTACTGGTTTGGTGGGCAGTTGGTTTATAGGAGGGGCTCAACCACAGTTGTACTGTGGTAGCAGGCTTATCTAAGAAGACAGATTCACTGTAGAGTGAAACAGGAGGAAATTGGATTCCCTTACACTCCCAGCAGCACAGGGTACACTGCAGGCTGGAAACCCAGCAGGATCCCAAAGGGCAGCTGTGGTCTAAGTCCAGTTACTCGCTGGGATGAAGGAAAAGTAGGGTTTATTTAAATTCATATGGTTTTAATGCTGTAAAAGCCAGGTTCCTGCAATTATGAAAATGCCAGCCCAAATTCAGATTTCGCTCAGATCTCCTCTCTACAATTCCAGAATAACTTAACTGAACAAAGTGAGCTTTATACCTGGGGCCTGAGCCGCAGATGAGGGAGCCAACTTAGTGCCTGTGAGCTGCTGGGTGTCAGGGATGCCTCACACAGCAGTACCATGGAGAGACGTGGTGTGGACCACGCTCTCAAAAGCTCAGTTCGGCAGAGACATTTCAGGGTCTGTGTTGTGACACCCAGCAGGGAAAGGTTTTGCAGGCCTTCCATCCCTGCAGGCCAGCAAGCAGCTTCTCATGAGCCATTGGTGGCATCTCCAGGCTTTCAGAGGGTTTGGAAGTGCTTGAGGAGAAGGAGTTTGTGCTGTGGCTGAGTATCATTGTATTTGCTTTGCCAGCAGCAGGAGGAACCCAAACCCTGTGGGCAATGCAGCAGTTTAATGTCTGTGGCATTTTTGCCTGGTAGATGTGCTCTTTGAACCTTTCTTTTTTTATTTTGTGAGTGAATCTGTTGGCAAGAAAAAGAAGCCAGTGCTTTTGTTCAGCGGTACAAGCTTGAATTCAATACTGCTTCAGATAACATTTTCAAAGATCTGACCCAACCTTAATTATTCTTACTAAGAGAGACACTGGAAAAATACAAGCAGTAAGCAGGAAAGTGAGGGCAGTGAATCAGAGAGAAAAATGTGATACAGACTAAGCAAAGAGAAAAACTGTTACGTGGAGATGGAAAAAGAACAGGGAGAAGGAAAAAGAAAATTAAAATCAAATGGAAAAATGCAGTATATTGGACATCCATTTAAACCAGTTTATATTTCGGTTGTTCATTCTGTCCCTTAATACTTTGCACAGGCATCTTCTTAGCTGAAATAATTTTGTCTTATAAAACAGTCTCAGAGAAAATACTTAATTTGACAGGATGTTTTAGGTATTTTCCCACTATCACCTATTCTAAATTACTTTAAAATCTGGAGGGGAAGGTCGATATCTTTTACAGTGTTTAACAAAAAAAGTGACAGGGTCAAATATATACATCTCTATGAATGTATGTGTTCCCCAAGCACATCTAAACATGCATGGTTAATTCTATGCATCTGCAAAAAATATTTGAGCCATAGGGCCCACACAATGCCAAACAAACACTGGAGTGCACATAGGAGAGGGCAGAGCAAGTCACTCTGGTTCTAATTAATTGAAAGGTTGAGCCCAAGATGTAAAATATGGATTATGATTTTGACCACCCCAAGAATATAAATTATTTTGCATGTGGGGCTGTACAGGGTGAGAGCAGGCAGTTTGCAAAACACAGACAAAAAATAGTTATTACCCCCATGTGTGGGGTTTGCTTCAAAATCACCTGATTGCAGCACCATCAAATTAACTCTTTATGTGTCGTATATTAGCAGGTTGCCCAAAAATCTTCACAGATTGCATCACTGGCAAGAATTCCACAATACTAAGCCCATCTGTGTGTGCACCCTTGATGTTCTTGCTTACTTTGGCTGTAATAACTGCAATCATTATCTGCCCAAGGACCAGTGAAACAAGTATTTGATTCGTGATGATGAGAGCCTTAATTGCACATACCAATCAGGTACACAGCCAGATGTGTGCAGTGGGTGGGGGCGAGTCTGGGGATAGATTTGAGCCCACATCACTATTTAGACTATCATGAGCACATCCTGGCTCAGATGTCAGTGCAGAACTGGTGGAACAAAGGGCTCTGAGCTATCCCCTCTTAGCAAGGGCCAGGGCAAAACTGGGATGCATTATCCCAGCTCTGTGATTGCCTCGTCCCAGTGCAGTATCACAAGGGGATATTCTTAGGATATTAGAGAATCATCAAAGCATTTCTTAGAAGGGCAAAGGAAAGAGCTAATGTTGTCATCTCCTGTCTCGAGACCACCCAGACACTACAACAAATCATGGGTCTTCAGCTACAGTATCTTGAATTACTGTTCACAGGGATTTTAAAGAATTTAATGTCTTTTTTTCCTTTTTTTTTCTTTTTTTTTCCTTTTTTTTTTTTTAAGATGACATGTAGTTTCCTGATGGGCTGGTTTTAATAAGGTCAAAATCTTTGTTGTTGCCAAATCAGAGAGGGATATAACATCTTTTAGTCATTAGATGGGAATGGGGTAATTACTCAGAGGGTGTGCTTCAAAGGTTATTGGTTTTTATAATGTTCTGTGTTTTTACACCATTCTGCAGTTGCCTGGAAAGGAGCAGCAGGCCTGATTCTGCCACTGCCACATGTAGGATTTGTATTTGCAGGGTTTTCATAAAGGACTTCGGGGCAGGAGGTTGAAAATGGCCATACACAGTCTCCTCTGGGGATGGAGAAAGTTAAATCTTTCCCTGAGGTGCAGGAAACTCTGCCACAAAACTGCAAGTTGACTTCAGAAAAGGGCCCTTGGGCTGTGCTGGAGTTGTTTCTCACCTGCTCCTTCCCTACCTGCTAGATGGATCCTCTTGTCCACCTTTGCATCA
The DNA here is from genome assembly GCF_036250125.1 of Pseudopipra pipra. Taxonomy (NCBI): domain Eukaryota; kingdom Metazoa; phylum Chordata; class Aves; order Passeriformes; family Pipridae; genus Pseudopipra; species Pseudopipra pipra. The sequence continues at coordinate 25,507,938 of NC_087557.1, forward strand.
CTGTGTCTCCCTGCCCTCAGGCTGCATTGTCGTGACAGCAAACTCCTTTTTCCTGATGCAGGAGTCTCCACTGCCCCCATCCATTCCCATCCCATCCCTGTCCCCTCTTTTGGCCCCACAGCAGATAATACACTTTGCCTTAACAACCTGACCCACCTGTGGCTTTAGGGTGCCCCTGTAGTGCTCAGCCTTGCTGCAGGTCAGTGTCGCTCCGGGGCTGAATTTGTCATCACAGAGATGTTTTACAGGTGGCCTGGGCCGTCGGGACCTGCAGATCACAGTGAGAGCCTGCAAAATGCTTCACGTTGGGTTAATGGTGGTGTCACACTAACGCTTCAAGGTCTTGACTCAGATCTGAGTCAGGGGAGTCATAGAAGTAAAATGGTTTCACGAGGTTTTGATGGTTCCTTGGTGGGTGACTCGGGGATAAAAACCAAATCTCCTGGCTTCCAGCCCACAGCCCATCCTGAGAGGGGCCCAAAAGTGCACCAGGGGAATCTGAGCTGCATTTCAGCACTGAGCCTCCTCCTGTTTACACCATCATGGCCCCCCTGGAGCCCCTGACCTAAGCGAGCCACCTTCTCCTCCTTCATGTTAAACTTTAGAGCCAAGACCCCATGGAGGGTACAGCAGCTGCAGCCCAGCCATGCCCATTATTGGGGAGCTGCTGCAGGACTGCAGAGGGGAGCTGTGTCCCCACCAGCTGCTGCTTTTTGCACTGCAGAATCAGCAGTTTTCCTCTTCCCCACCTGCCCTTCCCTGCCAGTCAGAGCCATCACTGGGTCCTGAGCTTCACTTGGGATTCAGGAGACCTGAATTGCAGAGATATTTTCAGAAGCAGCTCCCCTCACCTACCTTTGTGCCTTTGTGGGGAAAGGATTGTCCTCTGGAAATGCCTTGTTCCCCATATACTGTAGCAGGAAGACAGCTGAATAGCTCTGACTACAAGCCTGCATCTGACATAGCTAAAATTAATGCCACCCTTTAAATCCTATTAAAGGCCAGTCAGGTGAAGGACTGCCTGTGATTCTCCTTAGTTGCACCTTCTGCAGGTGCTGCTGGCAGCCTTGGTCCTGCACATTTGTGAGGTGAAGTTGCCTCACATTACTTTCCTTCGTCCTCCAGGCATCCCATCCTTGTGCACAGTGTCCTGCTCCCCACCTGTGCTTCAGTACATGGTGAGAGTGTGGCTCGTGGTCCTTGCTCACAGCTTTCTGACCTTTCAGAGCCAGTGCCTGGTGAAACTTGTGCTTCCCTTTCCATGTTTTCCCTCAATATCCTGTTCTTTCTCCTAGAGATAAGCCATGGCAGATGTGGTCCTAGCAAAGAGCAGGGGTGGGGGATTAGACCTCTACCAGGGTACTTGCACTGCTCTTTGCCTCCCCCTTTGAGTGTGGGAGGCTCACAGGTGCCCACTTGAAGGAGAGGGAATAGCCTGCTGTCAGTCCCCAGAGGAGCCAGAGCATTGAAATAAGGCAGGATCAGAGCCTGACATTCCTTTCAGATGGAAAGGTGGTTCCCATTTGAGTCTCATCAGAAGGAGAGCTGAGATCAACAGCGAAGGGTTGCTGAAACACTCCCAGTGCTGTTGCTGACCCCCTGTTGATGGCGTGGCTGCCGCTGCCTCCCCGTCACACCGTGGCTGTGCTGCTCACAGAGAGGGTGGGTGCTTGCACTGTGGCAAATGGCCAAAGATCCAAGCTCCCAGTAACCCTGGGCTAACAAGAAAATAATAGAGATAAGGCTCTTCTTTGGTTTATCCCGTGTCTTCTCTGTTGGCCCCAAACCAGTGTGTGATGGTGCTTACTCATTCCGACAAGCTACTGCAAATAAGTAGTGGCCTCCTCTGGACCAAAACTGGATTCCTTAATCAGATCCAGGTTGGATTATTTTTTTTTTTTTAACATACTGAACCTTGTGAAAGCATGAGCCTCTTGGCCTCGATCCCACAAAGGGCTTTAGGATGTGCTGAGTTGTAGGTATGTGAATACTAGCCTTGCTGGAAGCACTCGTGTGCTAACAGTGCTTAGCGTCCTGCTCGTCTGGGACCACGAGACTCAGCATCCTGCAGGATTTATCCCTCAGGCTGCAAGAACAGTGTCTGCAGGGAAGGCAAGTGATGAAGAGATAGATGAAGCTTGGGGGGAACTATGTTAATCTGAAGAATCCCTTCCAGAAACACGTGAAATAATAATATGGAAATTTCAGGACATGAGGACTTCACATTCCCCTTGAGAGGTTACTCTAGTGATTTTCACGGTTACGTGCTTGTGACATATTTCTAGTGTGATTTCTTTTCCCCCCAACATACTCCTTTTTTGCTCTTGGCTGAGCACCTATTCTTTTCTTTCAAATGTGTGGTCAGACTTCTTGCCAGCCATCTTGTTTGCATACTGCAACGGATTGGTCCCAGCGCTTTAAGCAGATGTATTTTTCAAATCTTGATTAATAAATTTTGGTGACATAAATAGGTCTGGTTAGTTCCAAGAGTAATTGTCTTCACTTGCAGAACATTATTTCTGATCACCAGAAAAATAATGTGATCAACTCCTTTCACATCTGTTCATTAAATGAAAAGGAGAAAAAAAAGTAGGGCGAATTTTGTTTGAAAAGAAACAGGAAGCATATGCTTAATATCACTTAAGGAAACCCCTAGCCATCATAAGGTTAACATCAAATCACAAATGCAAAACAGTCATTATTGTATTTACTCAAAAATTTTCTTTCACTTTACTAGCTTTTTAGGTTTTCAGTTGAAACATGCATTTTTTTCAGGGTTCAGTCTAGCTTCTTTCATCAGATGCTATCATAAGAAAGGCTGTCTGGGGCAACATTTGTTTACATTTATTAAAAATAATTGTCATGTGTTTACATAGCTCCTTTGATCTAGAAAAATCCCCAAACACTTAGTAAGTTATGCTTAAAAGGGTTACTTCCTCCACCCTGAACAGAACCGTGTTGGGACTGAGGCATGGCAGCAGATTAAAAATGCACAGAAATATCACGATAATTGGGTTGGTCCTCACCCCCTCAGAGCACCATCAGTTTTCCATGAGCTTCAGAACAGTTACTGGGACCATAAAGGTGGTTTGGACTTTATAGCAAAAGGTAGTGAAAATACTCTCTTCTTGGAGATTCCCTGTTTTTCATGCACTTTGCAAATAAAGAGGCAGTGGTACCTACTGCACGAAGCACAAGGCTAGTGGTAGCTCAGCTGGACATACTGTTTCCAGTTTGGAGCATCTCATTCCAGAGAAGACACTGATCAGCCAAGCAGAGCCAGGGGAGAGCAGAAGAAAGGATGGAAGGAAAGCACGTGAGGACTTGTGCAGAAAGGTAGAAGGGAATTGTTTGTTTAAAAAAGAGAAGGCTGAGGTGAAACATGGTTAAATATGCAAAACACGTGAAAGGCTGCTGAGAAGAGGAAAGGAATAAACCTGTCCACGGGGATAGGATAAGTCATGAACTTAGCAAGGGAGATCTGGTAAAACATTAGGCAGTAATTCTGAACATCAGAAATGGTGAAATTCTGCAGTAGATGTCTGCAGAGACTCTGGAATTGCTATCATTGCAGGGTTTTCTTGAGATTGGATTAGACAAAAATGTCAGGAGGGGTTTAGATCTTGTTCCTGTCTTTGAGCCAAATGGGCCAAAAAGACTCTCCTGGTCCAAACTTCTGTCCTCCTGTGGTGTCACAGATGGTCAGATGAGCCCTGCTTAGGTGGGTGAACCAAGTCACACTAAAAATTAGGTTTTGAGCTCTTTGCGAAATGTTCACAGGCTAAACCAGAGCAGAAATTCCTTCAATGGGTTGCATGTGTGTTTGTTTTATTTTTCAGCTTTAGAATGCTCCCAAATCATCAAGGTGCTTGAGCACCCACCCAGCTTAGAGGGCTTGAATCATGTAATTGGATTCAGTAGGGTCTGTGCACAGAGCCTGTGCCTGAGGCCCCATTTTTGGGGAAAGTTTTACACATTCTAATGATGGTAAGACAATGTATGAGTAATGCACCCATTTGAAAAGCTGCCCTATTATCTGATCAAAAGTACAAGCTCGTGAATACGATACCGCAGGTCATTTGGCTAAAACCTACCTGGAGTCTTCCAAGTTTTTAAAACAATCCCATACACAGAAGCAAAATAGAGAGGTATGAACAGCAGAGCCGGTGGTTGCCTGTTCACCACAGATCATGTGGAATGTTTTATTAAAGATATTTTTATCAGACGCAAAAGACTGAAACACAGAATATCCTGGGCTGGCAAGAGAAGACGTGATAATAATTTAGATTATTATCCCACAGATCTGTGATTCATTTTTATTATTCTCTGTGCTCATTTCTGCAACGATCAAGTCCTCCCTGAGGAAGGTTTCTGGTTGAGTTCAGGGGACTCTGCTGCTGCTTTCATCCTCGGGGAAGGTCCGAGGGTCAGTGAGATGCTACGTGCACATGCAAACGTGCTCAGAGGGAGTTTGCAGAAGTCATCTCCTGACACCAGGGCCACCTCTAAGATTAGGTTGTAATCTAACCAGGCTGTCCAGAGCCCTTCTGTAACCCCTAGGAAGTGAAAGACCCTGAACAAGAGTAAGTACTCCCTAGAGACTTGCACTGCAATGAGGTGGACCACCTTCTGGAATGGTTTCTCTCCCCATTCACTGTAGAAACAGCCTAGTTACAAACTAGGACCAGACATTTTACAAGGAGTTGTAGCATTTGGTAAAAGGCATCATTCTTTTTAAATATCTCCGAACCACTTTGGCAGTCAGCTAAAAGTACATTTAAGAAAATGTTTTATACGAATAAACAGTGATTCATTTGCTGTTAGCATGCTTTGCTTTGTACACATTAATGGAAATGCACTGTTCTTCTCTTGTAAAGCACTTAAGGACTTTTTCAAAATAAACAACCCCACCTAACTATTTATCTTGACAAGAATGCATTTATAGCAATCTAATGTCTTGAAAACAGAAAATTGCCTCATTGACTGAGGAGAAGTGATCAAAAATTCTCAGGTCTTTCGACAGGAAACTCCAGGGTCTTAAGTAAACTGGGGGGGGGGGGGGTGGTTTCCCTAAAAAAATACCTGTTTTCAAGGGAAAAAAGAAAATCAATAAAAAAACACCAACAAAACACTTCTGTAAGTTGACTAGAAAATGGAAACATCATACAGAAACATAAAATGTTGATTTAAGGCTGCTTTAGGAATCTCTTAGATGTAGTTGGCTGATGAGTGGGCTTGTGATTCTTTTATGGGCGTCCTGGCCAGCCCTGGTACACAGGACATCCCTGAAGAGCAGAAACACAGTTTGTGCAAAGGGACATTTTAATCTCACTGGAAGATCAAGCCCATAGAATGTGTCAGGAACAGGATACACATAAACTGCAAGTCTTTATGACATTTTGGTGATGTTTTTTAAATTGATGTTGAAAACCAGACCCTCCTTGTAGTTGAAAAATTAATTTAGGGCTACATTTTGTAGTTCTGTAAAGTGACAATCAGTAACCAGAAGATGAGGACAAGCACCTACCCTTACATATCTTAGGGAAACTTGGTACAGGGGAAAACCCCAAAACTGTGATCCTGTTATCAGTGCTCCCAGATCTGTGCACCACATCATCACTCAGTAGGATAAATGAGGTCTGGATCAGAAACTGGAGCCTGACTGCATTTCTGTTGTTTTATGCATAGAGTGCAGTGCCTCGTTTTGTCAGGTTTGCTTTAATAATGCTTTGTGTTCACTGTGGGACTACCATTCATACTTGATGTTACTTACATTACAGGAGCTTGGAGACACAGTGCCTGGTCTGGTATCATTCTTGCCAGCACTAAAGCATCTGCTCAAAAAAAGCTGGACAGTTTTGAAGCAGCAGCATTAGTTTATCACTGATCAACTCTTTGCATTAAGTGACTGCAGCCATTTTGATGCAATATAGCAGAAGCTCTAAAGCTATGTGTCTTATATCATCACTTCAAGACATAAACCAACCACTGCCCTTGGGAATTGAGATAAGAGCTTTCTCTGACCAGCCTTCATTTCAGAATTCTCTGTTTACAGCAGTTTGTTCCTCTGGAACAAGCACAGCTCCTCACTGTCAAAGTCCTAATGCTGGTTAGATGGATTATCTGCTCCCATGAAGCAATTCCTATGTCTTTAATTCCAGACTGCCTTTTCTTTTTACTCTAATTCATTGCACATTAGTTAAGATCACTTCTAGGTACAGAACAACTATCCCACCCAGAAGATGTGGTGACAGTATAAAGGATGAGGGAAGAAATGAAGTGACTTCTCCCAAAATCTGGGGTGAAGTGTAATGTGCAGTGATTGTCTGTGGGATTTGAAGTTGACCCTCATGTGTGTTTACCAACGCCCTGATCTTCTCAGTTTGTGATTGATTCAGCACATTTAAAGCATCTGTTCTAAAATCTATCTTAGTATTGCTTAGACAGAAAAAGACAAAAGCCTTCAGGTGCTTCTGAATTCTTTTTCTCTGCACGAATCTGAAGTAAGGTATTGTTCCTTTTATCTGATATTATGCAAGACACGGCCTTTTTCTTCCAAGGTCAGGATCTCGGATACTGTAGCTAAATATTTATAGGACTTCATAGCTTCTTACCCCATTAAAAAATTATTTGACAGTCATTTTCAGTGCCTCCAAATCATGAAAGATTTAGAGAATCTGCAGGTATTAGTGTCACTTCTTGTTTTAAGGAGAACTTGCTTTTTCACTCCTTGCTCCTCAGCAGAATGTCTTGGGTTTAAGTCCAAAATCCACCCTGTGCAGTTTGCATGCTCAGCTGTGCTGCTCTGTGACAACTGGTGGATTATGGATCATCCAGTAATGGATGCAATGGAGGCACTTTATGAAATGGAGATTACAACTTAAAACTTCCAAATCAATTGTAAGTGGACCTTTTTGACCTCCAGTGTCATGGGAATCATGATGAATTCCAACCTGCAAATTCAAATCAAAGTACTAACTCGAGCTACAATCAATAAGCAATCACACAGCTATTGAGGCAAATCCACAGGCAGGGAGACTTAGCACTGACTGAGTCTGCTTTTGACATTGTGACTTGATCCAAAATAGCTTAAAGCCAGAAAAAGAAATGAACCTGCTTGGTCTCCTGTACTCAAGGTTATCAGTTGTGTGAGGGGATCTAGAGAAATTTTTTAAGGCTTGTGAAACAGGGGAAGGATGTGATTTGTGGCCTCTCTCCTGGACATAGTAACCAGTCCTTGTTACCAGTAAGACATGTCACTCAGATGCGTCTGGCAAATTGTGAGACACTTGGTGGGAAGAAGGTGCCTAAAACCATCACCATAATAATAACAATAATAATAATAGTTGTGGTTGCTACCACTTGGATTGACAGTTTACAGAGTAGAAATAAGGGTTCTGCTGTTTAATTTCCTTCTCTTGTGTTTTCTTTTAGCACCACCACGTTGCCTTCCTATATCAGGATAACCAATGGCTACATCACAGTCAAGCCTCCCATCTGGATTTCAAACCAGCTGGATCAGAGACCGCGTTCCGATCGCCCGTCCCAGCCTCAGCCCACAAGCTCAGCTGCAGCCAGTCTTTTATGGCCATCAATAACATTTCCTCTCTGCATGACCATAGCTGCTTTTCTCCTGAATCTACTGCAGCCCTCCTGACCACATCAGGATTACGTGCAATCCCTTGGAATAGAGAAGAGAGATAATTTATGAACGAATTGGAGGTTAAGACAACAACATTTACAAGCTGGACCTTCTCAGTGACTCAGTAGTGCCTTCTAGCTGATTTTTGTCTCTTTGCCCAGATACATTTTGAAATTCTAAAGCTTTATTGTAACACTGACTTACATCTTCTTTTTGTAGAAGGATCTTTATTTCCCATAGTGCTATGGGGTTTTGTAAAATATACATGTTCATATAAAGAAAAAAAAAAGAAAAAGAAAAAATGTATTTATTCGACTGGTAAACTTATTTTTCTTGTTGTATATGTTAATAACATCCCTATTAATCAGTAGCGATGGTGAAACAGATAAATTAATATTTTCTATATTCGTTTTCTGACAACTCTGCAAATGTCTGAACTGACACCAAATGAATGCTTTCTTTGTTTCTTTAATCATTACTTTTTGCAACTGTCCAATAAGTACATTTCTGCTGAACTTCTTTATTTTACTTTTTTTATCTCATTAGCATAGCTTACACTGAATGAAGCAGATCCTGCTCTCTGTGGCCTGTACCCATTAGAAAAATAGGTGCATTCTTAACTCATTAGCTGCTACAACCTAAAATACCAGTTATTTTTCTATGACTTAGTAAGTTATTAGTCAAGATAATCCTCTACATTCCCCTGCTTTCTTTAACTAAACTATTTACTTTCTTTGGAAATTAGCAATTTCCCTCTTAGCCCTGGAATTAATTCATTAGCTAACACAAATTAAGACACCTTTTTCTTAATAAAAAATTGCTTTTCAAGTCTGGAATAATCCTACTGAAATTATTTTCTTCTCTCCCTCATTTTATATCAACACAAGCCTACAACCTTTCCCAGCATAAATGCGAACAGAGCTTGGTCTGTCTGTAGGGTATAAAGATGTAGTGTCCTGTTAATCTATAGAACTTCCTTGTACTGATTGTATTGATGCAGATGGACAACCTGGAGGCAAAAACCATCTACAAATTCCCTTTCATCTTGCTGTTATGAGCTGATATGTCTGTGCTGAAATAATTATGACTTGTCCAAAAAGACCACAGAAATCAAATTAACCCCTGTGTTACAGAGACACGCAGAACATTCTTCCATTTGTACACTGTGGTACCTCTGCTGACTTGGATGAAAAAGTTATGACACCTCACATTCACTGAAAAATTTGCTCCCTATCCAAGCAGTTAATGAATGCAATGAACAATATCTATGGGGGAAAAAAAAAACCCATGCCATCTTAAAAATTATTATGTTTAATAAGGCATGTTGGTGTTTTTTCACCACCAAAACATGACAAAAAATCCCTTTGGATGCAAGAGTTTCAACTAGAAAATTAGTTTGGGTTGGAATAGTGTTTTTCTTTCTAAGTCATCTACAAACCAAAAGTCCAAAATATATGATGAAAACATCATAGTTAGAAGTCTCAAAAACAGAAATATACAATACAAGGGGTTTTTTTATGGAAAAGCAATGCTTTTTCACCTGGGGAAAAAAGATAATGATGATGATGATGATGATTATAATAACAATACTGATAAAATTCTGACTGAAAACAGTCCTGTAAGTTCCCCAGCAGCCCTAAAGCCTGATCTCCAGGGCTGCAGATATTCCACGCAACTTGAAAGTCTCTGCAGCAAGAGTTCAGAATCCATGGTTTGCTTGTGATCATACCAGTTAATTCAGGGAAGCAGGTTAGAAAGTAACTAGACTACAAAAGTCACATGGTTTCGTTTGAAACCATGATGAACTACTGAGCATTTCCCTCAGGTATCCCAGCTCATTACCTTACAAAGGCCAGGGATAATACAGATAACTTGACTTACTGGACACCACAACCCCCTTTTGCTCTGTTTTTGACAGAAAGTTGTGTAGGTTTCTAGTCAGTTTAAGTGGGTACAGCAGACAGTGCTATAAGCTTCCCCCTTTTTCTTTTCAAGCACAACAGATGATAAGGCTGAATGGAAAACTTTGAGCTTTGCCCCAAATGTGAGATTCAAAGAGACCCTCTGCATACTTTCATATTGTGTATTTTGGCTAGCAGCAGATTAGAAATGTTAGTTTTGGGCAGAAGCCATTCACCTTGCATATTTATTGCACAGAGATGGATATTGGAAACATATTTTGAGAACTTTCATTTTGGTTTTATTTGAGCTATTACCCTAGAAATGCCTTCATTTGAATATAATGGTTTAACAGACCTTCAAATTCAACCTTAATGTATTTAATATAGATTATTGGTTCTCCTGCTGTGTTCAAGGCAAAGATGAAAACTGAATTATAATGTCTTATTTACACAAATGGAACTGGAAATAGGGTAGGCAAATCTTAAGGCTGATGATAAGTTACATAGTAAAAGTGAACAGCCAACAAACCAAAACCCACTGAATTTTATTTGTTGTAATCAAATTGAATCCAGAAATTATTCTGTGGTACTATCCCAGGAATAATTCCAGGTGATGGAAAACTTACAGTATAAATAGACAAGACCATATGAAGATAAGGGAGAGAAAAAAAGAGCAGAAGACAGAAACAACTTGTGCAAGACCGTAAGGAGAACCACCAACAGGACCAAGACTAGAAATTACAGTTTTATCATTTCCCAATCTGTGGGTTTCTCCATAAGCCTCTGGGGCTTTTTTTTTTAATATTAGTAACACACACATCTCTTCACACTCATGGCTGTCATCATACTGCAGAGAACAGTCACTCCGTTGTCACCGATGAGGCTTTCTGAGTCACTCCTCCACTGGACAATTCAATAGTCATTAGCTCAGACACCGTGGTGTGCTTGGCTGTCTCAGGATGATATAGCTTGGATGTCAAAGTATGTTTTTACTTCGCATTTCCTGTCATTTTGCCTGCAATTCCATGAAATTAATGAATGTTACCGGATCTCACCGAATTTCCCTTGTGCTGGCGCCCCACATTTATCCTCCTGCAGTGCAGGTGTCAGTGCAGGGTGTCTCCTGGATTTGGGGTCTGCACACCTAGAAGCAGTTAAGTCATTTGATCATCTGAGCTTTCTCTGGTTAAGGGAGGAGGCATGACTTACATTAAATATGAAGTTAAGTAGGTTCCTGTAGGTCTTGGCTCAGGAACCCCACATGAATGGCTTCAGCACAGCTCCCTTAACAAACACTTCTTTTATTCTGATGCCTTACCTTAAAGTACAACTGAGGGTCACTTTATTCAATACATGTAAGCAGAGCAATACTGGATAATGAAACCCTCACTGTGGTTGATGAAATGGATTGTTTACTAATCAGCTACAGCAGCTGATTCATAATTATAACTGTTTTATTAATTGAAACACAGTAATACTGGTTAGCGCAGATCTGTGCACACCCATTGCATTGGATCATGATTAAATTCACTGTGAGTTTAGAAGCTGTGCACCAGATTTGATACGTTCTCTTAAAGCAACACTGACTAGCAGCTTCACAGGGCTTCAGCTTCCTCTGTGAGTTTCTCAAAAAACTACACTGTTTTCTTTCTTCCAAAGGAAAGCTCAGATTCCCGTGCAATCACAAGATTACAAGAGCAGGAGATTTAACAAAAATATCCATGCCCACTACATAAAATAGCAAACACTGGTGATACTTTTTAGCTCTGAGAACACAATCAGGAGTCACACAGTGTCTGGCAATCTAGGACACGATTTTGGATGAATCCAAAGCTCAGTGGTCATATGATTCATCTTTTCAACTCAGCTACAGCTGACACCAATACAATTCATGTTATATGTAACTGTAGCATTATAAACAAATGCTAATTAACTGCCAAGGTCTTCCCCTGGTGGAATAAATATACCATATCATCAGCAACAGATCTAACTTCCAATCTTTCTTTGTTTTAATGCTTTTCTTGCTTATGTCTAACTATGGATGCTATATTAACGTGCACTGCCACTTGGAGAACCAGTTAGTAAGCTGGGACAGAAGGTATTTTATATTTTATGACTGATGTAGTTTCTCTGCAATCCCTTGGGCTGTTGAATAATGCAATATGTCTTCTGGCAATAAATGATGAACATGATTTATGATAACTATGCTTTATACAGGTGTCAGAAATCTGCTTTGTTGAACTTCCCTTCCCATTCCTCCAAGCTCCACTGTAATTTAGGAACACCCAAGGTACAGAGTTGTATATTTATCTAAGTTCTTCAATATACAATTGTGGAGAGAGAGAGAGATGAAAGGAGGGAGAACTTAGTCTATGTTTAGTGCATTGATTAGTCAAACGATATGACTCAGTCATTACCATATACCACTGCTAGGGAGGAATTTCCCATCATATATTTATGTTAGAGAAACCAAAGTGCCAAAGTTATTATCTCAGCATAAATGTTATCATTCCAAACTTTGCTTAGTACCGTATTTCTATATTATATCCAAAAATTATAGGGGCTTGTCATATCTCTGAAGTGATCAATGTTCCATGGAGTGTGCTAGAATTCAGCTTCAATTTAAGCTCGTTTCAGCTTAACTGAAGCAGAAAGTTAATTTGCCAGTGTTTGAGATCATAGGGGAATGTGTGTATGTGTGTGTATGTTTATGTGGATGTGTGCATGTTGTGTGCGTGTGTGTTTTGTCCCAACCCAAATTCAGCCTTTCCTCTGACTAACTTTTCAGGAGGCACCTTAATCTAACTAAAGGCAGGGAGGACTTTCCAATAAGTAGTAAATACTTTTCTTCTATCTGACTGGTTAACCATCCTGCAGATTCATGCTGCCACTGAATTTCAAATTGCATATTTGTCAGTTTTCAATTCAAATGTATTTCAAGTATTTTTTTTCCTGTTCTGCCTCCTGCTTTGGTGAACTGTTTTGAAGAGTGTAATAAAAAGATGCTTTCTAATATTATTTTATCAAAATATTTTTGTAGCATAATATATTAATAAAATGTTATTATAAATTCATAGCACAATAATTTTGTGTGTCTTGATTCTTTCCTTTGCATTAAAATCTAGGAAATCACTAAAAAAAGGAACATTCTGTTTGTAGAGCTTAGGCATGCTGCTTCTCTTTTGCCCAGCATGGGATGAAGGAAACCATGTCTCACACAGGACAAGGGGAGGCAGATCCAGAAAACCAGCCCTTCCACACCAACTAGCTGGAGTGTGTGGAAAAGCCCAGAAGAAAAATCCAATCCTGGTGACTGCAGGAAGGTTTTTTCTCCCCTGCAAATTGTTGGTGTCCTTGGAACTGCTGTTTTTGCTGCTGTGCTGGCAGCAGAAAAATAAAATAAAATAACCCTGGAGTTGTGTCTCCATCTGGCATGGAGCAGAAGCTACCTCTCCACACCAAGACACAAAGACACAGAGATTCACTCATTTTTCTTGGCATATTTCTTGCATGCAAATCCTGCCTTGCAGCTGACACTGCAGACTTCTTGCTGATCACAACATCATTGTTTACTCCTTAATTATGTGCTAAATCATTTGGTCTTTAACACGTTATTTTGAGAGGACTCCACCAGCGAGGCTGTTTTAGAAATACCCACTGTAGGAAATGCAGTGGGAGATATAAACACTTGAGCTGGTTTGAATGAGCTACCCCGGCACAGGAAGGAACTGCTGTTGCAAAATCATAGAGAAACGCTCTAAAAAATAAAGTTAAAAAGAGCCCATCTATTGAAATACCAACCAGACAGTCAAAGCTGCTTGCCATCCTGTCTTTGGAGTCACAGCCCATCTGGAGAGTCTGTGTGGTCCAGCCAAGGGCTATCCCTGGCCATGGGCAGTCCCAGTCTGCCAAATCCTTTTGCTCTTAAGGGTCCTGTTCAGCCACAGGTCTGAAAACGAGACAAACCTTCAGCCAGCAGTGCCAGATCCCGGCTCAGTGGTGCCGTTTCCTTAAGCCTCTCCTTCCCTTGACCTCTCTCTGTGCTCCCAGTCTGTAATTGCAGCTTTTTGCTCTAACTTGAGATCTTCCTGTTTATAGATTTGCACCAGGAAGAGGGGAAGCTGTGATGGGAAAAGCTTGGGGCAGAAGATTGGGTTTCTTGTGGACTGGCTTAGTATCTACATTCCCATCCAGCAGCCTATCTCCCTTTCGGATCAGTGCTTCCCAGTTCCCAAACCTCCTGAGTGCCACCCACAAGTGCTCCCCACGCTGAATGGGTTGGAAGGAGTATTTAGGTAAATTAGGCCTCTACGTGCTCTCCATGTCTGCTCTGTGATTTCCTGTTGTTTCAGCTTGTGACCTTTGAGCATTTTCCACTGAGAGTACAGGCTGCTGGCTGTACTTGTAATGTGTCTAACACCTTTTCTCTGCCTATTGCAAACTGCAGAATTAGGTGAGGGATCCCCGTGGGCCTGCAGGCCACAGGCAGGTGTCCCTGAGCAGAGGTTTGCAGCGCTGTCCTGCACCACTCTTTGGTTTCAGGCTAAGGATGGATGGCTTCTGCAGAGAAGCTCAGTGCATAAGTATCCAACTGCATCCTGCTGCCATATTTGCTGGTTGGTTTGTTTGTTTATTAATTTATTTTTATTTTAACTGTTCTTAAATTACAATGCAGAGTGTTGTTGTCTTCTCTTTCTGATGAGCTTTTAAATGGGGTAAAAAACACTCAGGAGACATTTTGCCTCTTGGGGTGGCATGAAATGCCTCTGTGTCTTCTTCTTTTGGCAAGTCTCTTTTTTTTTTTTTCTTTAAGCATTTTTTTGCTGTAAGCAACAAGCTAATGAAGACTTCTGGGTTGTTTTTTGTTTTTTTTTCATAGCACACCTGTCCCCTTCACCTGGCTGCAGATATGTCAGTATTAATTAATGATTGAACTTCTTACCTCTCCCTGAGCAGAGGTACTAATAGAGCTTTCCTTCTATCTGTATTTCCTGATGCTTTTTCTCATGAAACTCCTGAAAATTATTGTATTTGAGGCCTCCAACCGTATGTGAACAGTTTCAAAAATTACTAGCCAAATGACAGTTCCAGCAGACTGATCACACAGCCATCATCATTTCACAAATGAGGCTACAGTATGACTGGCAGGCAAATGTGTTTGAGGCAGGATCTGAGGAGAAACACACCGTTGTTTGTGCTCTTAATCCCCACTGATTCAGGGCTGAGCTGCTCCTGCTGGCTGCACCTGATTTGTGGAGGGAATGAACACATCATGCCAAGCTGGGGGGAAAGCTGGAGTTCAGCTTAATGTTATGGCAGTTGTCTGCTCCAGGCTCATCCCAGAGATGTGTTCATCCAATACACACAAAGGAGTTCCATAACGTCTCCAAGGGCCCAGTGGGAGCAGAGGGGACCACTGAAAAATATATTAAAAGATCAGGGCCCAGTTGGATGTACACAGGGAATGCCCAAAGACAAAAATAACCAGACAACCACAAGTCTACTGCCAATAATGGAAACAATAGTAATGGGGAAAATAGTACGTGTTTAGATTGCTAAATAGCTGGATGGTGGGAAATACAATTACTTAATATCACAGGGATCTTAAAATAAAAAACACTGAAACTTTATTGAGCATTGCAAATTCCGTATTAACTTCTTTAGCATACAGTTTCTCCCATTACAAAGAAGCACAGCAAGTCCTCAGCACCTGACCTATTTGAGCAGCAGGTCCCAAACCTGCAACCTCAAACACCTTGCTCCACAGTACACCAGCATTTTGTTAGCTAAGACTGCACCTTTGGGTGCAAGCCATCATGCAAAGCACTGCGCTTCATTTCATTTTCCACATTTTCGTTCCACTTTCCTTCCATTTTCTACATTTAACAGGGATACAGTTAAAATGGCAGAACAAATTGCACAGTCAAACCTCCACCAAGCTGATTTTCAGAGGAATGATAACAATAATAACTGCAACAGTGAGTTCATGCTCACAGCCCTCATTCACACCTGGAGCTCCCTGCCTTCTTGGAATGAAATGCAGTTTGAACAAAGGGACCAAGATAATGTGAGAAAACATCAACAACTGGCAAATAGAGGCAAAGCAAATGAAAGACAGATGTAGGAAGGAGAGTGAGAGCTTTCTGCTTTGGTTTGCACTCATCCCATATCTTTGTTGTCCTAAGGAATATCAGTTTGTTGTCCTAATGATATCAGTTCTCCAGTCCTCTTTCATGACTTATGATGCACCTTTTCTCTCTTCATATGAAAGCCATTGGTTTTAATTATAATGTGATAGATACATAGCCTCAACCAGCCCTATGTGTCTGAATTATTTGAACAGCAGTGCTGGAGGGCCCTTTTTCTTTCCAGAGATCTCTGCAGCTGTTTGTCTTGGCAAGAGTAGGTTTGTCCCCAGATTCATCCTGTTTGAAGTCCTTTCCACCCACTCAAGTTAGCCTGAGTGTTCACCTCATTTTTAATGGGAGCATTATTATCTTCAGTTTTGCACTGGCAAAAATAATTCTCAAAAGGGGAACAGACAGAAACTCACACCTACCCAACTTTCTTGAACAAACTGCGTTCGTCCAAACCGTAGGAAGCAAGCACTTCAAGGAATTTGCCAAGAATTGTTTTTCTCTTAGCAACAGTCCAGACCAAAAGTGAACACAGATATAATCTGTGATATCATCTCTCAAACAGAAGGATCCTCTTGAAGGCCCATTAGTTCAGACAACGTGTGCTCTGCAGGCACGGTGGTGGTGGTTGTGTAGTTGTCTGATGGACAATGCTGGTTGTGTTCTCTGGCTGTGCACGGGCCAGGTGTGGCCCTGAGGGCAGGAACCAGACAACACAGTAACCTTACCCTGCTGCTGCCTTTTCCTCCAAGCAGTTCATGAAGAGCCAAACGTTTGTTCTTGACCCTGTCTGTGGCACTGAGTCTGATCTGCCACTGCTGGGTCCCCCAGGGACATCTCTCCAGGAAGAGCTGGGACTAGAGGTAAGCTTGGCTCCCCATCGCTGCAGGTTTAATGATGACACAGCAACACCTGGGTCTCTCTGTGTGCTGGAGCAGGCCTGTAAAAAGACACGTGAAGTGAGATCATGATGCATGTGGAGAGTAAAATTCTGAGCCCTGGTTGGTTTCTCTTCGTAATACTTACTTTTCCTTGAAACCTCAACCTTCCTGGGCCATCTTTATCCAAAAGCATTAACACCAAGGGGGGTGGAGGGGTGGAAAAGGTTAAAGTATTGATGCTAATGGAAGACTCAGACATGAAAAGAGTATCCCAGGTTTGGAGCCTCTGTTGCCTGCTGCCAGCAGCAGGCCCTGCTTGAAAGGAAAGTACCTATCTCAGCATGCAGTCAAGAGGAATAATAAAACTCTGGTCATTCAGAGCCAATGAAGAGGAGAAAAACACTCATAAATGTGCAGCTTATGTTTCTCTTGAACTTTCAAAATAATTTTTTCTCCCACCCAGAGATTAGTCACAGGAGCAAATGATACCGTATCTGGGAAAGAAGTTGGATGGATGGAAATGATCTCTGGGGAGAAGGAGAGGAGGAGGGGAGCAGACACATACTTCTGTCTCTCTTTCTCACCTTCCCTTTATCTGAGACTGAATGTACAAATGAAAGAGTTGGGAAAAAGTCAGGTGTTTGGGTCCAACCTAAAGCCAGTGGAGGCTTTGAGGCCATCCTCAAACCAGTGAGGTTTTTCTACTCCTGTCGGGTGGATTTGGGGAGCTGACCTCACCACTCGTGACCCCCTAGAGCTCCCACTCTGCAAGAAGCTCGATTTCTCCCAGAGGCCCCCATGAAATGACTTTCAACACATTTTTCCAGATTCAAATGAAAAAGAAAAAGCTAAGGGACTAATGAAAGTATGCTCATAAATGCCACTCTCTGGGAAAGGCTAGTGCTTGCTATGGTTTTCGAAATAAAATTCCTGGTCCTCCAAGTTCTTCTGAAGCCCTGAGTCGGACTTCACAACGCCCAGGGGTTTCAGGCAAAGAACAATCTCAGCCTCATCTTAATAAGGTGGGAAAATGAGGTGGACAGTGGATTTTACGACCTGCCTGAAATCACAAGGGACATCTATGGGAGCAGGATTCAGAAGGCAGCCCTTCCTCTATGGTACACTGTTCTCCAAAGCATGGTTCATTTATTTCAATTAATAGAGCTTTATAAGGGCTCCCCTGCCACCTTTTTTGGCATGAATTACTGCAAAGACAGTGAATTAAAAGCGCCAAAGGGCATAATTTTCTTTTAGTGTTTAAAGAAGCTGTTTCCATAAAAGCAGGCTATGTGAAATTTGCCCAAAAGAGTAAACTTAGGAATAACATAGAGGATTAGAACAAAAAATAAACGTCTTAAAAATCTTTTCTTAAGCTTGACCTGACAGTTCAGCTCTGGAGTGGTCTTTCTGTGTAATGCCAGTCAAGTAGTTGAACCAGGACGGGTTCCTGTCACAACATTCACTCAAGTGTTGCAGGGTTATGGGTTTCTCCAACCACGAGATGAAATTCTTTAAAAGGTATAAAGCTAATGTGTGCAGTCCACTGTCTCCCCATTTTCTCTCTTTAAAAACATTCAAGGTAGGATTCAGTTCAAGTACCATGCACTGTCTGAAGGCCGTCACCCGAACTTGCCTCCTTCAGTGGTGCCACCCAGTCTGACTCGGCCCTTAGAGAAATAATTCCGGCTTAAGTGACTTGCCTGCTATTTGAACAGATGCTCTCGTGCTTGGTCCCAGTCAGCTTCTGCCCTAAGAATGCAGTTGCATGGGTGATGTTTGCAAAGGCATTTCAGTTTATCTCCTGTAAAGGGAGACCCACTTCAAAATCATTTAAAAACCAAACCCAAAATTCAGCAACTGACTCATATTCAGTGTTTGAGCAGCTCCACTGCTTGCAGTGACCACACAAAATATCTCTGATGTGGCAGGGACTCCCAGGCAAGCTGGGAATTGGAAAAGGTGCAAAATGAGCTGTAGTCTCCACCTAAAACACCTCCACTGCAGGATCAGCCCAGAGCTTGACCATTTCAAAAATTACTATTTCATAGAATTGTAGCCCTCCATCATTATCTGCATAACATATTTTGGTCAAAATTGCAGGACTGAGTGATGCTGAGGCATTCAGTGGACATCTCTAACCTTGGCTGGCATTTATATTTTTTATATCTAGCCAGCTAGCTATACCTCAGATAAACTCAAAATGATCTGCTATGAGACAGAAATGTATTGCTTTTAACTTTGGTTTGGAATGTCTTGTTGTTACAGTGTGCTTCCATACTGTAAGTTCAAAATTAAAAAAAAAAACACCATGGTTTGTACAAAACGCAAAACAACCAAATTTCCAATTTTTTTAAGTGCCCAAATAATAACACATCAGTCATTGATAAACAGCAGTTTAAATGTCAATTAATGGAAAAGCATCAACATTTCTACTCTAAATGAAAATGTCACTTAGACTGTTGATACTATAGTTTCTTTTTTGACTTGCTCCCCTCCTCTCTCCTAGCAGCATCATTCCCCTGTTCATCCTGGTTTTGAGGCCAGGAACTGGACTTTGATTAGTCCAAATGGACTTTGAGGTCCATAATTTGCATGGGCCTCTATAACAGAACTTTTTGAGTACTCCTTCATTCTGAATTTATAAGGCCTATTAGTAAAAATAATTGCTAATGGATGGGCTCTATCTAAATCAAACTCCTTGCAACCCTCCCATACTTCAGAAGTGCTGAAGACCTCAACTCAGTTCTCTCTTTTAGCAAACACTGCTTTGAATGCAATTACTGTGTAGAGCAAAATACTGCAATGTGATAATTTGATGATGATGATGCTGAAGTGCTGAACCAAAGCAATAATTTTTGGTTAAACCATAATCGCAGCACTTCAAAACATTGGTTAATCATGGAAACTTCATATTCAGTGTGGTCTTCTGTGCTGTTCCAAGACATTATGAGAAATGCCCATAAGCAGGCTGACAGGAATGTATTTATGCTGTTATTCACATCTTGTGGCATGCCAGAGGTCATTGACTTGTGGTTTGTCTTGAGAAATTGGCTTCATCAGTAAGACCCAGTGTTTGAAGATGAAATTGTCTGCAGCCCTCTGTTCTCTTTATCGGGAGAAATGAGGTGCCATCTCCAGCTTCATTTCTGTAAAATGTACTCTCTCTTACCTGTGATTTCTTCCATGACAGTAGTCTGAAGTCACACCTAGAGCATCAAATTGGATGGAATTACAAGGTGCTGCTAATGAGCTATGGGTACTGAAGGCTGCCTGCCTGATGCAATGGCAGCCTGGGTACCAGCCTCTCAGAAGGAAGCAAAGCCTGGCTGACACCGGTGGCTGGGAGAGCTGTGATGGGGATTTTTAAGCTGTAGAAGATCTCTCTAAGGGTCTTATTTTACTCTGAGGTTTTTGTGAGCTGGGACTGAACTTTTTGAGGAGCCATGAGAAGGGCTGTGGGTGGCCACACTGTCCTGCTGACCTCACTGGGGCTGTCAGCCCACGCCATGGCTGACACCAGCAAGGCACAAGCCCTGGGCCAGCAGTTGTGAGGAAATAGCAGAAACATCAGCCTGAATTCCCTGAAAGCACAAGTGCAGAGGTTTGAGGTTTGCACGCTTGTGTTGCAACAAGGTTGGGAAATCCGTGGAATGGTCAAACGTGGCAGTTCTTCCCACCTTGAAAAAGGCCTGTAAGCAGTGGGGGAGAGTCCACATCTGCTCCCTCTCCACTGATCACAGGGCAGCACAGACAGAGCAGTGTCCACTATGCACCAGCTTTCAGGCAGTGCCATGTTGTGGAGGTTAAACCTATCCATAGGCATTCTCTGAAATACTGTTCCAGCTGGTTGTGCTTCCTGCACTCCTCTGTGCTGGGACACACAGACGCACAAAGCCAGCTCAGCTCTGGAAAGGCAGCACAGGGAACTGCTGCTTGCTTGGGTGGTTGTTGAACAGCTGTTTCAGCTATGACATAACTGCTTTTAAACTTCAAAAGAACTCTATTTCTGAGCTGAAAGCATACGGATTGTTTCATAAAAAAGGCAAGGGTGAGATGTTAGCAGGCCGTGTAGCGGGTAGTGGACACAGTGGAATTGCAGAGTGCACATATCATCCTGTCAGCCCCGTCTTCTGCTGACCTTCACTCCTTAGGGGTCCAATACTGCACTTTTTCTCAAGCAATAACCTCACCCATGCCAACAGAGCCTGCTATTCCATCTGCTGGTAGTCACAGTGGAATGTGTTTGCTTTGGGAGTGATTGTGTGCTCCGCTGGTGGGCTCAAAGGACAGATAAAAACTAGTGCCCAGTTCTGCAGAGTAATTTCTATTGAGGTGAATGAACTCATTAGTAAAAGTAAAAGATTCCTTTAAAAAGCTGGGTGTTCTGCAAACCCAATGTGGAGTAGACTTTTTGCGGAGTAAGCGGAGTTCAAGTATGACCAGACACAGCTCAGCTCTGTTTCATGCTACCTGCTGCCCCTGGGAAAACTTTCTGATGCCAGCTGGGACAAGATGAGAGAGTGAAAAAATCATACAGACCAGGCTTGGATGTCTGAAAATCTCACAAAATGCAGAGAATGCCCAGCTTTTTCAGACAGCTGTGAGGCAGCAGGTCATACAGATGCTCTGTGACACTGGAGCTGCACATGCAATTCTGGCCAAAAAAACGTTGGGAATGTTTTGCTGCAAAACCTGATTATTGTCTTAGTGATATATGCAAGGAGAAGGGAAGGGATTTTACTACAAACAAGCAAACAAGCAAGCAGATTCCTGTCTGGAGCTACATCATCAGTCTGCCAGACCCCAAGTTTTTCTCTTTCACTGCCATGGGAATCCTTCCGTTCCCATGAAAGATGATTGAAAGCTGCATCTTGCAAACAGCTCTTCTGAATTAAATGGATGACTTTAACTTATTGATGTTGGCAGCTAGAACATGGCCATGGAAGAGAGGTAGAGGAAAGAAAAGGAGGTGCTGTGTTTAAAAACAAAGAAAAGTCTCCCAACTGCCAAAAGCACCTCAGTGGAGGGATGTCGTGGTGGTTCCAGACTTTGGCAATGAAAAGCAATGATTGCTTAGCTGTTTTGGGGGAAAGGAAACATTCCAGCAACATCATTACCCAATTAGTCCTAATGATGCTACTGTGGAGAAGGTGCACTCTTGTGAGTGTGTGAAACAGGATGAGCTCCTGACATGATGGACAGCGAACCTGGGACAGTGCGGCAGAGGTGAGGACCATCAGTCCTGTTGGGCCCCTCCTGCAGAGTTCAAGGGGCTGGAGGCACCTCAGGCCCATGAAATCAGGAGAATGGGGATCTGCTGTTTCACTCCTAACCCGTGGACCAGCTCCACAGAGACCAGGAGATGGTCCTTTCTTTCACCTGAAGGCCACTGGAGACAGCAAAGCAGTCCATGCAATACGCTGAGTATAAATGGTTGCAGTTTAAACCAAGAACCAGTGGTGCCAGTGTGTATTGAACACTTCACATGCAATATCTTTATGTTAGGAACCATGTCAGTGACTAAAAGATCTTGAGAGAAGACTCTGACATGAGTCATCTCAGTGCCTGCTGAAATCCTCATGCTGGCACTGATCAGAGCTTAGATTTTTAAGGGCAGGCTCATGAGCCAGGCATCCAGTGCTCTCTTACCAGATGAGCAACTGAAGGAAACCTCACCCAACCAACACAACCCTCAGGAACAGCGCATTTCAAAAACATACTGGGAAATATTTCCACATCACTGAAGGCATTTGCTTGGAAGTCTTACTCTGTGTCCAAAACTGCTGTCAGTTATTGCAACTCCAAAATAAATGTAATATTGCTTAGTTAAATCATCCTGCCTCTAGAATAGGCAGCAGCTCTGTCCTCTAGACAAAATACCCTCACATAAATTCACTCTGGCATCAGAGCTTTCCGTAGGTGGGTGGCTTTGACAGGAATTCATGCTAAGTCCAGAGCCAAAGACTGTGAGAAAAGCTATCCCAAACACCCATTGTCCTTTGCAAAAATAATAGAAAATTGATGATTCTCCACCCCAAAACCACAGCGTTCCTCAAGCCTAATTCCACAGGGCAGCTAAAGTGCTGCTCTTTAAACACATGTTGCTCAAATACAGGTCAAGAACTGCTGCTGGGGGGGGCTGTGGCACAGGAGCAGGAGAGGTGTTTTCCCAGAGGCTGCCAGGTAATTTGGATCCTGGAGGCACAAAGTGAGCAGCGGGAGCTGATGGGGACAGCAAAGCATGTGTATCCCCAGCCCAGGTAATAAGGTTGAACCCCCAGTGCACTGCCCCATGGGTGGCCTTTAACCTCTGCATCTCTCATTTTTCACTCGTGCTGTAACACTGCAAACAGCAGCAGCACTCCAACAGCAGATATCAGCCTCTGCATTCCCACAGGCTCGGGTCTGGCACCAGGGCTGGAGCAGGTCAGGCCCTGATGTGATCTGTACCATGGCCTGTGACAGGTTATTTATCCTTTTGCCTGCCAGTGATTGGTATGATATTAATTTTCCCTAAAAATCTTGTGCTTTGTGCAAGAATGGGACTTGGCTGTTGCAAGGAAATTGCTTTAGGGTACAGCAAAAACAGCAAAATATCTCAAAAATTATTCCAGATAAATACTGTGCTGATGTACAGCAAGACTTTATTTATGTCATGTGCAATTAGATTAGTTTTCCACCTTTTAACAGGAGCATTTCAGTCCAGAGTAAGAACAAAACACACACAAGCAGCATGAGGCCACAGCCAGAAATGCTCCCCTCATCCAGGGAAGAAAGGGCTCTTACATTGTGAAAGGGAGCCTCCTGTTGTCTTCCAACTGGCATTTTCTGGCCAGCTGAAAGCTAAAATAACCCTTCCTTTATGCTTTCAGTACTGGGATCTAATGGCTAAATGGATTTTTAGTACAAAGGATAATTTCTTCCTTCAGTTTCACTCATCACTTAATGGAAAGGTCCCCTAACATTCTGCTTACATCCCAAACAGTGGCTGATCAGTCAAAGTTAACACGTTGTCTTATAGCACTGCATCTATATTTTTAAACAACAACAACAAAAACTACTACTACTAATAATAAATATATATAATAATAATAATAATAGTAATAGTAGCAATAATAACAATAATGGCTCCATTGCAGCTGGCTGCCTGCCTGAAGCTGCTGTGTGCTCACACTGGACAGGCACTTTCCAAAGATCAGCATTTGGAAAGGCACGATAAATTTTTGCACAATTTTTTTGCATAGGTGTTTCACCTCTCCTCCCACTTTGCTAACAGGAAGGCACACTGCCCCAGCTCCCCAGGGTTTAGCTCCAGACCAGTGCTTCTCATTGCACTAGGCAGCAATGAGAGCAACGCCACACCACTCTGAAGGTTCCACATAACCTTCTGAGCACCTTCTTGCTTTGCATTAGGCACTTGTGACACCCTGGACCTGGATGATGGTTCCTAGATTCCTGATTCTTCCAAGAAAAACACGTGTATCTTTAGGCATGGAGCACATTGGTGTCCTGAGGTCATAGCAAGGGTGAAGAGCAGCAGAGATCCTAACTGGGGCTGAGCTCTGCCCTGGGCTGATGGCCTCCAAGGGCTGAGGAGCATCAACAGCAGGGTATGAATGTAAATGGGGGGAAGCAAAGGATTTGGTTGCTCTAGGACATCCCCATGAGAACAGAACCCCAGACCTTAACTCATGTGCACAAAGAGATGTTACAGGGACAACCTGTAGTGCACCAGCACAGCTCCCAGGGACTGACACGTGGCAGGGCACCGAGCAGGGCGGTGGTGGGGACAGACTGGGAGCTTACAAGGACACACGTCCCAGAGCATCAGCACTTCCACACATGCTCTGCACATGCTCTGCAATTGCCTGGGGCTGTCTCCTTAATTTTCTTCAGCTGTCCCCATTGTGGCAGAAGCACCCCTTGCTCCGAAGGGGTAACTGAATGTTGGACGTGCAACACCACTGAAAGGGGGGATAGAGAACCGCATTCTCCTTGGGAAATTCAAGTAACACGTTTGGAAAGGGAAGCTGCCTTTTAAAATCTAAAGTCAAGAGGTTGGTGAAAAGGTAATTCCTGGAAGTTAACTGAGTCTGTATCTTCCATTACTGTTGCCTATAAAGAAATGTTCCTGCTTCTTTTCTCCACTAGTCATGGGTTTCATGTCAGCTTCAGTATTTGACTGTTGACTTCTTCAGGCAGATTGATGGCTCAGCTGAAACTGAATTTATGGGCACAACCCTCCCCTGACCAAGGCTCGCCTCCTCAGACAGATCCGTAGCTCCCACTGAAGTACAAGGGAGAGGAGGCACTGAAATAATCTGTGAGGATCTAAACTTAGAAAGGAGGATAAGCCATTTCTGCCTAAACCCACTGAATTTAGGTGCTTTCACCTACTGTCTGGAAGCACCTACCTGTGGACACTGATGGCCATACTTAACTGGATTCCTAAAACCAGGCTGTGAGAACACCTTGGGAAAAGTTCAGCATCCCACACCTCATCACGGGATGCTGAAACTAAACCCTGCTCTGCAGCTGCCAAACCCATGATGCCATTTCTTCCTCTGCAGCAAAAGGGCCCACAAGGCAACAAACAGGTCTGCTCATTTGCCCAAAGACAGGGTTCTCCTTCAGCTTCTTGCTTCACCCAGCACTGAAGTCAGCAGCTGTAAAGTAAGACTGCTCCTTTTTTTTTTTTTTTTTTAATTTTAATTATTAGGAAAGAAGTAAAACAATTCATTGTCCTGGGGAGAATATATCCCTTGAGTCTAACTACTGAAAAATCAAGCAGCATTTGAAAAGCAAGACAATAAGGCTAACTTGAACTCACAGAGCATTAGAATTGCTCTGGAAGGAGCACAAGTGATTTCCTGATAGATGCAATAACAATGCTTCAATTACATGAAACAACATGTAAACCAAAAATGCAATGCTACCCTGCTATTTGTACATTCCCTGTTCCTCTGTCATCCTCTTATTGTTAGCCCTTTAAGTATTGTCTCTCTTAGGTTTTTAAATACTTCATTAGCATGATTTGCCACCAATCTTTTTGTCTTAAAGAAGAATATTTTCTCTCACCAGGACTCTAATTGAGCCAATTTTAAATGTAGAAAATGCAGGCTTCAGTGATATTTCCATGCTTTTGATGGTTTAAGTCACAGAGAAGCATCTGATGCCAACAGAAAAATAACACCTGGAAACATGAGGTAAGGTGGGAAGTATATAAAGATGAACCCTTCCCTGTGGGAAATAGTTTGTGGAAAATCTGCAAAGGATGATGAAGGTGAAATGGATTCGTTTCTGCTGTACTCCCAGCAATGAAACACAGAGAGATGCTGTAAGAAATTAATCTCCTCTGCGTCATGAAACCAGTTTTAACCCCCGAGAAAGAAATAAATTGACTTGTTTTGACTGATGTCTTGTGGGGCACTAAAAAAAATTGATACGATCTCTTCTCCTGTAGCCCAGGAACATCCTGGCAGAGGACAGGAGCCCGCAGCCTCCTGGCTCCTGGCTCATTCTCTTCAAATTTCTCCTTGCAAAACTTCTACTGCCATAGTGCCATCTAGAGACAGTTACAGGAATTAAAGAGGGTTTGTTGTTCCTAAGGTCAGCTTTTAGTGTTGTTGGAGGGTTTATACGGTCACATCCCAGCAATGATTATTGCTTGCTGTTCCAGCAACCCCGAATTATAACACTGGGCTCCAGCGGTTTGACACCAAACCCCACGGAGGCCAGTGCAAAGACTTCAGGGCAGCCAGGATTTGTCTTGTCCTGCTTCCACAGGATGAGGATTTCTTCATGATCAGCTCTTTATTAACATAAAAGTACTAACAGAGCATCCACTGCAGCAAACAGCTCTGGACACCTGTGTGTGTGACTCCAGGGACAGCGGTCCCTGGACCACAAAATTAACATGACACTGCTGGAATTACTACTATCTTTTCTCTTAAAACCCAGTGCAGGCAGAGACAGAGAGCACAAACACTTGTTCCGGTATTTTAGCATCCTCATGTCCCTGTGACAACCTGAATAAAAGCAAGAATCTATTATTCTAAGTATTTTGAAGGAGTGAAAAATGGGGTTTCACAAAACTGAAAATTAAAAAAATTAGTCACAGTGGAGGGAAACAGAGCATGTTGACATTTAAAGCACCAGCCTAGTAAGGAAGATACAGGTTTAATTCCAGATTTCCAGCAATATCACAGACACTGGTGGACCTAGGGTGTACAAAAAGATGACAGTGACTCCTACACTCTCTCTTTATCTCTCTCTCTTTTTTTTCTTTCTTCCTTTTCAGATGTCTGTATGGTTGCTCAGTACCTCAGTCATGGCTTTCACTTGTCATAAAAGCAATGAATAATATTAATAAAAAAATACTGCAAGTGTCTCTCCATATAAGAATGATTTAAAGATGTTTTCTTACACTCCCAGGAGAACAGATTTACAGACAAATTTAAGCTACCAAGTCAGAGGCAAATTATCGAAATGTTGTAAAGTTAAGGACAGAGAAATTACAGGACATAAAATTGATGATCATCTTGCTAGCAGTGAAGAACCTCCTCTTAATCATAAGGCAAGTGGCCTCAGATGGCAAAATATCTATATTCCACTGCAGCTGGGTGTCCCCAGGAGAAGCCTGGATTAAACAGAAGGCAGTGAAATACAGACCTTGCTCAACGGCTGCATGAGAGCAAAATATACATCTTTTGTACATCCCTAAAAGATTTATCATTACCTATGGTTATAAATTTTCCTATAAAAGGGGTTTGAATGGAAAATACCTTTTTGGTCCCTTGGAAGGAAAAGACAACAACATCATGATCAAAATCCCACCGATGGGCTGGTTTTGTGGGGGAAGAGGGAAAGCTTCATTGTTCTAGAACCAGTATCTTGTCTAACAAAAATAGGTCCACAATTAAGCACCTCTGTGAATCTCTGTAGGTCAGAATATATGAGAACATGGTATAAGCATCTGGAGATGTGATTTTTGAGCTTGCTTTTGCCTGTGAGGCTCACATGACTGGACTCTGCTGTAGATGGGCATCTTGGACATTCAAAGCTGGGCAGCTGAAGGTGGGTGGGCCTGACACTGGTAAGTCACTCTCCTTGAGAGCCCTTGGCTAGTAATGCTGGTGTTGCAGAGTCCAGGAGCAAAACAACAAAAGGCTAAAAGCAACAGTATTTAATGGTTTGCTTTTCAACATTTTTGTCATTTTAACTACGTCTTGCAAGCTGTAGCTGAAAAAATATTCCTTTTCAAAAAGTATCTCACCAAAATTCAGTAGTACAAACCATTGACTAAGCAGTTACAAAGACCATAAAGAAGACTTTTAATTATCATTTCCTTGGGACTATGGGAGTTAAAGTGGGATTAAGAATCACTGTCTAAACAGGGGGTCTGTCTCTGAGACAAAAACGTGAGTTATTGGCACCCATGTGTACATTTATTGACTTTGTTCCAAAACCCACATTGCAAGTGATACAAAAATAAGAAACTAACCAAACAGTACTTGCCCACATGCAGACAGAGAACAATTCCTACATGGCAACAAACCTATGGAGGATATCCTGCTGCTGAATCTACCCTAAACTGAAGAGGGGGTGGCATGAGGCCCTGAAGAAGAATTCAGAGCATGACCCTTTGATGGGTCAGAGGGACTGACAGGGCATGGAGAGAGCCATCTGCCTTCACACAGGGAATTCATTGATTGAATCCCACATATTAGATATAAGAGAGAAGTTTTTTACACACTGGAACAGGTTGCCCAGAGAGGTGGGCAAACATTCTGGGTCAGGTTGGATGGGGCTCTGAGTTGATCCAGTTGAAAGTGCTCATTGCAAAGAGGTTGGACTAGAAGATCTTTAAAGGTCCCTTCCAACCCAAACCATTCTATGATATTCATCAGTCCTACAAGAGCAGGGCTATGAATAAAACAAGCAATATGTACTTGCCCATTAAATCCTACAAGGTGAAGAGCCTAAGGATGAGGACAAGGGACCTGGAGGTAGCGCAAGCACAGCATACTCCAGAGAGGAGTGTCACCATCCTCTCTCCTGATGTCTGAGCCCTGGCAGTGAGACATGTCACACTGCACCCAGTGAGCAAGGCAGGCTGCCAGGGGCCCCTGCCACAGCACTGCTCTGACATGCTCTTCTGCAGCAAGCCAAGGACACGGTGCAACCACCAGAAAGGCTCCTCATCACACTGCCTCACCCCTTCCCCAGCCCCTCACGGGAAAATGTCCCCCCAGCACTATTGGAGCTCAGATCCACAAAGAGGAGAGTGGTAAGGAATAAATTCCTGCCACGTATTTTCTCCAGCACAATGAAATAATGCGGGCCACGAATCTGACACTCTGCCTCTCATGCTGGAGAAGTGAGCAGAGAGCTGTGTTTTAACATTAGCTCCTAAGTATAATTTCCTGTAATTGTAAAGTGCTTTAGTGGTACTTGTGAACTTGGGTGGATAGCTCCTAAGTAAGTTGATGAATAACCCAGGACTGACTCATCTCCTAAACAGACCCAGCACTGAAGGAGGGAATGCAGAGAAAGGTTTTGCCTTCCATTAGCAACACTATCCAAACAACTGACCCTCTCCCTGAGAGATTAGTTCACAGCAGGTGAACTATAATCTGCTCTGATCGGCAGGCAAGGAAAGCATTCATTCCAGCCGCATTACAGACAGAGCTTTTCTTCTCTTTTTTTCACACATTGTGAGCTCCCAACAAAGGGTTCCAGCTACCAGATCAAACAAACATTTTGCCACTTACTTGCAGAAATGGTTCTGGTCCCAGGTTGGGATGGTAACCAGCTGAAGACTGGCTGATGGGTAATTTTTGCCAAGCATGGCCATCAGCACCTTCTCAGCTGGAAAATGGTCATTTGGTAAGGACTGATAGTGTTCAGAGCAATAGGCAAGTTTTTGATCAGGGTCAATTATGTGCTGCGAATTCGTTGCCAGTTTATGATGCTAATCTACCCAAAATTATTATTTGTCAATTACATTGTATTGCCACTCATCTGATGTACTCAGTTACCAACTGGAGAACATTTTCACAAAACAATCATGCCATTTCTGGCTTTCTGGTCCAGAGCCTCATGGGAAACCTACAAGATACAGTTAAACGATAAGGTTAATTTCCCACATCTGCTGCATATTAGAACTCATAGACTCACTAGTTTTTATGGCACATATATTTCCCTAAAACCAGAAGCAGTAAAGCCTTCGTTATCCCACAACAAGTAACCATCCATCTCTCTTTTCTCCTCTCTTTCTCTCCCTTTGGCCAACAATCTTATCCCTTCTCTCCTCACTAAGGCCATTGCCTTTTCTCCACAGATATCCATTACACGTTTCTCCTCCACAAATCTGAATAATCAACAAAATCCAATTACTCTCAGACTGGTTGTTCTCAGCTAAGACTCAGTTTGAAGCTGGTAGTTCTTATTTTGGAGTGAAAAACAACTTGTGTGTTTGAAAGCTTAGCTGTTTGGGCTTATGGGGCTTTTTTTGCCTCCCACCTGTACCTGCGGACCTGACAACAGGTATCACCTCTGCCTACACAAATGGCTTTGTTCTCCAATCCTGTTAACTGCAGCAGGGGGGTGTTCACCAGTGATGGTGCCAACCTCTGGCCCCAGAAGCTTCTGCAGTTTGTGATCCAGGGGTGCTCCTGTTTCCCAGGCTGGAATCATGTACGGCTCAAAGAGACATCTCGTGGCCATATCTTATACTGCAAAGCAGTTACTTCGGGCGTGGAACACCCCTTGTGTGCAGAGGGCCAAGATTTGCCTGAGTATGATGATTACATTGGGCAAACAGCAGAGGATGCCAAAATACCATGCACCTCATTCAGCCTCCAACCATTCTCTCTAGGTGCCTTCAGAACATGAAGAAATTGGAAATACAGACATGCTCTGTCCCTGTGCTTTTTGTTAAGGACTTGTAAGTACATAAAAGAGAAGCAGCTTGGCAGGGGATAGCAGAGGGCTACAAAATCCTGAGTCACTAGGAGAAATTAGGAAGGGACCAGCTGCTCACTCTCTTCCAGCACAGGACTCAGAGCCACCAGGTGAAGCTTTTGGGAGCCAGGCTGAAGCAGGAGGATGAGGAGGAGGAGGTTCCTCTTGGGCAGCAGAGGATCCAAGGGAGTCCTTGCTGAAGGAGGCTGGGTATGCAGAAAGTCCACCAGGGTTGAAGGAAAAATTGGACAAATATCAGGAAAACAGAGCTCCACTGGGGGCAACCAGCAAACAAAGCACAGCAGCGTTGGAAATCCCCCGCCCTGCAGACAGTCCTTCTGGAAAAGCGCTCAGGGGAAATGCAATGTCCTTGATTTGCTGTTGCTTTTTCCAAGGCATTTGCCTCTGGCTACCACAGGAGTCTTGCCTATGGTGCAGGACAGAGCCAGGTGTGACCCAGCACAGCAGGTTTTACACTCACAGGTACAGTTACAGAGAAAACTGGGAGCATCCTGGGAGCACGGAGCAAGTGCCAGTTTGGTCCTGACTTCTTGTCTTTGAGAGCTAACGTGGAAGGTGAGCAGTGAGAGTACATTAGCAGTGGGGAGCCTCAGCTCTCAGTTTAATGTGACCTTGTCCAAGCTGCTTATTCCTTCCTTTAAGGAGCAACAAGGCTCTTCCACCTACGTGTGACCTGGTGAAGAGAAACATGCATGAATGCTGCATGAATGATGCCCCAGATTTTGAAAGATAATCAGCTCAGTCCAACAGCTACCTAGGAAAGGGGTTTACATTAATCTGTGTTGGCTCCTGCTAAATGCTTCCTCCATGATTAACACCAGAGGTGATGTTGATAGCAGGATTCATTGTCAAAATAGCTTATAAAACAATTCCATAAAACTGTGTAAATCTTGTGTTGATCTTACTTTTTACAAGGAGTCTTAAAGCCATATATCCCAGCACCATTTACAAGGTTGTTGCAGGTGTGGGACTGGCCTTAGAAATATAGCTACTACTTAAACAGTATTTTACGAGCCTGGGGAAACATCCGTTTGAACAGTAAAAGGAGCTTTCCAGCCCACTTGCTTCTTTGTGCAGAGACTAAGCCATTGCCCATCAGACTTCAGCACCTCCCGAGCCACAGCCAAGGTGCAAGGACAGGATTCCTTTGTCAACAAAACCTTAGCAAAGTTTTCCAGTATTTTGAAGATTGGCTTCAGGAGGAGCTGGTCTCCCCAAGGCCAGGTTTCACTGCAGACCACTGAGCACCCTGAAAACACCTGCCGTTTGCAGAGCAGGGGTTGCCATGGGCTGCAGTCATTCCTCTGGTAAAGCTCGCAGGCTATTTACTGGTGCTCTGGAGCACAAAGAAACAGGTGGAAAAGGGAAGAACAAATAGCCCAATCATGTAAATCAGATGACAGAAAGCATTTAAGCAGGCAATATATACTGTAATTACATAATAGGTATTTAATAGAAATCAGGGTGAGTTTGCTAGGGAGAAAGGAAGAGCCAGGAGAGATTTCTCCCCTTGAGTTAAAAATTATCAGGATTTTAACCCCGTATTGACACTCAAGATTACATTCCATACTCTATGCCCTCTGAGCTTTCCTTTCAGCTCCCAGTGCAACAGTCCTGAGATTGCTCAAACTACAGGAATTCAACCTTCCTCTCGCAGTGGCCACTGAATATAGGATCTATTAGATCCCAAACCATTATATACCTCTGCTTTACAGGGTGCATGGGCAACCAGCTGCCACACTGCACCCCAAAGAGCACTGTGCTTTGCAGATGGTTACAGGTTCTCCCCATTTATAGCACTGGGAGCAAATGAGTTGCACTTGGGTTTGAAGTTCAGAGATTTTGGGTTTTAGCTAGGATTTTCTCTTTGACCTTGGCCAGGCTGCTTATTCCTTCCTTTAAGGAGTGACAAGGCTCCTCCATCTACATGCAACCCGGCAAGGGGAAATACCAGTGAGCTGCAAAGTAGTGCCTCCATTGCAACGTGGGACTATGGGCAATCCTTTTCCCCACTGTCCTCACCTTCATCCTCCTCATCAGATGCCTGGCCTCGCCTTCCCAGCGGATGTGTCTCAGAGCCCTCTTATCTCCTGCTCGTATCTTCTGTGTAAGACCAAATATTGACACAGTTCAGGAATGGCCCTTGGCTGTGAGCACATCTCCTAACCTTCGAGATAGCCCTTGACCTCTCCCCTGAGCCCTGAAACGCACAGAATAAATGCAGAACAGAGTCACAGTGACTGACCTGGAGCTGGTGTAAAGCAGCTGGAGGGATAAACCCAACTCACGACTTCTGCTTTGCAACAGCTCATTCTGGAGGATCTCAGTGACACTGACTGATAGATGTTTGGATCGGTATTGCATCAGTATTGTATCATCATCCTCAGCTGAAATGAGCTTTTCTTTAGCCCTGCCAAACATCCAATTCGTGATATCCCTCTGATTTAATACAAAACAGAGAAAATCCTTCCCTATTTTTCTAAAACAGGCCTTCTAAAAGAGTGTCCAACTCCTGAATTTTACAATAGCCTTAACACTGTGCAGTCGCTGTGGCACAGATAAACTGTGGCCTTTAAATTCAGGCTATGGCCTGAATAAACACCACACTGGAGGGGCTGGGATCATCTGTGGATTACGAGCTTGTATGGCACTTGACACACTGAATCTCCTTCCTAATCAGGGGTTATTAAGATGTTTTTGCAACACAAGTAATAATATAACATTTTATAAAAGGCTTTATATAGTTAACATACTAATTAGCCGTGATAATAACAAGTAACTTTATAAATGAACGTATGAAACACCATTATCTGAATCCCATTTGTATGTGGCTTCACTTGGACTTGAAAAGTGCTGGGCTCATGTAACAACCTTCCCTTCAGCCAGAGCAGTGGTCTGGGGTTCTTCCCTCTGCCTTGGCTATTTATTTCCACAAAACACTAAGAGTTCTAATAGGACTCTATCCCAAACACAAACCTGGCTGAAACCTGCCTGTTTGAGTGATTAGGCAGGGACTGATAGACCAACGAGGCAGAGCAATCACACAGCTCCCTGTTTCCTTTGGAAAACAGGCTAAAAATAGGGGACATGCAATAGAAAACCGACAGGAAGGCAGGAATGGATCTATCAATAGCTCCTGCCCTGCTTCCTGCTCATTAGTGTCTCCCAGCAGATGTCAGGTAACCTTTAGAAACCCTCTAAAGGAGTAGTCATTTATCAGACATTTCTTAAATTGAGATAGAGGGAATTTGGACCCTGTACAGTTATGGGCATCCCAGAAGAAAGAAAAAAAAAAAAAAAAAAAGGAAAGAAAAAAGACAAATACGAGAAAAAATTCCCTTCTCAGTGCATGCATTGTGTCTCACAGAGAGTTTCTGTTTCTAATACAGCCACAGACCAACTGTGGACTTTGCACTACATCTATAGCCAAATGAACATGTCACACTGATCCGTCTCCCTTGGTGTTACCACTGCAATCCCAAGCAGAACAGGAGAGGAAACACGTGCTTTAGCAGCAGTGGTCCTCCCAGGAGGTGAAATGCTTAAACTGTAAGAGTAATTTGCTGCCTAAAAAAGCCTGTCAGCGAGATGTTATTGACTGTGGGTAAGAGAGCACAATACAGGTTCTAGCTTGGTATGTTGGAGGTGAGAAAAAGGATTTTTCCATCAGAGCCACGGACCAGCCCTTCCTCCAGCGGCAGCAGCCGGTGATGGTGAGCGTTGCTCACTAGATGGCGAAGGATTCCTTCCTCCCTGCAAAGCTCCTGCAGCAGCAAGGAGAGATTCTGCTTGGGATGGAGGAAAGGGCTTGGAACACTGAGGGGAGATTTAGAGGAGACTTTTAGAGCCTGCTAAAGGCACAGGGGAATGGGAGGGTGGGTTATTAACGCTGGAGAGGTGGTACAGTTCTCCTTGAAGAGATGGTGCCACATATTTGTGGATTTCCCTCTTCACCTGACTTGAAACAAATGTGTAGACAAGACCTCAGCTACCAAGAACTGGTGGGAAAAAGTTATCCCATCGATCCTGCTGCAAATTCCCTCCAACCTTCAGGAGTTTCCTCATCTTTTCACCAGTGGGATCAAGGTCACGTGACCCACATTTACCTCTCATATCTATTTAGCAAGCACACAGAGTCATACAGACTGGGATTCATCCATCCTGACTCTCTGAAGTGCTCCTGGCACAAAAATCAGCTTTTAGAGATAACAGCTAACTAACAGAGATGCTCCATAACAACGTCCATCAGCCACAAGAAGTCTCAGTGCAAGGCTCCTGCTGCTGCCACGGGTTGAGCCCTGCCCACATAGAAAGCTGTGTGTCACCTCCACAGCACATTCTTCTGCTCTCCCAGGGGTGTTCAGCAGATGCAGGATTGCAACAGCAGGGACAGGACTGTGGCTGATTTAAGTCCTTCCACAGAGGCTGTGTTTGTTCAAGCTGAACAAGCCTCACGATTTTCCAGGTTGGGAGACTTGGCTGCCCCAGGTACCTTCAGCCTCTCAAACACAACTAAGGAAGCACGAGAAAGGAAGATGCTCTCTCTAGGGTACTTGGCTACAAGCCAAATTTGTCATTCTCAAACAAACAAAACAAACAAACACATAAATAAAAATAAAAAACCTCAACTGAGACACAGCTGTGAGCCAACCAAGACTGTTTCAAAATTCTTCAACTGCACTAGTGAGTCATAAACCAACACAGCAGCTATGGAAGTGAGTTAGAGGAGGGTAATTTCAGCCATGTTTTCAGCAGCAACTGGATCCCAGGAATGTCCTGTTCTTGCAAGTCATCAGTGTTTACAAGGCAAGTTTTGCCCCATTTTAGCCAGAGTCCCTCACACAGCCTCAGCTATTTGCAAATACCTCCTTGCCCATGAGTGCTGCCAATATTTTCAGTAACACCAGTTCAAACAGGAAGAAAGACCTCCAGCAGACATCTGTGTTGTCAGGTGAAGAACTGTCTGCAACAAGCTCAGCCCTGCAATTTCCAGATTCCCCATCTCCATTTCTGGCTTAGGCCATGGCCACTTGGGCTCCATTGCCAAACCGCCACGTTTAGGCATGAGCAGCATCCTACTGTTCCTGGCTATACTGGGCTCAAAAACCTCAGCTCAGCTGATCTGCTGGGTGATGCTGGCTATTTCGTCCCGGGTGTGCTCACATTTGCACGTTCTCTCTCTGCCCAGCCCAGTGTGAACCTGTGGCTGAAGTCTGCAGAAAGAAGCTGAACGTGTGTGGGCTCTCAGAGGTGTCCCATTCCAGTGTGAGTGTGGTGCTCATGGTGTACAGCTGCCAGCTCAGGCATCCAAAATGTACCTTTACATAGTGGAGCATCCTCTATTCCTCCACGTGAGATGCCCTCATGAAAATGAAAGCCCATCTGCATGAACCTTTAGGCAGCAGCACCAGTAAGTTCACACCTGAGTCTACAAATATGGGATAACATACACACATAGTGTATATACTCAGACATGAATATATAAGGCAGCAAACGGGATTTTGAACATTCCTCACAACCATTTGGCATAAAATCAGTCCTGAGGGTGATGTTTAGCAGCCTGAGTTCTTTCATTGCTTCCTCCAGCCCAGGATCTGTTATACCCATGCTACATTATTTGCAGAATAGTGTGAACGTATTTCTGTTCAGAAACCCAAGGCTGTTCCTGCCCAGCTCGCCGGGATATGAAAATACCTGGACGGTGGTACTGACATTTTTCCTGAAGCTCTTTTCTGTTTAACAGAAGCAAAGTCACGTTGCTGAGAGACCCCTTAGTAACAGGAAGCAGTTGTCCAGTTTAAAGAACCAGCTAGAAAGCAAACAGCTTTGCCTCCTTTTTAAAGCCCCTCAGGACAATATTTACTCTTCTAAAATATCATTGTGCCATGGCTTTGGGACTTTGCTTGACAAACTTGGGGGTCTCTGAGCAGTTCAAAGTGGGCTTGACCTATAGCTGAGCATGGAAAACAGGAACTGCATATAAATAACTAAATTACAGAGAGATCAATTCTCAGTCAACTCATTAGCAATGCCCGGCGTCTTTAAGTGATAACTCCACTCTCTAAGACCTTTACGTAATTACTTGCACAAGGCACATTTTACCCTTTGGTTCGCAAGTTTCATAAATGAAGGTTAAGTTTACTTAACCACCCAGGATTTACCAGCCATGTTAAAGCATAAAATGCATGTGCTGCCAGGTGTCTGAGCAGAAACTGCCTTGTTGATTCAGAGACTCCAAGGTTAAATGATGGCTCCTGAGTCCAAGTGTGTTTCCCATTGGGGAACGGGAGGATCTGCACTGTAACATTGTACCACAGTTCAGAAGAGGTTGATTTAACGAGGCTTGGAGTTAAGATAGCAGTGATTGAGAAACCCTGAATGAAAATCAGGGATTTGCTGTACAGCACACCCATAACAGGAATCTTGAGTGTGTCACACTCCAGCTCGTTACAGAAAGATAACCATGCCCTTTTTTTCCTAGACAGACACCTGCTTCTATCATCTATCTTTCAATCTACGCTATTTGCATGCTTGCACATCTGTAGGATCCACGTTTATACAACCTGCCTGTCTCTTACTTCACATGGTTCCTACAACTGAGTGGTGGGCCAAATTTTCAGCTGATGTGAATCAGCACAGTCCTTTCCTTTTTGGAAAGTCACACTGGCCAAGGCTAGACTGGGTATTTTCAGGGTGGTAGATTTGTACCTCTGTGTTTGACTGACTCCTCCTTTGTGACAGCATTTTAGATGTCCTGGTTTTTACTCTCCCTGCTTTCCCACACATTCAAGTTTTTCAGACGCCACTGGAGCACCCAATGGCTGAGTAAAGTTGTGTGTGTTCCAGGAGAAACTTGCTTAGAGAGATGTGAAGCTGTTGGGCTGGTGTAATGCAGGAAACCTGGGAGAGAGCAGTCTATGGGATATGCATTTTCCTTCCTCCAAACCAATCTCATTACCTGACAGCAAAGTCCAAATTCTGCCCCTCAGCCCAGGTCTGCTCCACCAGAACAACATGACAGGCCATGATGCTGTCTTCAAAGGAAGGTCCTCAGGCTGGACCCTCCATGGAATGCTTCAGCAATCTCTCCCCACTGCTGCCTCTCCCAGAGGTCCTGCACTCCCTCTTTCAGCACATGGACAAACAGAGAGCTCTCTCCCTGTGGGTCATATGTGAACCCAGGCAGGAGCTGAGAACTGGCATGTACCTCACATGGCACAGAACAATTTGATGGGGACCTCTCTAGTCCCATCAGATGATGAGGATACCTGAATTCTGCTCACCTGAAGTTTGCTCAGATGTTTGATCACATTTCCATGCACCTGACAGAGGAAAGATTGGTGTATCTGATCTTCCACATGGTCTTCAGATGAAATGAGCTGGACCATTCTGGTCAAAAATTTGGCTCTTGAAGCCATGCCATAACTGATCATGAAAAATAATGGGTTGAACTTACAACACAACTAATGGTGACAGGCCAGAACTTCCACCCTCTGCAGCTCTGGGTGCTTCTGTGCCCCAAGTTCGTCTTGAGGTGCAGATGTCATGGTCTGGAGGTGTGTACGAGGCATTATATGCAAGAAGAGGTAATATCTTTTATTAGAACACACATAGTTGGCAAAAGTAGGTCAAGCTTTAAAGCACATGAGCCTTTCTTTAGGTCTTGCCTAATTAAACTCCTCTGACCATTGCAAATCTAAGTGCAATGTTAAAGGCAGGATAGAAGTGGAGCAAAGATTTTGTAAAGGGCTCAGCACAATAGGCTATAGATTGCAATAACTAACCATTAGTCTTGGGGAAATAGCTCAGCCTCTGATCTGACATTTTAGCAGCTAAGAGCTCTGGCTAACAGATCCTACTCTGAATTACTCTCTCAAAACCTTATCAAAAGGAAATGGAGCCTTTTGAAATCACTGGCATCTCTGGAAGACTGGTTTATCAAATTTCCCTGGTTCAAGCAGAAAACCTCTGTTTTCCTCTGCTCTTTAACCTCTTATTTAAAATGTCATTTCACTTTGAACTGCCAAAAGAGGCAGCGAGGGAAGCAGCGAGCTCACCATCAGAAGGAGGTGAAAGCTGAAACTTTACCCGTCCTTAGTGAGTTTATCCACATATCAATGGCATGCTATACCAGCGTGTTTATTTTTATGACTAGAGCATATCCCTTAACCTCAGGGATCCGAACATTTCCCTGGAATGTACAGACGTTTCATATCATTTATTTCCCAGCGGCCCTTCCCCACACCAGCTCCACACACGCATACATAAACACACACACTTCTATTCACATTCCCTTGATCACACCGGTGTACACGACCAGACAGCAGCTTAACATAAGCACACATGCATCCCTGTCCACAGCATCAGTCTTATCTGCATCCCTCTGCATAAAATATAAATGTACACACTCCTGTATTTAGAGGTACTTATTTATATAAGACATATATGAACATAAATGGCTATGATTTGTGTGTGCATCTATTTTGTGTGAGCTACATGCACACGTGTGCACACAATTTTTCTGTGTGAAAATGTACATATGTGGAAAACCAGGACTGCAAAGGGCACTAACACATGGCACTGATTCCCATGGCTGCTCAGGACCTCGCTGTGTGGCTTCCATAACCAAGGGGAAAGCGTTTGGATGGGATCCCAAGGACTTCCACCAGCCGAACATTTGGATTTCACTTGGGTCTGTCTTTGTATCTATTTTAGGGGGAAAACTACTGCCTGGAGCTACAAACAAAAATGATGGACCAGATTTTCCCTCAGAAGCCCTACAGCAATAGGGATTCTGTGAAGTTGCTGCAGCTTTGCTCTGTTATAACTCTGTCCCCTTGCCATATTGACTCAGGCTCTAATGAGATATTACCAAGCAGTGAGGTTGGATTCAAGCTCTCATATAAGCTGCCAGCTGAGGATTGGACTCCTTTATCAGTTTGTGCTGCCTTGCTGTGGGCCAAGGTCTTCAGCTGGTGTAAATCAGCACAACTCCACGGAGGCCATGAAAAATGAGGTGCATAAGTTAAGCATCTGTCTCAATGGCTGATGTTTTTCTTTGCTCCCATGGCCTCAATTGCACTTAAGATGAACATAAACCCATGAAAACAGTTTAATGGGACATGGGCTTTCTGCTGATCATCTGCATGCAACTGAATTTTACTCCATGTGATTGCTAAACCAAGTTCAGCAGATATGCATGTTACAAATAATTTGTCATGCTCTTAGGCGTGTTCCACCCCAGGCCACAAAATGTTCACAGTAATTGAAATATACAGCCAAATTCCAAGCTAGCATAAATCTCCGCTGATGTCAAGCCATATGGAAATCCATATGATTTGAGGGCTGTAAAAAAAACCTAACAACCAACCATGCCTTCTAGTGAGAGACTTATGCAGCTCAATCTGATTATTCTATCACAAAGAAGATTAAGAGATGACTCTACTAGGATGTCCAAGTACAGATGGAAAAAGAAAATACCCAGTATGGAATGGTTCTTTAATCCAGCTGAGGAATGCCAAATGAGATTCATTACTTGGAAGTAAATGCCAGCCAAACTTGAATAAGTGATAAAGCATAGATTTTTTTAACATGGAATCATTGATCAAAGGATAAGGCGGACTCTGAATCATTGAAAATCTTCACACCAAGGTCACATACTTTTCTTCACAAGATTCTTTTATCTAGGATAACTTGTTGAGTTCAATATAACGGTAATGACATCAGTTGTTGAACATGTTTTTTTTCTAAGAGGTTGTGACTATTTATAAGAAGCCAGTGAATTAAACTTGAGAAAAGCCACTGTACTATCAATAGGGCTAAATTTACTACAGATTGATTTAACTTCCACTTGAAAATGCTTAGGGGACTGCGAAGTAAAAAATTAGCAGCAGAAAGCACTGAACTTGATAAAACACAGAGCTGAAGGACAAACAAATGATTCCTTCTCTTCACAATTATTTATTTACTTTATGCCCAGTCAGTTATCCCTGACATCAGAACATTTTTAGAGCTATGAAACTAAATTCTTCCAGTTATACAGAGAAAAAGAGATGAGCCCTCTCAAACACGAAAGAAGAAATATTATTGA
The DNA here is from genome assembly GCF_036250125.1 of Pseudopipra pipra. Taxonomy (NCBI): domain Eukaryota; kingdom Metazoa; phylum Chordata; class Aves; order Passeriformes; family Pipridae; genus Pseudopipra; species Pseudopipra pipra. The sequence goes on from NC_087557.1 coordinate 25,548,575, forward strand.
TCGCCAAGAAAGAAATCTGCATCTCGCTAAATCTGCATTCCTCTGCAGCAAAATCGATGGATTTCAATGGATTTCAATGGATCCCAACTGCCAAGGGCTGTGGTTGCTCCAGGTTCGAGCATTTGTCCCAAGAAAGGCCCAGGTGCCAAGTTAATTTTTAAGAAAAGTTTTTTTAAAAATGTCTTTGCACCATCTGTTCTCTAGGAGTGGTGCATTCCTCAGGCTGCAATTGTCATCAGCTTCTCATTATTATTCTTAATGTTTCTTCGAAGTCAGTCAAAATCAGAGACAGAAAAACAGATTTGGGGTGTTTGTGCTCTGTTTGCACACTACACTGTGCCCGAAGTACATAAGGGTTTTTAGTTATTTCCATCCATGGCTCTTTGGCAGCAGAGCTTGATGTCAGAACCCCAGCTTGTCAAACAGATTATGATTATATATTATATATAATCACAATGAAAAGGAGATTTGAGATGAAAATCTAAAATTGGGATGGGGTGGGAGTGAAACCAACTCACTGCAGGCAGCTTTCTAATTTCAGTCATTGGTTCAAATCCCACCCAGAAGCCACAAGGCAATGCAGGATCCCTCAATTTCTTGGAAACTGGTCCCATACTGTTACTAAAATCAGTGGCATGCTTTGCTGTGCCTCTGCTGGAAGCCTGGGGAGGTTTTAACCAGGGACATCCCAGCCTGGGGTGCACACACACCCTTTCCAGTACATTTACAAGGGGGTATTTACTCTGAAGAAGAGCTGGGGCCTGCCAGGGCCAGGAGGGTACATTTGCTGACTGTGCTTTGACCAGTGGCAATACCCACAAAGGAAGAAAAGGCTGAGGGAGGCCATGCTCCAAGATGCAAAAATAAAACTCTCTTACCCAAGAAATGAGCATCAAAGCCCATAAGTCCAGATCTCACTTACCCCTTATTGGCTGGGTGAGTAAATTCTGCTTTATCTGGCCACACTGCTCAGATGGGATTTAGAAAATAAACCTGCAGAGACTGGGATTAAACAGCCAGGGCAGAGGCGCAGGGCATTTCCCTGGCACTTCAGCATTGGATAAGGCTCAGGAGCAATGTTGCTAGGGTTGGAGGGAGGCAGGAGCCAAATTCCAACCGAGGGAAGTGCCTCCACCCTAAAGAAAAGCCCAGCTCCATATGATGTGCACCGGCCCATAGCAGTTATTAATGTTGCTGGACAGAGCCAGGATATAGGAACTGTGTTTCTGGTGTCCAAATGAGACTCCAGCCCAATCTGATCTGCCCTCTCTGGTCAGACCAAGAGGGACTGAACTGTTTCAGGTCTCTGCTTTCCAACGGGGTCACTAACCTGCAGTGTAATATCTGATGGTTAAATGGTTAGAGCAGTAATTTGGGCTCAGATGAGGCTATATCATGCTGGAATATTAATGATGTCATTGCAATATGGCCACTAAGTCATCTTGCCTCCACAGAGGTTCCCTACCCTAGTAAGAGCAAAACCCTGAGGCTCTCCAGACAGAGCTGAGCCCCAGCACCCCAGGCTGCATGCAAGTAAATGTTCCTAAATTCTGGCTGCTGTACGGCTTTGGGTGTTTTCCTCCTAAAACACTACGGGATGAGGGGGGTGTTTAGAAGTAATTAACACAGGATAGGTATGCATGTTTTCCTCAAGGTCGAAGCATCAGTTTCCCCACTACACGGTGTTAGAAAGCAGAGGCTGTTAGAAATCACCACAGCCCTGAGACTGATGGCTTGCACTTGGCATGAAGATCTTAGTATGCTTAGATGACAACAGTTTGTAGGATAAAACAGGCTTCCTGATCCTACTCTTTAAGCCCTTAAATGGGTGGAAGGTGGTAATCCCAAAAGTGGCCCATCAGATAGACAAGCATTGAATACTTTGCTGTGTGTACCTGAAATGAGCCCTTTGGGGGATCACTACATAGCAGAAAATAACCCAGAAGGTTTGTGAACCTTCAGACAAGGTGCTGCACAAACCCCCTCACAAACCCTCGCTGTAAGATCGACAAGTCAAAGTCAAAGGTTGGAACAACTCTCTGGTTCCCTTCCCTCTCCCCTCACCAGTTTGTTTCTAATTATTTTGCACACAGATCACAAGGCAAAAAAAAAATGTCTTATTTCACTAGGGAGGGGAAAAGAAACACACTTGATGGTACTTTAAAGAAACTTATTCTCTTTCCTTTCAAAAACAACAAATCAAGTAAATTAATAGGCCTGGTCTGATGAGTATGAGTCATTTTTTCAGTACAAACTAACCACAAAAAAATCTGGGTTTAAATTCAGAGGAGAAGGCAGAAAAGAGAAAATTATAAAATAATAAATGCATTTTTTTAATTATTCAATATTAGTAGTGACTAGAAGAAAAATATAAGTTTTAAACATCAGAGATCATAATGTAACCTCTGAGTCGTGACCAAGCAATAAACAGACCAAATAATTACAGAGTTTGAGATCGAAATATTACACCGTGTGACTAACAGAGAATAAACTCCACTCTGCAGTGTTTTAACAGCTTGCTACTCCATGAACACTAACAGTGGGGTTTTTTCTGTCAATTTGCATAGATTAGCCTTTGAGAAAGATCTCTGTTACTGTCTTCCCAAATTACTTTTTTTTAAAGCTCTGAGCAGCTGATGTGTCTCTGTCTACCCCCTCGTCTATTTATCTGTATTCGACACAGATATCCTCCCCAAAATGCAAACTGATTTTCTGTGGACATACACGTGTTTCCTATTGACAGCTGTGGGATTCATGTGGGTGTTAGTGACTTATAAACACGCACATGCAGGCTCATATGCACTTAGTATTATTCCTGTTGGAAATCCTAAGTTTAAGTGATTTCTTCAAAAATCACGTAAGAAACATTATCAGAGAAGAGAGTAGTTCTCTAGAGCAGCACCCCATGATGATAGCTAAGACTTTTTCTTCTTATAGCCCTGAACGGCTACAGCAGAGAAAACTGAGCTCCTAAGGGCAATTGTAATGTGCATCCCTGGCTTCAGATCATAGCTGCTTTAGCCACATTCCAAAAGACACGCTAGCTCTTCTCTTCACTGGCTCAGCTCCCATAGCTTGCTCTTCCATTGGGTTGGGTCACTAGAGAAGAGGGAAAACAAAGCCTCCAGCTTTTTGCCCAGTCCTAGCACGGGCATCACAGCCCAGAAAGGCAATCAGCAAGACAGTCTTCCTCAGGCTCAGCTCCACAGTGATTTTCCTTCCCTCCCCGGGCTTTTAGCTTGGACAGCTTTGGGCGTATATTAAAATCATGCAGCTTCCTAACAAAGATACCTTGGCAACCTTCAAATTTTACTATTTTATGGAGAAGTAGTGTCCGTGTACTTATGCAATGACTACACACACAATACAGCTTTGCAAAGAAACAGTCATTATATATTGTAACTACACACACCCACACAGTTATAAAACTAGGGATAAGACACTGCATTTTTTGCATGCCTCAGACCCAGGAACAGCCCATGTGTTAGAGCTGAAAGATTATGTAAATATCGACCTGAGGCAGCAGTAGTGTGGGATAATTTAGTCCCAAGGGTTAATTGACTATGAATGATCTTATGATCACCAAACAACCCAACTAATAGCTTGTAATATGAGCTTTCCATACAAAACACGTACAAGATATAGCATCTTGCAGTATTCCATGTGTTACTATGCATCTCCCATTATTGCAGATTCTGTGTTATATGGAATATGGTACGTGTTTTGTGCTGCATACTGTTTCTTATATATGTATTACATATCAAGTGGTATGTATTTTACATTAAATTACATATTGTGTAAATTTGTACTTAAGCCAGGACCAGATCCCAACCCTTACTGACAACAAGCAGACAATATCTGTTCAAAGCAAAAACCCAGCAGTGGAGCAGGTTCTACTGGCACTGCAGCCTGTGGATGCTGCTGAGCGGAGTCAGAACCATTTCCCCTGTTTGCAGAAGGAGATGAGGCGGGTTTCTGGCTTGGTCTCTTGGCTACACACAGGTCACGTTTCAAATTTTCTGTGTTTCACCCATCAATGTGTTAGAACAAAACCGACAAGTGAATTTCACCTCTCCTCTGCTCCAAAGAGCGTCTGAGTCTCTAGAGTGGAAGGACAAAATATGGGCACGCGAAACCAAAACGGGAGTGCCCAACCCCAGAGAGCAGCCGGGGCCGGGGGATGGAGCGCAGCCAGACCTTGTCCCCCTCCGTCCCGCGTGTTCTTGCGTTTTGGGTGGCAAGCACACGGAGAGCTGGTGCCTCTGGGTTTGGAGCCGACCCCCGCCCCTAAAATAACGTTTGCTGAACGCAGGTGTGCTTAGCCTGGAAGCTTTGCTTTACTCGCTTTTCCCCCTCGTCCTTCCCCCGGCCCGGAGCCCCCGGTGGGTACCGCGGGGGAGGGGACGCGCCACCCGGGGTGTGGTGGCACTGACGGGGGGCTGACAGCGGCACCTCCCGCGGGAGGGAGAGGGCCGGGCTGTGCCCCGGAGAAGGGGAAGCACCGGGGTTGTGGGGGGAGCATCGGGAGCCCAGAGCAGCGGGGATCCCACCCCGTCCGCGGCGCCGGGAGCTGAGCGGCTCCTCACCCCGGCGGGCGGGGTGGAGGAGGAGGAGGAAGAACAGGCTCATTTCGGTCCGGGCAGGTCGGAAACCACAGCGGGAAGGGGTCGGAACCCCATCCTCTCCCCCTAGCCCCCCTGCACCGCCCTCAGCTGCCCACGGCGTGTGTCCGTGTGTGCGCACCCGCCTGCGCACGGTTCATTTAAGGACGTGCGTGTCTGTACCCAAATGGCCGTTTCGGTAATTATGTACAGCTCAAAAATCGTTTAGAGGTAAAAAATAGACATATCTTGACGTTTAGAGGCCATTTCTCTATATATGGACATACCCGCGTAAACAGCCGTACATTTGATAAAGTCTTCCTGCAAATACCGTATATTTATGTATTCACCAATGTTGTAAGTCTAAGATACATGTAAATTGTATGTATCACGAATATGCCGCTTTATAATTTGTAATTCTAATTCTCAGTTAATAACATAGCTAAGTATATGTACTACATTTCTGATCGCAGTTGAAGGACACAAATTAAAAATATACATAATTTTTCTACCGCACGTAGAACTGTATAAACAATAATTTCGAATTACAAGTGATGTGTCTGTAATGTGCCTCATGTGCATGAGACATATTTCATCAAGTGTTTCTCAAATGTATAGTGAAATTAATTACGAAATTGTCACATGTGTCATTTATATATATACAGATATAATTGTGTGTGTGTGCACGCCGAACTTGTGAATTATCAGGGGACGAACGGGATGAAGTAGAAGGCAGAAGCCCCGGGCAGCCATCCATCAGAGAAAACCCACCCCGGAGGATATAAACACACTGATTTTGTTTCGGAGCCTGGTTCGGCTCACCAGGAGAAATGTCATTTCGAAAGTACGGGCCAGCCAGGCTGGTCCCACCGGCGGAGCAGGAGGGTTCGGGGATCCCCAGGGACCCCGCCAGCCCCTGGAGCAGTCGCCTCGGGGCAGGTAACGATGGTTGTGGGACCAAAAACGTTGTTTCCACAAGCTTGTTCTCAGGAAGAGGAAGAACCGGTATCTGCATAGAAATCTGCAGAGAAATTAAAGATGCAAACCTAACTAAACAAAATAATTTAAAAATCGCAGCGAAACGGACCTCAACAGCCTCTCCCGGCTCAGCCAGCCCAATCCAAAGCCACTCGTTTTTAGTAGCAAAAAATTAATCGGGGTGGGCAAAAAAAGGCTGGTTTGGTTTGACTCGGGACAAGCGTTTTCCGATATTTTTGTGAAATGATTTTGCACCAGCCGATGGGATTGCCTAAAAAGCCCTTCGGGATCCAGCCCGCGAAGGGCTGCGCGGCTCTGCGCTCCCACCGGAGCGGGAGAGGAGGAGTCGGTGAAGGGAGGATGGAGAAACTACAGACGGTATGAGGGGCTGTTGCTGAATCGAAAGATAGGGGAAGACTGAGAGACGCTAAAAAAAGAATGAGCGAGGAAATAAAAGAAACCAGGAGAACGACAATTAGAGAGGGGTCGTGCGGTGGGAAGGGTCGGGGTGTTGAGGGGGGCTCCGGGATGAGGCGAATTTCGCCTCGATTGCAGCAAGCCTACGCGGGGAAAGAAAAAGGAGATATTAAACAAGAAAGCAATCTAGGAGAGCCGCAGCTGTGCGCCAGGTGATGGGGCCGGAGCGCCCGGCGGCCGGGAAGCGGCTCGGGACGGCGGCGGGACACAGCCCTCAGCCCGCAGTCCGGTTCTGGGGAGAGCCCGCCTGGCTTGGAGGTTTGTTGCTCGCTAATGATCAACATCTTTCTTTGTTAATTAGAATTGCCTGGCGATGCTGGCGCCTTGGCGCACCGGCGGGAGGGCACGGCCACCCCCTCCGCCGGGGGACCACCCCGTTTGGGGCAACTCCGCCCGCCCTGCTGCGGTGCCACCGCGGGAGCCACCTTCCTGCAAGCACCTGCACCGGGGCGGGAGGGACATGGCAAAGAAACCCCTTCCTTCCGCCTTTCCCTTCTCCTGGCACTGCGCTCATGAAACGGGCGATGCGCTCGATCAGGTCCCGCAGGCTCTTTTAAGCTAATACAGTGAGATGTTCTTTTTTTTCCCTGCTGGTTTGTGTCTTTGCTCGGGATTTTTGTTTGTGGTTTTTATTTATAATTTTTTTTTTACTTTTTTTTTTTTTGCATCCTGGAGCATCCCTGCTCCCCGGGCGCGGGCACGGTGCACTTCCCTCGGCGGGGCGCAGGGGGTGCCGCGGGACCGCACGGCGCTGCGGGGCGCACTGGGGGCGAGGGTGAGCTGTCGGGGCTTTCATTCGTCGTTTCTTTCCTGTTACGCGCACATACGCGCACACACACACACACACACAGAGCTTTTTCTTCTTCACCTGTCCCTGGAGGAGCGAGGCGAGCGAAGCCACCGCCTGCTTTCCCCCACTCCACCCCCAAAGGAACCGGGATAGTCACTTCTTCTCCTCCGTCTGAGCCCCGGAATTTCCCCTCTGGAAAGGTGGGGGGCAGATGCTGGGATAAATACGTTCAGCTCTGCAGCCGAATTCCCAGCAGCCCGAATAAACAAACACTGTCACCTTCCTGCCCGGGGACGGGTGAGTGTCCTCGGCCTCGGCTGTCCCCTCTGTCCCCCACCCCCACCCCGCCTCGGTGAGGGACACCCCGCACAGAAAGGCAGATTTATTGTCCCTAATCAGCAAATCGTTTAGGTCATTACAAGCCCATTACCGAGAGACAGGCGGGGTGAGGACCAACCTTGGCCACTTCTTATCATGTGAACCAGCCTTTGAAAACCAGAGAAGAGACAAGAGTTCCCTGGAGAGTCCTCCGTTATCCCTCTCCTATAGGAGAGGCTATCCCTCTCCTGCTCGTTTGCTCTCATCTACTGCTTTCCTTCGGATTCCTGGGGCCCCCTCGAAAGGAGTTCGGTCCCCCTAAATCTGACACCTCCCTCCTTGCCCGAACCTCTTCCTTCATTGCTTTCAGCCAAGGCAGCACATCTTCCCAGTAAGGCTGAGAGAACGAGACCATTTCACTAGGTTCGGCGGGGGTTCTTAATACCATCCCTGCCTTTTCCACAATTTTTTTCCTTATTTCTTTTCCCAGCCCCCTGACTGACTCCCTGTTTTCAGTAAAAACACCAGAGATTCGGTGCTGCCTGTGCTGTGGGTAACCCAGGGGTGCGGTGTTCCTGCTGGCAGTGCATCCCATCAGGGAAGAATTTGGGGCAGAGCCTCTTGGGTCTGCATCCACTCAGATCCACACTAGGGATCCAGTTTGGAGGAAGGGAAAGGGGGTGGCTCAGCCCCCTGTAAACCAGGACTCCTGTACCACCCCTGATGGGGCATCCTGCAGCATCCCTGGTACCTACCCTGGGTACCAAGGATGTCACTGGCCACACAGAGCTGGGGGGGCTGCACAGATCCCCACGGTGGGGCCAGAGAGACCCTTGTCTCCCCTCTCACCCCTTTTACCTCCACCCTAGTAATTATGCAACCTCTCCTGACCCTGCTTTCTATCCCTTTTATCCTGGCCTCAGTGCCTGTTCGCCCAAGCAGGCAGGGCTGAGCCGTTGGAGATTGCTCTGAGGTCCTCCCATCTGGCACTTTCTCTCTGTTCCCCCACTCAATAAATAAAATAAGGGTCACCTTTTTTTTTTTTATTTTTTTTTTTTTTTTTGGATCACACACTAAGGCCCATCACAAATGAGACCCCCGAGGCTTTGATGCCTGTGTTTGGACACAAGCAATTATCTCTAATTATTGTTTTGCTTTTCAGTTTGCCCAACTTTCCAACAGCCTTGAAAAGAAACTTCAAGGAGGGGGCTCAGCAGACTGAATGAGACATTTCTCCACGAAAGCCCCTCCCAGAGCCCCCTCTCGCTTCCATATTGAGAGAAACAAAATCTTCACAAATGTTTAAGTACAATATGGGTTTGCCAAGGGTTTTCTTTTCTTTTTCTCTCTCTTTTTTTTCCTTTTTTTTTTTTTTTTTGAAGATGATTTCTAAAGACACGGGAACATTTGTACAAATAAGGCGCAGATGGGAGTGGGGTGGGGGAGCACACTGGAGCTGAATATCTGGGAAGGGAGGTGAAATGGTTTTCATCTGGGAAGGAAGTGGAGAAGCAGAGATTAAAACCCCCTTAGACTTTCCCACCACTCATAAATAATACATTAAATTGCACTTACTGCTTTCTGCTCACTGAGGAGCACCGGGCAAAGGCCTCAAGTCCTGAAGAAAATTCAGTCTGTGGGAATGGCAGGACTGGGAGGCAGGAGTGGGGAGAAAGAGTGATATTTTGGGAAGCTTTTTGGAAGGATGGGAAACAACCAAAAATAACGTGTGATATCTGTGCCGATGCATGTGCCACACACCTGCATATACACACAGAGATCTACATATGTGGGTTTTTTCCCCTGCTGGTAAAATGCACCTACACACACACATATGCACACAAACATGCAACCTGGGCACAAATGTGCTCACAGACTGAAACACAACTGTGCACAGAGGCATCACACACAGGGAGCACAACTGTGCACAGAGGGATGTGCATATGTATGTTCACACCCACACGGGCATATGAACATCCACAGGGCCATCACATCTGTGTGCTCGGGCACACAACGAGGTGGGGGAAGGATGTAGATAAACATGTAGTAGTTACTTGCAGTAACAACCCCCGCACTGTGTGTGTAAATGGTAAAGTCATTTGAGAGCCAGGATTGTACGTGGGCTGTGTTACACACCCCTTCCAACTTCTTGAAGTGATGATAATAACAACTCTGCGAGCCAGGTCTCCCACTGAATACCCAAAGCCTGTGTGTTTCAGCTGCTAACCCGCCATTTATTTAGCAATCCTTCACAGTAACCAGAGCAGGCTACCCAAAATATGTCCAGCCTGCAGAGAGAAATCTTTGGCTGAAAGACATCGATCATTTTCTGCAGCTAAAATTCCTCTGCAAATCAATGCCATCCAGTCATTAGTTCTTCACGACACAGCCTAATGGGCCATCACATTCACAAAGGAAAACTCAGCTCCGATCCTACCCAGACCTGAGTGCACAGGCCATGGTTCGCAAAGGTGGGGGAGCTTTTGTTTATTGTTCCCCTTCTTTGGTGGTAGCACTGCAGGGAAGTGGTGTCATAAATATTTGTCTTTCTGCCTGGCTGTCTGTCAACATATACGTCTAAAATCCACTCTGACTATAAATACATAAACACGGTTTAGCTGTGGACTTGGCAGTGCTGGGTTAACAGTTGGACTCGATGATCTTAAAGGTCTTTTGCAGCCTAAATGGCTCTATGATTCTATGAAGCACTAAAGCATGAGTACTTGTACACATCGTGCTATATATATAGCACAGCATTAAATCTATATAATGTAATACTGTGAGTATATCATTATGTGCACGTGTATGTATACATACATGCATATAAACAAATCCAGGCATGTATATCCCTTGGGTATTTTATTTTACTACTTGATTAGTAGCAGCGGTAGCAGTAATAGACATATTTCTGTCAGATCTAGACTGGTAACATAAGAGCATATTATCCTTTTAGGAAAGTAATTAGCATCAGGGATCTGATTCCTTTTGCTACCCTTCTAATTAATTATACTTGGTAATGCCATCATTAAGAAGAGCAGAGTGTTTGTTCTTTTAATCTCTGTGTAAGGGACATGAGTTGGGAACAAGCTGCTTCAGGGTAGCTTTGCTGCGCTCTTTATTCCACCACTCAGCCCTCCTCTTTTTGGTTTTTTTCCCAGCCAGGCTTTTTGCAGCAAGAGTCTGCACACCCCACCCCCTCGCCCCCAAACAAAACAAAACAACCCCCCCCGACCCCCCCCCCGCCTCAAAACCTCCACCAAACTCCTCCCTCCAAAAAAACTAGGAAACACAGTGAATTAAAGAAGCCTTGACTTAAAAACGACCCATATGTTTGCAAATGCTTTCCAAATGATCCCTTTCTGAATCCATGTGTTGTGCAGGGGGGGTGGCGGAGGGGGGAGGACACCCCACTACAGATTGCGGCTCTGATCTCCGGGTTTTTCCTGAGCTCGGGGCTGTCTGCGGCGCGGCGTGACCCTTCTGCCAGGGGTCGGTGCACTCGCCCGGAGGGCGGCTGTCCCCATCGCTGCGGCACAACCGCGGGCCCCGCTCCCACACGTGGGGTCTCGGATCTAAACTGCTAATTGCACGGGTTCACAGATCCTCCAGCCCAGCGCCTCGCCGAAAAACCGGCTCCTCGCCGGGCCCGCATCTCTCGGGGACCACACACAAGCACCGCGCAGGGCTTTTGTGTGCGAGAAAAAAGGGGACACATAATAGAAAGGGCGAGAAAGAGAAAAAGAGTTGGTAAACACATTGGCTGTGGTACCTAGAGACCAAGGCAGTGCGACAGGTTCCCAAGAGAAGATCAAAAGTTGGCCTTTGGGAGAAGCAACTGAGCAAACTCAAGTATGTTTCCATAATGAACTGCACAAAAGCAGCAGAAGGAGTACCACGCTGAACTCAATGAGCTGCTCATAAAGCACTGATATGTATATTATATGGATATTCCCATACCTGCCACACCAGTCCTGGCCGACACAGGTGCTTGTGCGGGCAAAGTGCAGCACATAAATCTGCCACACACACACCACACAATCTGTAAATAGGTATGCACCACAGAGATACATGCAAGTAATTCTCTCCACAGAGAATTAGATCAAAAAACTCAGAGCTCTGCCTGGAGACCTCAATGACACAGCTTTACCTACACGTACCTGCAGAGACGTGTGAGTTTATGGGCACATAAACTCACAGCATGTTCAGCATGTCTGACAAAATAAATCAGTGTTCAGATGTCCATGTTATCTATTCACCTAGTTCTGTGTATATATTTCAATTGCAAAAATGTAGAATCAATACTGGGTGTAGCAGGCATGGAGGGCCGTGCGCTTTTTGTTATGGGATATGGGCTACTTTTACATCCAATAAAAAAATAAGCTGCTTAAAAACACTATCTTTTTCATCAAGAATGTACAATGAGAATTTTCTTAAGAGGGCGGGATGTGTTTTTATGTTGTAAAACTTCAGCGGCCTGGGAGATCATTAATACTCATTTATCTGTCACCTGACATGACATCTGTCATGTTACTGAGCTTTCCATTAAGAATGGGAAGCAGTTATATTAAGTTATGTCCCAGCTATCTTCTTACAAAGAAAAGGCCCCATTTGTTCCAGAAGCTAATATGCTGGTTTCCTTCACTGTTACTCACTGAGGCAGCAAGCATGGATGTGACAGCCAGACGGCTGATATGAATGCACATGGACATCTAAGGTCCTAAAGGAACATAATACAGCGTAATCCCAGTTTAACATTATTTTAAAATAAGGGGGAAACACTTAAACTCTTCCTACATAATGATATGAATTTTGCCCTGGATAAGATTACGTGGTTTTCAAGCATGATTAGCCATATGTCTAAACTGAAATGAGACAAAACCAAACCCAGCAACTTTGCAGTGCTGTGTGCTGAGCTTAGCGCTTTTTAGAAAGGACAATACAGAACTCATTCAACTCAAGTGTAGTCATAGCAATTGTTTCATTGAGAGAAATATGTTGTTAGAAAAACTAAGGGAATATAGCAGCTTTAATCTGTCCATTGCATTAGAAGGGGGACACCTAATGCAACCCAATTTTCCAGCTTATGGGTTACAATAGTTTGACTCCCATGCAGTAAATCTAGATAAAACTTAATTAACATCTGTTTCTTAAAAATTTACTTAGGCCACCTCCTATCTCTCCTAGTTAATTTATCTTAATAAAATATCCAGTATGAATTTATGAAGAAATATGCCAGTAGAGCATCTCTGACAGGAGAAGGAAAGGGAAGGGAAAGAAAAACAACTTAAAGCTGTTAGTAGCAATTATTTTACACTAGTACACATCCTCAGATCTCATAGAGAAGGCCACGCTGATCTTTTTCTTAATTTTAAAAGAATTAGAGACTGGCCAAAGAAGTAATAATGTAGCAATTTTAAGACCAACAAGAAAGGCTTTTCACAAGGTGCATTGTTAAACTGTGGAGATCACTGACACAAGTTCAAATAACGGGAATTCAGAAAACAAGTAGAGCAAATACTGGAACAAAAAAGTCATCATCAACACAAAATTAAAGACAAAAAAGCCATGCTGGAGGGCTACAGGAGGAGACAGTCACAGTTGTCCCTCCAAAAGTACTGCAGGTTCAGTAGTTTTTGGTACATGCCTTCAAGCTGTCCCTGGTTAGTGGTCAGAGCAGTCCCTTCAGACACACATTGGCAGTGGCAGGGACTGAACCTCAGCCTTCCCCATCACTGGCAAACACAGTCACTACCCAGATACCACACAGAAACAGAGGATGGAGGAATGCTTCCTCCCTGTTCTCTGGATGTGTTTTAAAATCAAGGAGTGCTCCTCTGCCTGGCCCCAGAAAACTGACTTAATCACCATCTACAGCCAAAAGTAGGTCTCAGTATGTTTTCTAGAGGGACATCCCTCCAAGAAGCAACATGTAGGGCTGCAATGCAGAAAAGAGCACAGGACTAGAGGTATGACCTTTGTATCACCATTATCTGCATGCTTGCTTGGGGACCCACTGCTCAGTGGGCTGGCTTGGGGAAAGAGTATTTTAAGATGTCTTTAGCATTTGCAGAGGAGATTGTGACACCTAAGTGGAACTTTGCCATAAGAATGAGTGCTTAAGTCATTATTTCCAAACTCAGTTTGTCTCTCTTGTCTGTCTGGAGGAGTTTGACTCCCTCTTCACTGAGTTTAGAGGGAGTCAAACTACCTGACACTACCCAGTTTCTGATACATTTTGAACTCGCTGATTGTCAGTGCAATAATGTCAAGGCTCTTGAGGATGGACCAGCCTCTCTCAGATGGCATTCAGAAGCATCTCAAAGTAGCCTCTGGAACCTTCACACTCTGGGTTGAGAACCACAGGAGAAAGAGGACTCCTTCCCCAGAAGACATGGTCTGTTCTGCCTGTGCAGCAGTCAAAGGTTTCATACTGCATACCCTGAGCCAAGGACACTGTTTGCACTTGCTGGCTGTCATCTTCCCATTAACCAACTCTACAGGTGAGCTAAGCTGGGCTGAATGCCAGTAGTGGCACAAAGTACATGTTAACAAGCAGCTTGAAAACAGCCCATGGTGGAGGTCCTGTACCACAGGTTCAGCAGAAGCTGCCCGAGAAGTTTATGGGCTTTAGGGGACCAGCTTCACAAAGCGAAGGACACCCTGTGCCTTCCCCACTGAGTGTTCAGTTGGGTGTTGAGAAAGACTGATGCTTCTCTGGGATCTTCTTTGGGAGCACTTAAGGTATGTGCATGTGTTTAAGTGCATTGAAGCAGATGCAGCGGCACTTCTGAAACAAATGGGTTGGGAAGGAGCAGCTGGGGGGGGGAGCAGAGGATCACCCCCGAGTCTCACAAATGCATTTTGGGGTAAAGTTGCTGTCATGCCAGCCCTGGAGCCCTGGCATGCAGCAGTGGTGTCTGCTTATTTACAAAAAAGAAGACTTTCTCACGCACCTTATGCCTTTTCCTTTGCTGACACTGAAGAAAATGATGGAGCTTGAGAGGAATTTTAGGAATGTGTCAATTAGCTCTGAGAGTGATTAGCAGCGATTCATACCAGCTTAGTGTCTCTTCCTTGTTGCTTTCTGGCTGCATGGTTTGGCAGGTGTTTGCCCAACTTGAGCTCCTTTTGGTTTCTTGGGCCAGTTACACTTCAGAGGTGTAACTTCCCTGGCAGTAGCCAGGTGTGAGTTCAGCCTGGATGTGAGCCAGGTGAGAGAGAAGATGAAAGTTACTCCAATTGCAAGTCCTCCAGAGTCTTTAAATACCCCAGTTCACCTTGGCTTCACTGAATGCAGTCCCTTCACTTGGCTATAGCTTTTCTGTCAGCCTCCCACACTCTGTACAAAACCAAACTCCGTCCCTCTGTGTCCTTTAAATTATTTGCCTTTATTGTACAAGCTCCAAGAACAAAGCTAAAGAAAAACAATGAAAATAAACAAATTTTAAACACAACCACATTTCATGCCCATTCCTCAAGCCAAGCTCTTATTATTCCAAAGAACAGGGCCACAAATATGAGGGACGAGAAGTGACAAATGAGTTTCTCTGACAACCAGCGGATCATGGTTCTTGCTTAAGAAAAAGTAGCTCACAGTGCTCTTTTTAGGTCATCGATATCATGAGACTTCATTAATGACTCACAAAGTGCACAGGGAGCTTTAAATGAGAGCTATTTTCTTTGTGTGCAAAATAAACTTATATTAATGACTGAAGCAGGAATAAGTTGGCAAGGTATAGGCAGACCACACTGTGGTCAGCACAAATTATTGTCATTTGCTGGAATAATTGCAGTGGCAACTGTTGCTGCTGTTGCTAAGTGGGGTTTTTTTCCCCTGCGTGTCTTTGTGGTACACACTATTTATGGCCAGATTCTGCCATTCCTGCGGAGTCAAGGCTGTCCCCTCTGAGATCTGGGTCACCCTGGCTTGGTCTGTTTTTAAGGATGGACACAACTTCATTCCCCACCCCCAGTTACAGTCTTGGACCTTGGAGTGGGGAAGACTTGTGGCACCACGCTGGATGCAGGTGACTTCCACAGGGCAACAGAAAGCAGAAGTGAAGGGCTGGGGCTGAAACATCTTTCTCCTTTACTGTCCAAAAAAGCAATTGAATTGTACAGGAGCAAATGCTGATCTCCAGAATGGAGGTAGTAGAACGTTGATCTTACAGAAAGAATGGAAGAAAAGCACAGAGTAAACGAAAGACAGGGAATAAAGAGACAAGAGTGTATTTTTTTTTCCAGTCACTAGAAGCATCTTAAATATGGTCAACCAGAGATCTGATTTATTAGCATCCAGTTACCCTATGAGAGCAGAAAAAAGAGTTGAAGCTGTGTCTGAAGGGAAGGTGATGCTTTCTAACACAGGTTGACCCTGAGCTCTCTGTACCTGATAATTAAAATCAAAGATGACCAGGTGCAGCCTGGGTACAAAAGAGGGAACAAAGAGGTGAACTACTCTTTGACCAAGAAAAAGCATGTTTTCCCTGTTGCCTTTGACACAGCTTTGTGTTCTCAAGTGATCTCTGACTTCTGATGTGCCAGGACTCTCCATCACGTGTTATATCAATATGGAAGATGCCACCTTTGGACAATTAAATATTTAAGCTCACAACGACACCACTCATGAAGGATGGATGCTGAGTTCCCTTGTTTTATGTGCCTCCAAACCTTTCCCAACCAAGTTTTGTACTAAGGGGTGCAAGGTCAGAGCAAGAATGAAAAAAACAGGTTAGGTCCAAGCCAGGAGGTTTCTGCTATCTCATCTAGATGTGAAAAGGCAAGATCAGAAAAACTTGAATTGTCTCTGAGTCTCAAGGGTCAGTGCAGACTCAAATCTTTTTCTTGTGTGTGAGAATTTGAAAATGGACAATATGTTCCAGCTCAACACTTTGGAGATCAAAACACATTTGAAAATTATATTAAGAAGGTACTTTAAAATTGTACATCTTCAAAATCTGAATGCATTATGGCTGAATCTCTATTGTCCATTATCAATCACAAAATAGTGGAAGATTTTCACTTTTCATTTCATGCCTCAAAACACACTAATATCCAGAAAAGTATTGCAGCACACGAAAATCATATCTAACGTGAGACAGAATAGATCAGATCTCTCCTGTTGCTCCAGCATCTGAAATTCCTTCCTCCATAGTCCCTAGAGAATCTGTCTTCAAAACACTGTCATTTGTCCTTCAAATTCGTCTTGGCATGAAAAATAACATTTAAACCTGAAGGAAAACAAGCTTTTGGTGCAAGCTGTGTCTTTGGATCTCTGCCTTGGTCCCAGCCCTCTGTTAGGAGTGAGGAGTGAAGCAGTTATTTTCATGCAACAGATCTCAGACATTTGTCTGTGTCCCTCATGAGGAATGAATTAGTTCATTTCAGCAATGACAAATACACCATTACTCCCTCTTTTTTCACCTCCCTCCCCACCTAGTTGTATCTGCATAAATATTAATACTGCAACTCCTAATTAAATCCAGGAATATATTTACCTTCACAGATGAGCTACTTAAGCGACACAAGAGGGGCCTCTTGTTTCCATGAAACTTTGCAGCCTGTAAAATGCAGCAGTCTTTCAAGGGTTATTGCTGCTCAGCAAATAATGGGAAAAGATGAGGAATATTTCTGAAATAGGTCAAGTACACTCCAAACATAAACATGCTAATAGGGAGAGATGTAAGAACAGTGTCAAATGTCAATGATCACAAAGTAGCTCCCAAATATATATTTACCGAATGCAATGCTTCTCCGCTGAACAGAGTTGACATAATGACATGCTTTTGGAGGAAACTTTTCTGGTTATTTTATTAGAGGTGTTATAATGTTTTTTAATTAATTTTTTTATGAAGTGCAACTAGAAAGTTCCTTCCCTTGAAAGACAGGGTCTTTGAATACTACTACTACTATTAATGATAATAATAATAATCAAATAGTCTGCAAAAGGCAAACAATGTCTGTTTTTCTCAGAATGGTTTGTATAAAGCAGCCAGCTTAGCTGTTCTTCTCTCCATACCCAACACAACAGAACAGTTTGACTAGTATTGACTGAACTGTTGTTTGCAGGAACATCACATGTTAAAGTCAAGATGAAATACCGCAACTGCAGCTTCCCTGCCCACAACAACTTATTGCCCTGTCAGGAGAAAAGTCTAGACTGATGTGACATGAAATTGGATAAATCTCTGCTGTCTCTTCCTTGTCAACCACGTACATGCAAGCAGTTTGGCCGAGAACCTGTTACACTGTTTAAGCTACAACTACCTAAAACCCACTTCTAGAATAGACACCCATGTGGAACAGGACATACTGGATGGGGTTTTATAGCCTGTCTGGACCCTGGCAAAGTGCTGTTGGTGAGCTGGATGATGTAAGAAAAAGCAAACCAGGAGGGCTGTTATTTCAGTATGGCTGTGGGCAAAGTTCAGCACTTGTACAGTTCCTCCCTCTCCTCTATGCCACTGCTCCTGGCTGATCAAAAAACAGTGTGACGTGTTAAGGAGAAAAAAATCAGCCCCACGCTGAAATTAATAACCCAGGGCATCTTATGCAAGACACATGAGCTAAGCCTGTCCCACTGCTCACTACCAGGAAGGTCTCCACTGTGTTTATCTTCTGCAACTGCTATAAAACTGCCACATCTCAAGAGACCAATGGGAAAAAATGCCATGGCATTTGTTTGCTTTGGATCCAGTTCAAGTCAAAACCACGAAGATGGTCCATAACCAACTTTTGATCAGAGCTGATCAAATCCAGGGATAGTCAGACTTGGAGGGAGGTCCTTAAGGAAGACAGAAAGCAGCTCGAATCCAGAGGAGCACAACAGCCACAAAAAGTGGGTCAGAAATGTGGAAAACATAATATGAGAAATGATCAAAAATGAGTGGGTTTGTTCAGTCTAAAAAATGCAAAGAGGACACAGTCTAACAATCCACAAACCCCTGAGTGAGAAGAGGGAGGTTATAGACCTTTGTGTCTCCTATGGGAAGGAGACAAAGAGTCTTGCCCTTGAGCTGCAATAAAGCTGGGATGACATTAGACATCACAGGGAAAACTGTTCAAGAGGAAGACAAGGGAGCAGTGGAAGAGGTTGCTGACAGAGTTTATGGTACCTCCATCATTAGGGAGTTTTAAGAAGAGGTTTGATGTGCCTGTGCCAGGAATGGGTTTAGGTCTGGGTGTTTAGGTCCTGGATGAGGAGGAAAAGGTCCCTTCCCACTATCTTCTGGGATTTGTTAATTCAAGCACATGTAAAAGTCACTGGACACACTTCCTCAGACATACTCATGATTCAACCTCTGCTCTTTGGACAAGGCCTTACTCAAAGTCTGATGGAAAAAGCACCATGCAGTTTGGTCACTTTGGACTCCAACCCAGCTTGATGCACTAAAGATGGTTTCGTAAATCAAAGTGGGGATGAGAAGATTTCTTATCCTAGTAAACCAAACACAGAACTGGCACCAGGGCTACAACATGAACCCAGCTCCACATCCGAACTGCCCCTGGCCCCAACAAGTTTACATCTAAGCTGTTGGTTGGGGGCCTCTCTGCAACTTTCCCATGTCGGCAGCTATTGTGAAGCATCACATGAGGGGTTTTTTGAGCCGGGAAGCCTTTCACGGATCTTTATTTTATCTAAATAATGACAAAGAGCTTGTGCAGTGCCAGCACTGCCCCACTGGAGTCAAAAGGCATCTCTGTTCAAACACCAATGGCTCGAGGCCCGAAGATGTGCAGCTTCAGCAAGAAGGACCCGGGAGGCGATGGTCTGTTCCTGCCAACCAGCAACGTGGCTGTTTATGCAAAGGAACAGCACTCTGTGTGAGTGATGGTAGGTTTATTTTGCAGTCAGCGTCACAAATTATGGCGCTTTTCCATCTATTGTCCCATATGCTAAGTAAACATCATAAACCACTCTGTGCTATGTGCTTCTGAAAATCATAACACAAGAGTTTTACCGTCAGGGAACAATGAAAGGGCAAACAAGGAAGTCAATCCATGTAAGTTAGCTTTGTTTTCCATATGACAGAGTAGTGTATAACTTGGTTTCTCCTCTCATGTCTTTAATGGTAGTTTTTTTTGAAAGCTATTATGCTGTGTTACATGGCTCCATTCATAAAATAACATTCTACGGGGCAGGAAATCATTCCTTTTTTCATGATCATATCATCTGAGCCCATGCTGCAGGCAACAGGGAGAAATTACTACTCCTGATGCACATTTAAGGAGTTTCTTCTGCTGCACGGTTCCCACATCAATAAGACATTCTGCACATGCAGCAAGGCAAAACCCCACTGGGTAGGCTGAAATGATTTCTGGGTGTGTGGGTGTGTGTGGTTTGGTTTAATTTAAAGATGTGCAGATAGAGTTTTCACTCAGCGTGCGGTATTCATTAGCGCGAGGCAGCAAACTTGCCTGGAGATCTGAAGGCCCCAGAAATCAAGCTGTGGGTGGGTAGTGATTGGAAAGGTTTAAAGGGTGATGATTTGATAATTTCCCCAGTCCAGAAGCCTGCAGAGAACACACACATGCAAAGTCTGGTCTAGGGCTGCCCCATATCTCAACTGCCCTGGATGCAGGTACTGCGGGACCGTGCACTGGTCCGTATGGATATACTGACATGGATGGATCAGCCTTGGGGGCACTCCAGGCAGGGACATCTGCAGACAGAGCCAGGTCCCACAACTGGCTACTGAAAGCTAGAGAAATAGCTTTTAAATGCACAACAGCAGTTTGAAAACAAGGGGATGAAAGGTACCGCCCATCCCTATGCGATTCCACAACTCCTTCTGGGTTTGCCTTGATACATTTAAAATGCTCAGATCCTGCTTGGACAAGGCTGGCAGCCCTGGTGGGACCAGCCTGCAGGTCTGCATGAGGTTCACCAGTGCATGTTTCCTGCCATGGCACTGGCACATCCCTGGCAGTGCTTCTGTGCTGATGCAAAGATGACCAAATAACCTGCCACACTTTGTGTAAGGGGAGCTGGCAGACACCGCTGCAGCAGACACTGTTGGGGGCAAATGGTGGGGCCAGTTGGGCCCCCCATTTTATCCCATAAAGGATTGATGGGAATATTCTCTCATCTCCTGCCTCCAAATCACCTCAAAACTCAACCTCTGCCTGACTCGTCTGAATTTATGGGCTAGGTCTTGTGGCTGTCAGACACCTCAAAGCCTGGTTTTGCTCTTCCTGCACAGGATGTGCACAGCACTCAGGGATTTCAGAGACATCCCACCACAATCCTGGCTGAAGCTGCATGAGCTCAAAATTCCTCCTAATGCAAAGATTTCCTTCAGATGGAGAGACAAAATGTGCCATATTTTTTATAAAATATTTTTTCATAACTTTTATTACCTACTGATTCTATCTATTGGCAAAATATTTCAGTAAACTGAAATACTGGCATTTAGAAAAGGGTGAGAAATCAGAAAGAAATGCTGTTGCCAGCACCCTAATAGGGCTTTCGGAAGGTTGTATGAGCTTCCCATATCCCTGACGTGAATAGAGCTGTGTACTCACATATGAAGAACAAGCTTTCAGAATGTAACTACAAAGATTGTTTGGTGTCCTTTCTGAAGAGAGCTCATTGCACTATATTAAAAAAAATAAAACCAACATGTCCTTTACGTTTTAGCTCTGCTCATTTACTGTGACTCTGACAGTGTACCAAAACACTGGAGAGATTTTGAAGTAATATAGTGTATCACCTTTATACTTTCAAAGCCATGCTCTTATGGCTCTGAGAAAGCCCTAACTCCCTTCTTCAGATGCATATAGCACATGCAGAGTCAATCTTATGTGGTTTATACTATACACTGGATATATCTATACATGAACAGCTGGAAATGCTAATTCTGCAGAGTCACTGTACAATGATGCATACTTTAAAAGCCTATATATTATATATAATATACATTTATAAATGCACATCTCTCACTATGCTGCAAAATATATATACAGTTTGCTCTTTAATTATTTATCTACCTGGTATATCTGAGAATTATCCAATTTCCTAAGCATTCTCTTGGCTTTTTCTGCTGTTGAATATCCCACCAGGCAGAGGGAGCACTTAGGGCACCTGTCTGGCTGCCCTGGCAGGGAGCAGCCCAGGTTCTGCCCCAGCACAGGGTACAAACATATCTGACCCTCTTCTGCAAGAATCTCTTGGGCACTTCACTCACTGAGCCCCCTCGACCCCGAGTGGATGAAGCACTCTCTTTAATACTTCCCTTTCCCTGCAACCAGCAAAACATCTGCTATGCCATGGCTGTTTTGCTGAACTGCTCCATGAAGACTTGTGAAAAAATGTGCATATTAATACAATGATGATTAAACCCCTCCAGCAGGGTTTGGGCTTGTCACCATTTAATCCAGCTTTAAAACCCCAGTTTAACGGGAGCAAGATCCAACCCCAAAGCGAAGGGTGGAAGAAAGAGGAGAAAGGAGAGTGAATACTTTTTGTGTTTGGATGTGGGGGTGGAGGGATTGGGTGGGGGTGCAGGGATGGGAAGGGATGCCCAAATTCTTCCCTAGATATAAGAAATCAAAAGCAAAGTGTAGAAAGTGAGCAAAGACCTTCTGCATTCCTGCTATGGCCACCTTTGTTGTAAATATGAAGAGGAAAGCACAGACCTGGGACAAGCAGCTGAAATATTTGTAGGATGGAAGGCTCAGCCCCCAGCATCCTGCACCACCTCATAGATGAGAACATCTATGTCACTTGGAGCTGAAGGGAATTTTGTTCAGCACTTTAGCCCCTCTGTCCCTCCTGGAAAGTCCCACATCACTGCAGGGGGCTCTTGGGTGGATCCCCTCCGGAGTGGTGCGAGCCCTGCTGCTCCCCACAGCTCTGAGCATGGGGATTCATGCAGCTGGTGTCCCTGCCTTCCTGAAACCCAAACACGATGCTGACAGCCGGGTTTTAATCACGCAAGGGCCGATAACCATCAAACACTGCTAATTTCCAACAAATTATCTAATCCAGATGCTTGCCGGATTTGAGTAAACGCTGCACCCAACAGGATCGTAAAGCAAATAAGCACAAAGCGGTTTAGGGTTTCAGCTCTCCCCTCCCCTTGCCTGGGACCCTCAAATCGGGAAAAATGCAAATCAGGTGATCCAGTGCTTGTGTTTGAAACCAGATCGGTTCCCATGGGATCATATAAGAGGGTGTGTGTCCCCCACCCCCTGCAGAGCAGACAGGCAGCCTCCTGAACAGGGCACTGGCAGCGGGGGGCATGAGTGGGTTTGGGGTAGCCGGTGCTCCGGGTGGGAAGGGCGACAGCCAAGATTGCTCTTGGCAGGAGAAACGATGGTTGAGAACTCAGCAGCTGGGAGGCATTTAGGGATGTTGCCGCCTCCTGGTGAGTGGAGGAGCTCTGTAAAACCTAGTGGGGACATTGATTCAGCCTCTCTTCCCCTCCCACGCAGGGAGATGCTCAACCCATGTGCTGCTGCACAGCTGTCCTGCAGTGAACACCCGGGCTGCACAGGCTGACACCCACAGGATCTCCCCAGCGGGAGGAGAGGCTGCCATGCAGATGGAAAAGGGGGGGGGGGGGGGGGGAAGTATCTCCGGCCAGAGTGGTTTGGGCGTACAGACAGCTGCCTGCAATTTGCCTGCCGATGAGGGAGGCTCAGAACATGCTGCTGGCCCACCAGGCTCGGGGGGCCTCTGAAATCACCCCAGTTGGTTCTCTAAGGCAAAGCAGAATATAAAATTCACGTCTTCGTAAAGATGTGCACACACAAATATGAGCAGAGAACCATGTTTTCAGAAAATGGATAATAGGTTTAATTCTGCCTCAGGACAAGAGACAGATCCTGTCTCATGTAGGAGCCCTCTCAGACTTCAGTTTTGCAAGGATTGTGGCCTCGAGAGACACATGAGAGTGTACATATACACACACAAAATGTATGTAAATGCACACAGACACACGTAATTACTTTTTTTTCCTTTCCTCCTGCACCAGCCTCTTTTCTTGAATAATTCTCCTACAGGATCACATATAAGACATTCCTCTAAAGAACAGATGTATTTTCTACAGTCATATAATATTTTCTGGTGTACACATACGCCTTTTGTACAGTGTGTAGGCAGAGGATATATTTGAATAAACACTACATACAGTCATGGACAAATCCTGTATGAATACACATGGCATAGCCATGCTCTGCCAAGTCTGGGGACTCATGTAAATAAAGGATTTATTTTACAAATTTCCTTACACACAGACACACCAAACACACTGGAAACATATGGGATGGAAAACATTCTTTTGCATAAGTCTGCAATATTGGATTCAAAGATACAATTACCCGGAGGTTATGTAAGCCTTGAACGAGGAGGGGGAAAATGTAGCATGTCTGAGCAGGCCTTCTGGTGAAAACGGGGAAATGGCACCTCCCCACTTATAGCGCATTGTCTATTCTGTTTCAAATTGGGAAAAAAAAATGTTTTCCCAATTCCATAAACAACAGCCATCCTTCTTTCAGCAATTCATGGTGGTCCTCGTTCACAAATGTTCACTAAAAAAAAAAAAATAGCCCCAACTGTTCGCCTTCCCAGGCTTTTTTGCCCTATGAAGAAATAAACCAGCCGCGTTGCCTGCTCCCGAGAATTTTCCATCTTCCCCCTTTGCAATTAAAGCTGATCTCTCCTTGTAGCTTCAATACCCTTCACTCCCCCTCCACCTCCTTGTCTGTCTAATCTCCCGTTTCCCTCCAAGTGTGTTATTTGGTTTTGGAATTATGTCTATTTACTCGGGGTGGAAGTTGCACAACGGATGTGTTTATGCGAGAAAATTATATCACTGACAAACGCTGATTGGCATGTGGACATTGGGAGAGAAAACTACAGAGGACGTTTTCATCAGCTTGGAATAACACAATGATTGTGTTTTCAGCGGAGCTAATGGATCACATACTCCTGCTCACCCTGATAGCTGTTTACACAAAGGACGGTTTCCCAGATGCAGCCAAAAAAAAAAAAAAAAAAAAGAGAGAAAAAGCTTAGAATAAGAAAACCCGCCCCAGCAAACACAGTAATAATAGTAATAATGGGCGATCAGGGATAATCCTTCACAGGAAGATCATGGGTCTAATTCTTATTTGCACTTAGATCCCTTCACACGGTGCTGCTGCTGGGGAAAGGGGCGTTGGAGTGGATGCAAATGATATGGTTGGGCGTAAAGAGGTCTTCACCCTGCCGGGGTGGGATGAGGCACTAAGGGACGAGGATGGCCCCTTTACTCTGGCTCTGTGCCAGCAGAGGTGCCGCAGGGTGCGGATGCTCCCTGGGTCCCACCGTGCCTGCTGCAGCCTCTGGCTTTGACAGGGCTAGGGAAGGAGATTCCTCGTGACGGAGATTTTGGTGACGCTGATGTTTGAGATAGGGCAGGGAACTTATTCCTGAACTTATTCCTTTACCTTCTGCATGAGCAAAGAGAAAGCTGGATTTTTAGCACAGAGAGTTGACAACGCGGATCATCTGTTTGGTCTCTGCTCATCCTCGCTTCGAAACAAAATTAAGGAAGGCGACATAACTGTAGGTGGTCAGGGGAATCAGAGTCCTCTCTGCACCCCAAAGCCCCTTCATCATGCATGCATTTGACCTTCTCTAGAGCTCACCTATTTCTCATGCAAATATGTCTATCAGGGAACAATGCTCTCAGCCCAGGGAAAACACTTTACACAAGCTTTCATCGCTCATAGCCAGGCTCTGCCAAAAGACATCGAGAGACAGAAATACACAATTTTGTCAAACACTTTTTGGAGACCAGAACTGCAACATCCATTTTATCTGTCTGTCTCTCTCTGTATTCTCCCCTCTCTCTTCTTTTTTAAGAGAAGAGGTCATTCATCTAAAAATCAAACAAATGACTTGTTGGAATCCAGGCTGTTCATCCACCGCATGCTCCCAATTTCACATATATTCGTGCCTTTGAGAAATCTGAATCTGCCACATGCTGTCCAGGGAAACATGTCTGATTTTGCTCTTTATTGCTTCTTACATGCCTTGATGTTTAAAGAAGACCCCTCTTTTGAACAGCAGCTTACAATCTGATAATATTTCTCTTTGAAAAGTCAACATACTATCATTGTTTCGAATTCAATTATACAGCCGGTTCTCTCTCTGGTATGCAAGCACTATATTTAGGTTATATTAAATTATGTTTTAATAACATTCAACGGATTTTTTTATCCACCTCAGCCTTTAAAACCCTTAGTCCCTCCAAAGAAGAGGGGGGAGCAGTTTATTAATGCATCACTTCAGAATTGTTTTTTAATTGGAAACATTTTGCGGAGAAAAGACCATTAATAAAATTCGATTCCAAATCAAACTTCTCTGTGTATGTTATTTTTACTCTGCAGTCAAATGCTTTTATTAGATTTAAAACTTTCACTGTTCTTTTTTATCTCTAGCTGTATAATGTTCTGCAATAAAAAATAAAGGGCCTAGCGACTCCAAAGTCTGGCAAAATAATATACTTTTTTGGATGTCTGTGTATGTTGCCAATTAGTTTTGCTGTAAATACAGACCTCCATCCATCATCAGTCTCTGGGTGGCTATAAGAGATCTAATTTGTTTCAGATGCCTTGTGCTTGCTGAGCTATTCACCAACTCTGCTGACCTGCTGCGAAGACCAAAAGCTGCAGAAGGATGACTGACAAGGGAAACTGGAGAAAGACCTATCTACTTGGGGCTGGATCCTGCCTCCCAAACTGGGAAGGAAGCTTTTCCCCCCTCTCTCCTCTCTTTCTCTCTCCTCTTTTCAGAAGCCTGCAGTTTTGGAGAGGAGCTGAGAGGCGCAAGACCTGCATTAGGGAGGCTATGACAGGGTAATGGAAAACTCTCCTCCTCAATCCATTCTCCCACCTCCCCACTCCTCCTTTTACAAGCCATGCTTCAAACCTCCCATTCCCTAGGAATTTTATGAATGCCTGAGCCCAGCCAAAATAAACTTGTAAAGAAAAAGTTTCAAAAAGAGGTCAGAGACCTGTGCAGCAAGTGCGAACCGGTGAATATCAAACCCTGGGCCAAACGGCGTCGCGCGGGAGCCTTGCGGCTGTGCACGCCCGGCCATCCACAGTTTGTCAGCCTGAAGTGTGTTTGATTCTCTAGCTCCCACACCCGGGTGCCACCAGCTTTTTCTCCCTCCCCACGGGCATCCCACGGTCCCCAGGAAGACACCTATGGAGAAGGCAGAACTCCGAAATGGAAGAACGCAGGGAGACCTTTTCCTCCTGAGACTTTCAAGCCGGGGAGGGTCAGGCCAGAGCCATCAGCCTGGGGGCTCATTGTAAACAGCCAGAAACATCCATCTATGTTGATTTTCCACAGACAATGGGATTCCCATTAACTGCATGGTTTGTGTCTCTGCGTGTGTGTCTGTGTGTTGAAACACATCTTTTTCTATAGAAATTAATTTCTATAGGAAACAATTCTTTTTATTTAGGGAGAATTAAACAAAAAAAAGAACCAAACAAAACAAAAAAACCACAAACAGAAAAAAAAAGGTTTCCTGATTAAAAAATGCAAATTCCCCTTTCAAGCAGTGAAACCCTCCTGATGCCAGTGGCATTTTATTTTTCCTCCTATTCTCACCCCTCTCATGGAATGCAGCAGTGCCATGCTGACACACAGCCAGGTCCAGCACTGGATGGTCCATCCTTGGCCAGGTCCATCCTTGGCTGCTCACTTACTGCCATGGATGGGATTTGGTTTCCCACATGCAGCAGCACCGGTGTGAGAGCTGCTTCTGAACTGCTCCCCCAAATCACATAGCCCAAATCTTTCACCCCAACCTCATGGTTTGGGCACTTGCACTGGAGAGGGGAGAGGGTGTTTCCAGTTCTCACCTCGTCCTGGAGAGGCTCAGACTCGTGGCCCCCAAAGGCACACCAGCAGGGACAGGGTGGGAGCATCCCCAGCCCTTTCTATGTGGTCCTGAATAAGGCAGCTCAAAACTGCTGGCATAAGGGATCAAACAAGGGAGTTTGGTTTCACTGCATCTGCTCAAAGGTGCTGGAGAAGGGTCCTGGGTGCTGATCACTGCTGCAGTTGCTAAAGCATTTTACGTGGAAAAGTTACTGGATTACAAGACAGCAGAAACAATTATTGGAGCTGAGACCAGAATAGCTGAGAAGGACACAGAGCAAGACTCCTGCAAAGGACAGCTGGGAGAACGTAGTGGTTGCCTCCTCATGCTCCTACTCTTGCTCCCTCAGCATCAGGCACACCCACAGTATATGCCTTCCACACACAACAAATGGGCCCTTCCACAAAATCCTTTCCCCTGCCTATTTTACAGTTCTACTCTGGGGATATATGAGCTCAGGAATCCAGAGCACTCATGCATGAGCACGTACAGATCACCCCTGAGGAGTCCAAAACCCATCCCAGCTCAGGAAGCCCTGGGCAGGGATTTCCCAAGCAGCAGCAGTTGGTCTGAACCAGCCATGGGCAGCTGTTTCTGCAGCCACATGGGGAAGAAAACAGGAGAAAATGATCTGTCAGAAAATTAATCCAGCTACAAAGAGTGGGGCTTGGGGGTGCATCCACCAGGAGAAAGG